>NW_024962269.1:11189490-11661117 GCF_019238085.1 Lagopus leucura | reverse complement strand
GCACCCAGAGCTGAGCACCCAGAGCTGAGCACCCAGAGCTGAGCACCTTTCTCCTCCACCCTGCAGTCACAGACCCTACAAACACCAGCAGGCTTCCGAGACAACTATGAATGCACTCAGCAGAGCTGGTCCAGAATAACTTTCTGTGCAACTCAGCTGCAAAACAGACAATATTCCCTAATGGGAAACGCACACTAGAAACAACTTTCCAGAAATAACATAGCCAGCAAAGATGTATTAAGGAAAAATGAACTGTAAGCAATAACCAGCCAATGCTTGGCAATCTTCATCCCCGTTAAAACATTCATTTTCTCTCCGTGTTCCCCCCCCCCCCCTTAAATGCCCCAGTGACAAATAAATTATGAGCATTACAGCTAATTTATTACTCAGCACTGCTGAGAACAGAAAGGAAAAAAAAAAAATACAGTGATATTTTAAAGCACATTCTTATTCTAGGAAAATAAATACTTGAATAAAAAACAATAAATCAGTACGTTCAGTGGGGAAAAAAATGCTCTTGCAGCTAAGCCCCTGGGGTGAAGGACCCGAAACTAGAATTCCTTGCTGTGTCAGGGCTGAAGCCACTTGGACTCTGCTGCTCTCAACCAAGCAAAAGTTTGCTTGATACCTTCAGCAACAGAATACGGAATCACACTTAATCCCAGCTTCATCCCCCTCACCTGCAGAACACCCTCACCCAGGCCATCCAGCCTGCAGGCACTCAGGGACAAAGGCACTCCCTGGGTACCACTGCACAGCAGCATGCACAAGAGGGAGCCTTCCAGCACTGCAGTGCTGCTGTGATAAGCAAGCCTCAATGGCATCCTCCATGTGGACACTGCCATTGACCTCAAGGCCAGCTGGACAGGGTCACTACAGCACTTGGACCTCAGAGGAGAACAGTGCTGTATTTGCCACATTTAACGTGGGGAGGAGGGGCTGCACACCAAAATGACTTTAAAACCCCAGCTCCAAATAGCGCTCTTAACTCCATCTCACAGGACATTATTTGTGTCTGTTCCAGCATGAGTCCTTCGATGATTGATGTCTGTTTTTATCTTTCATCCTACTTCTTCCTCAATTTGGTATTTCAAAGTCTTCATTAACAATAGTAATAAAGACCCAAAAGAAGGAGCACGTCCCTTAATGGTCTGATTTTTGCACGGTCCTGTGCAGAGCCAGCAGTTGGGCTCAATGATACGTAGGGTCCCTTCCAACTCCAAATATTCCATGTTTCTATAGTATCACACACCACATCAGTACCCACAATCTCACCTGGACTTACACAGTACTGCTTTTACTGCAGATACATTGGGATGGCTTTTGCAAGCTGTAGCCGAGCGCTGCAGCACAGGCAAAGCTCTTGCCACAAAGTTAAGCACAGCTCCAAAGTTTCCATTCAGGAAAACAAGAAACAATTTGGCATTCATTCTCACGCAAACACCAATGCACCCTCCTGAGGAAAGACTAATTATTTTCCTTTCCATCTCCTGCTCAGGCCAGTCATCCCCTACCACTCGATATAACACGTGAATAGCTACATTCAGAGCTGCAGCAAACAGAGACATCTCAGTAGAGCTCTGTAAGAACAGCCATACCCAGAGCACACCAAGGGACTGCTTCCCAATGCACTTCCCATATGCACGCCCTCCATCTAAAGAAGCCTGTGACTTTGGCAGATGTTGGGTGCTCGCATCTAGGTCAGTTCAAACCAGAGTGATCTGAGGCTAAAGGACAGAGGGAGAGAAAATTAAATTGCTCTCCTGCTCCACAAACCGTGGCCGGCAAACCGAGAGCCCTTCACCTTCACCAGTGTGATTTCACCACTGGCCGGGGCAGAAGCCTTTGACAGGCAGGGTGACAAAACACCCCAACGACAAACCATCAAGAGCACAGGAAGCATCGGTACCAATTAAAATACTCCAAAATATAACACTTGCAGGAATTCAAGGAGTGGAGGGGGAGCTGCTGCCGAGGTATGCGAATCAGCATGATGAAAAGCCCCACGGCTGCACAGCCGGCACGCTGCTGCACTGCCTGAAAGGCACAGGGCTGTAGAATGCATGTTCCCATCTCTCTCTCTCCTCGTGCCATCTGCACCAGCTAACGCACAGTTCTTCCATCCGCAGACCTCAGCTCCCAGAGAGCAACCCAGGGGCTGGAAATCATCCAGGCTTTCAGAAGTTGCTGCTAAACCCTGAGTAACTTCTGCAGCAGGAATGCCCGCAGCCTACAAGCAGCGCTTTGCCCAGCACCGCTGCAGTTGCTGGGAAATGCAAGTTTCCAAAAGCAAGCAGGAGTAATGAAATAAAGCCAAGCAAATGCACACTCAAAACCTTACAGGAATATGGAAATAACAGGGTATATTCAACAACCCTAGAAATTAAGGCAGAAGCACAGGCGTGCATTTACATAAGCATGGTACGGCTCCAAGTCAGTTTGGAACGCGTGCATTTTGCAGGCAGCAAGAGCAATACATTCTGGAACGTGATCTTGATCAAATATTCCCTAAAACTTCACAGGAAGAACCTCAGAGACACCACACTAATTAAACATAGGCCACCACTATTGGCATCCTGCGGTATTTTCACTGCAGAGTTCTGTGGGAAAAAGAATTGGACTGTATAGATTTTTATCAGCATTTATTATTTATAAAGCCCTGTTGGCAAGCACGATGTTTTATGAACAAATAAAAGTGAACGATCTCTGCTTCAAAACCACATAATGAATGTATACTTTGCACATACACTCGAGCAGGCACCGCTAGTTCACTGTGCAGGGAAAACAAGGGGAAAAAAAAAAAAGTTTCTGTATCTCCAAAAAGATTAAGAAGTGACAGCACTCCTTTTTACATCTACCAGCACAAAAAGGCAAAGTCAAAACTGAGCTTTCCGACCACTCCTAACCAGCCAAGCCCATCTCATTTCCTTACCACGCAGAGGTGTTGCCCCCATGGTCTCCTCATGCAAAGCCAGGCAGATAGAAGTGAGGAAATCCACTTGTCGCCATACAAGGCAAAAAGAGAAAGGTTTCTCTTCCTGAGTTGAATAACCAGGGAACACAATAACCAGGGAAAGCTACTCATGGGGCCAAGCACAGTATGAACATGGAGCTCAGTCACCACTGACAAGCTAAAATTAGTAGCTTATCCAACTGCCCAGAACTACACACTGTGAATGCCTCCCCAGCGTCTCCCTATTTGTCTTTCTGGTTGCTCTCCCGTTGGTCTCACCTGTTAATTTGTCCCTCGGGGAGCAGCCACACCAAGTCCAGCAGTGAATTAATTTGCTCCTGAGCAACTTCACAGTGTTCAGCTGTGCTTGGTCCTGAGACAGCACCTGCGAGCAGCACCTGGCCTCACAGGTCTGCAGAAGTGATTAGGTCCCCCAAGCCTTCACTATGCATTGCTCCCATCCTGCTTCTGCTCCCCCACGACACCTGTAAGTGCAGCACTCACCCCAATTCACCCTCCAAAGATAATTCCACATTTGCATCTGTTCACTGTACTGAGAACTGCGTGGTATTTGCAATGACGGATGATGAATTATACAGGGAACTGAGGAACACTTGCACAGTGCAGCTGGGCCACTGCTTACGGACGCTAGTGACTGTTTGGAGCTCCTTTTTTATTTCTGCCACTGACCAGCTGCCTGGCTGGCATCAGGGCACAATGTCAGCTTGGTGAGGATGTACTTCACTGCCTGAGGACAGCAGCACCTGGGCAGTTAACCATCAGAGGAAGGAGCCGAGGCTCTGGCAGCATGTTTTCCAAAATGTTCCAACATGCAGCAAGTGCACAACTTCAGTGCAAAGCACAGCCTGAGAGACGGGAGAAACAGAACAAGAACTGCAGGGCTGCAAACAGAGTGCAATGCAAAGAAGTTTGGGGAAAACGCCACGTTCAAGACTGATCTGCTGTTCCTGCACAGCAGGTATTCACACACCAGCACAGCGTGTCCACACACACACATACATATTTCCAGCATCCTGGTGCCCGCTGGGTGACATCACCTCCACGGGTCACTCCTTGGCCATCAGTTGGACGAAGGATTATCCCTGGTTCATTCAGGTTGACAGCTCACTTGGCAATGAGCTCGGTGGTAACAACATACTGGCACACTAAGGTGCTGCTCACATGAGAGAGAATTACTGAATTTATCTTAACACAATTCCTTTGGAATTACAGGTACATCCCAAACTAAACTGATGTGCTTTGTAATATAGAGATGACTGCAAATTTCCATGCCATGTTTATGAATAGCGAATATTAACCACATTCATTTTAGCCACATACCTTGAAAAATTACAGATCACACTGAGTACAAATTTACATAATTAGATGAGCCTGAGAGAAGCAGCGCTAAGTACCAAATACAAGCACAGAATGCAGAGCTCTTACACTTTATAATATATTACGTGTACAGCCTCAAAAAGCCTTAAAGATTACAACTACATTTCTTTTCCATGGAAACTATAATTCTCAAATCCAGGACGCTATTTTGAGAAATTTGATTCAACTCTCCACTTGCATCTGCTGGAAGCACAGTCCTTTGCGTGCTCGGAGGTATGGGCTCAGCCTCACGGACACCTTCTCAACTCTTTCCTACGGTCCTGCTCTGACAGCAGACCGCAATAAGACTCAGCGCAAAGTCTTGCGTTTGCTTACCGAGCAGATGCGTGGGGCTGCTGCGCTTTAGCACCTGAAGAGGACGGGGGAAATTAGTAACGTAGGGATTAAAGGAAGAGGGGGAGGGAGGGGGAAAGCTGAATGTTGAATGTCTCCTCCTCGCAGGTTTTCTCGGCGTCCACCCAGCACAAGGAGCCGGGCCGCCGCACAGCGCATCCATCCCCGCGCCCCGACTGCGGGCGCCCGGAGGAGCCCGAGGTGCGGCCGCACACGCGAGAGGGGCGGCGGGCGGGGAACCCCTCACAGTGCTGAGTCATTTAAGCCGGGAAAAGCCGGGCTGGAGTCAGACGCACACACACACACATTCATAAACATACAAATAAGCAGTCGGGCTTCCCCACGGCTCTGGCCGGCGAGCTGCCCCGCGCTCACGGCAACTTCCCCCGGTGCGCGGCTCGGCGGGTAGCGGAGCACTCACCAGGTAGGCTCCCACGGTACCCTGGGCCAGCATCAGCGCGCATTCGGACACCAGGAAGAGCTGGATGCTGGAGAAGCAGGACACCTTCCTCCGCCGCCTCCGCTGCCTCGCCGCGCCGGCCCCCGGCAGCTCTCCGCCGCCCGACGAGCCCCGCTTCCCCGGCATCCTCCTCCGGGCACCGCCGCGGGATGGCGGCCCCGCGGCTGCTCCGCGCCTTCCTCCTCTTCCTCCTCTCTCCGGGTGCCGCTCACAGCAGCAGCCCGCGGCTGCTGCCTCTCCGCCCGCGGGCTGCTGCCATGGCCAGCTCGCCGCCGCCGCCTCCTCCTCCTTCTCCTCCTCCTCCTCCCGCCGTCTCTCCTCCCCTCGCCGTGCCGCGCTCCCTCGCTCCACCAGCCCCGCGCAGGCCGGATCCGCGAGCCCCGCCGCCGAGAGGGGCGGGGGAAAGCACGGGGCTGGCGGAGGCTCCGCAGGAGGCGGAGCGGCTCCGTCCCGGGATACGCGCGGTCCGTTCCTCTGCGGCCACAGCCTTCGCTCAGCCGCGGTCCCGCAGCCCCCCAGAGCCGCCCCCAGCCCCAGGGTTCTGCTTTACTCTCAGCTCCCTCCTGGCTGTGTCCGTTGAGAAGCTCCTGCACGCGGACTAAAGGGCAAAGGGAGGACCTATAAATACTGCACGTTCGAAATAAATAAATAAACGAACGGTAACAGAGTCACAGAACATCGCGAACTGGAAGGGATTCACAAGGATCATCGAGGCCAATTCTCGGCTCCACACAGCAACACCCAAAACCCACAGGCTCCATATGAGAGCAATGTCCATGCACTCTTTGAACTCCTGGAGTTTTGAGCCGTGCTCGCTGCTCTGGGCTGCCTGTTCCACTCCTGCACAACCTCTCCCTAATCCCCACCTGACCCTGCCCCGACAGCCCCATGCCTTTCCCTAGATGTGGCTGTCACCAGAGAGATCAGTGCTGCTGCTCTGCCCCTCTGTGAGGTGGCTGTATGAGGGGACCAAAGGACCTCGGCTGCTCCTCACACACCTCCCCCTGCAGATCCTTCACCATCTACATCCATTCTGTAGATTCTCCTTAATAACTTTTATGTCCTTTTTGTGGCGCACAGTGCTCAAGGTGAGGCCATATCAGCACAAAACAGGAGATGTCATCTTGAAGCACCATAAGCACACGAACAAGCTTTTGCCCTGAGGCCAGTGCTTCATGTCCCCAGCCATGTGCCTTTCTGATGATGGCCTTCATTGTCACCCTCACCTCGAGTTCTAATTTCAAGAAGATATCTTCTTTTAAAAACCGCTAATCATCACTTCTACTATTACAGATTGCATTCCTTCTTGGCCTACCTGCAAAACCTGATCTGCTTTGCTCTTCAGGTGCACTTTTCCAGTTCATTTCTGGGTGTAGACTGGGGGCTGCGGCCACACATTTTCGTGCTGTTTCACTCTCAGCTAAGCAGCATTGAACCATATAGTACTGGGATGTTAGTGATCTTTAGAACAGTTTTCTGTGGAAACAGAGGCTAACTTTTTCAAAACACGATTTGGATCCTAAATTTCCTTTTCAAAGATGTTCTAGACTTCTGAACTCCTAAATACTGAGGAAGATGCCTGTGCAAATAGAACTCAGGAGCATCCTAATTCCTCCCAGCAGAAGTTAATCATCACCTGTCACACTGGGAAATCAAAAGCACTGACATTATAACGGAATTTTTGAGTGCCTCCTTCCAAAATGTTATCACTGTCTAGAGATTTCCATTTTGCTCTTCCTTTATTGGGGCACTTACAATAACCATGATGGTGAAAATTAATGTTGAACCACCTCCACCTGAGCTGGTGAACCTTTACCCAAGCCCAGAACTGCAAACCAGTGCTTGATAGACACATGAGAGACCTGGCACAATCAGCTGCTGCCCTTTGCTCATCAGCTGCCAACATCTTCCTCCCATGCTGAACTTTGCCTTGCTGCAACTTCTCAGGCACACCTGAGTCACATCAAAGACTGGAAAGGTCCCTAGGTAGAGAGATTTGGATATTAATTCTATTAACATAGTTAGATTCTATGATTCTGTAAGATGTGCTTTGCTCCAAATGGCCTCTATAGTGTTATAAGCAGGATGGATAACCCAACAGACTTTTTAATAGGTGAAAATAGAACAGTGTCTTTTAAAACACTTGAGGATTTAGAATTACGTCAGTGGAATTTGTACAGTTCCCTGCAAAAACAAAGGTTTGGAGTTTGCTGGTCTTGCCATTTAGCTTTTGGAGACAGAGCCAGCCTATGCCAGGTTGAGTTCTAAAGGCAGCAAAGCTGTGGGAACACACACATAACCCACCAAGTGCGTACCTGGCAACCCAAGTGAGCTGCTGCACATGCTACTATGCTTACCATGATTCAAGCTGGATGGTTTAGCAAGTGCCATCACACATCACAGTCACGTCTTACACATCCTGTCGTAAGACTTTGCCCAGGAAGCAGATACAGATACATCTTGTCTGGCAGAAAGAAAACAGCTGCTATAAAAATCTAACTTTAATACTAATTATCTGAAACATCTGGTTGGTTAGTTTATCGCAGCAGAATACGATTATCACTTAAATCGCTGTCCAGAGGAGACAGAATGCTTGGATTCTTTTTTCTCTCTTCTTTATTTTGTACACTTGCACTAATTTTCTTCAGAAAATTTCCTCCTGTGTTGCTCTGCTGGAAGAAAGAATGAAGGTCTCATGTCTCCAGCCAGGTGAGCTCAGCAGACCTGAGCTTGTCTCCTGCAGGCTTACATTCCTGAGAGATTTCAGTAGAGCGCTTCAGGAATGGATGAGTGAACTATTTGGATTTAATAGTTAATTATTGTCATACCCAAACAGTTTTTCTGGCCTAAATTGACCCAGCTAATGTACGGAATGCTAATGTTCATGGATTATCATTAGCATAGAAAGGACTTTGTAACTAAAATAGTCCCTTTTTCTTGGGGCTTAATAGTTTTGCCAACACAATTCTCAGCTATTTCCACAACCATCTTTTCCCCCCATGATGAGCTGTATTACATTTCTTGCAGTTACCCTGTCAGATTTTTATAAACACTTGAACATTTGTAGCTGGGAGGCAGCGTGTTGTCAGAGATAAGGTTGGACACCACAATCTTAATCGTGTCGGCTCCCCTGAAACAGTATTATTACATCTTGTTTGCTGGATGTCTCTATGCTGAGTCCTTGTGGGCTTCTGTCAACTTTCACCTTTGGGTAACCTTAGCAGCTGGAGCTTTCTTGATCTGTCTAAAGCATTCTTTTGCTTTAGTTCACTGGGCCGATGATGAAACCATCAGCAGTGTTGGTATCAGGAGGAGGAACAGCACCTCAGTCCTGCTAATGAGGACCTCATCCAGCTCAGCCATCCTGGAGCAGAGATGGACACCCCTTGTGTCTGTCCTCACTGAGGATGCCACAGGGAAAAGGACAGGCAGGAGGAGAAGATGATGGTCTCATAGTAGATGTATCAGCTCTGTAGTCTGCATTAAAAAACTCCAACATGAAGCACTGCTGCAATCTTAAACAGGGTTTAAGGTTCGTGTACTACCAAAGTGGATTACACGTAGCATAAATCGTGTCTCCTCAGCATCAGATTGGCACTGCTGGTCAGTTCTACTTCATGCATTTGTCTGAAGGAAGTCTTGCATGCAGAAGAAGTGAGGAATAATGTCAGATACAGTTAAAGAGAATGGAAGAACACGTAAATAAACACAGAACACCAAGATGCCAGCCAAAATGTCTTGAAGTTCTGTTCTGTAATTTTCCAGTGTGAAATCTTGTGGGTCAGGTGGTGCAGGAGGGGGAGGGCAAGAAAGGATTTCAATGGTCTGTGGGGTTAGAATGGGGGTATGAATATGTGCATCAGCCAAGTGTGTATAGCAGGAGGGAGGGATGAGGTTGGTACAGCATCTCAATGGCTCAGCAGTCTTCATTTCCAAGATCCCGCGATGCCAGCAGTTTTAATGCAGTTTCTTTCTATAAACACTTCTGACTTTACTGCCTTGCTATTTTGAGTCCTGCTGGAGATTTGGATTCATTAAAGAGGCATTTCCTTCAGAGAAGCTGATTAGATAGCTGTTTCTTCTCCTAGATGCTGAAGAGCTGGAGAACACCTCAGTGAGGCAAAAAAAGGGCAGGAAATTAAGACACATTACTTTAACAAGAGGTGCTGGTTCACCCTCAAATCTCCCACTATTAAAACAGTTAACAGAGGAGATTTGTAAATGAGAACTGGATGGCTTGTTTGCAACCTACATTGCATAAACCTGGCTCCTAACCTCTAATTATGGTTTTCCTAAAGAAATGAGACTCAGCTCTGAAGGGAGCTGAGCAATCTCTTATGGCATTGACTCCATGAGACCCGAGGGCATGCGGCTCTTTTACAGGGAAGCTGAGCATCCTGAGATCGTGGTCTAAATGGGAATCAGAATGCCTTTTGGATTAAAGCAATGTGATTTAGCAAACACACTATAATTGTGAAGTACAAATATTGACATCAGCCTGATGCTGAAAGTTAATTTGCAGAATCAGGAACTGAAAAGCAAACTGGAGAATAGACTGCCACTTTGGTGACTGTTAATGAGCATCTCTCAAGGAAGTGATTGTCCAAACTAGGTGTCATTTAATTAAAAAAAAAACCTGTCCAATGTCTTTTTTGTAAGGGTGAGATTTTGGATCTCTAATTCTAGAAGATTTTTCTATTTAGTCAATTAACTATAATTTAAAAACAGAGGAGTTCACAGCTACCAATGATACATGGCACTTCTGCTCAGCTCTGAGCATTAGTCTTAGAGTGTCAGCCCAAGGTTCATCCCCAGCATTTCATTTTGGCTGCTTATTTTTCTTTCTGTGTGTGTTTGCTTTGTTAACAGGGCACAATGTGGTTCTTTCCCTGTGCTGGATGTTGTCAAACAACAACCACTTTCCACCTCGTAAGTGACTTCCTTTAATGGCAAAATGCAGCAGAGCTTTCTGTGCAAATAAAGTGCTTTGAACCATGCAGGCTGCAAGTATTTTAAAGCAACTGGAGTTCCAAGCAGACGCTAACCAGTTGTGCCTTTTACACTTTTTGCTAGATAATAATTTGAAGGATCCAATACTTGTAAATCACATTGGCTCTCTAATAAAGAAATTATTTATAGAGATACTCAATGCATCTTGAAATCTAGCCATGTGTGCACAGACTGGCTTCCTGTCGAGCCTCTTATTTACTGTCCTTGCTGATATCCTCTGTGGATCTTGCACTTTTGTGTGGATGCTTTCAATTTGCCATTCGTGCTTCCTTCACTCAACACAGTCATATTTTTTTTCTCCTGGACATTATGTGCAGCTGTGTCAAAATACCAGTCTCTGAGTTGTTGTTTTTTTTTTAAATTACAGCCAAACGTCCTTGCAGAATAGATTTTCTTAATATTTCTGACCTGCTAGCGCCCTGTCCCAGGGCTTTGCTGGATTAGCCTGAACATTGCCAGTGGAAGTGACATGCTCGTGTGATTTTTGCAGTGAGCTGGAGAACCAGAGTCTGTAACACACATTGCAGTGGCAGATGTCAGGCCTGCTGTACACCACTGTGCAGGACGTTCTGTAAGCTCAGGTAAGGATTTGCACGGGACAGTTTTAAGCTAGATAATGAACAGACGACAGGGTTTAATATATCCTCTTCTATCCGTGAGATAAAACAATTAACAAAGATAAAATAGGAACAGTACAGATAGAAAAAAGAGGTACTGCTTTGACAGTGCCTGTCATGACACTGCATGACAGCTTGTCTAAATGCTGGCAGCTCGCACAGACCAACCTTTGCATTGCGTCCTTTTTTGGCCAGAACTGAGTTCTCTCACCCCACCAGCTTCTCTGTGATGCCAGGTCAGTTCAACAGCAGCAGCTAGCAGTATTCTTGGGTGTTACATTATAAACGTACGTAATTTCAGTTGAGCTCCCTTGATGTAAAAGAACACCCTTTTGTCACCTTAGCTATGCCCATGCGTTCAGGTACCATAAGGTCAGTCACCATCTTTTTGACTGGAGCTGAATGGTCATTTTCCAGGTTCACATTAATAAGCAATTATGTGGCTTTGAAAACTGCCATCAACTCGAGAATATAATGAGTACTTTTGTCAAAATTACATATTTTTCTTCTATCTCACTTTCTACTGTAAGAGCTTGTAGTAATTGGCTTGCAGCATCCTTGACAACCTTTTGTCCTCAGAAGGTTCACACGCAACCTAAGGGAAGCAAGTGGAAACCCCAGGAAAGGAGTTGGGTAATTTTTGTAATTTTACTTATTTTATTGTGGAGAACAGTGATTAGCCCTCACTGTGCTTTATTGGCTCAGCTTCTCGAGACAGAAGAATCCCTTTATTTCCCTGGGTCTGTGCAACCACGTGAAACTGAAATGTCTGCAACACCCTGTTGTAATAAATAATGTCTGAGTGTACTAAGTGGCATTTAAGGCAGCGTCCATCTGATATAAACATGTAAGTGCAAGAAGACCTTTACTGAAGGCACGACAGACTGGCTGCAGACTTCTTGTAGAGCTGTAGGTATCCAAGAACCATCTTAATCTTGCTGCATCTCTTTTGTCTTTAGTGCCTGAGAGGAACTTCCTCTTCTGAAGGATCCTGACAGCATTTGCTATGGAGGAGTGTCATCACTCTGAAGCAATGATAAAAATGCAGGATAGAGGAATGTAGAGGAGACTGGGGTTGCTGACCTCACTGGAACTTGTATAAGTCAGTGGAATATAAAGAGATCTCACTTGCTCTTGCCATGACCTCCAGTATAAAACATTGCAACCAAGGAAAGGTCAAAGAATTAAAGCAAGCCAATTGGTAGTGCTTCAGTAAAGCAGCTAAAAGTTTCTCTACTTGACCTTGAAATAAGCAAAGCAGTCTGGGAAAAAATGTCTGATTCCTTTACTAACAGTAAAGTTAATGGAGCCCCTGTTTTGGTTGCTGTAACAGAACAGATGTTCCTTGAATCCCCCCACAGAAAGGCAGAATGTGGGCGAGAAGGGTATTGTTAAAGGAGATTTGTGAGCTTGTTAGATTGATGCTTCTCAAACACAGCCTCATCTGAATCTAGTTCTATACTCTAGAGCATTTAACGAGCATGGAGAAAATGGAGTAAAATGAAGAGTGGCAAAAGAGAGAGGAAAAGTCTGACAGGTTATTATCGGTTATATTCCTGCTCCACTTTTAATTGCTATTTTAAAAAGAAAATAATTGGGTTACAGAAAACAACCTAAATGCTGCAGTATGCGTGTATTTGTTGCATTGAGAGAGAGCCACAGTTCCCATCTCCAATATTTGCAGAGTGCAAAGAACGGCATTTTGGTAATGCTGAGGATGCAGCAGGGAAGTTTGGATGCTAACTGTAGTCTCATGACAGAGAATGGCATGGCTAGTTCAAATGAATTAACAGGTAATATTTAAAATATTATTTCAAATTTCCCATGTCCCATTGCCAGCTCTAACTCCCACATTGTCCTGCAACCTGAACTACTAATTTCTTCTGGTCTGCACAGAAGATTTGTGAATAATGGCATCCACTTGTAAATATCATCCACTATCAACCATCACAGCTCCATCTCAGCTTCCTTCCTGGCTTTCAAAGTCTGTTTTCTGAAAGCTGTCAGTTACTGAGGTTGTGTTTGATTATGGATGGAGGACAATTGTTCAGAAGGCAACTTATATATCCATGGTAATACAAAAATCTTATTGTAAATCAATCATAAATGTGTCTTCAGTGATTTATGGCCAATATGCAGAAACTGAGATGCAGATATGTAGAAATGAGAGATGGTTTTCATGTAGATTTTGTTACAAATTATTTCCTTCTATTTTTGTCTTAAATGCAATCATTTGCTGTTATTAACAGTCTGTGTGCATCACATTGAAGCAAAATGCAGTATAACATCTTTAGACAATAAAAAACATCATCAACCAGTATATTTATACAAAACTTTCTGGTGTAACTTCCTCCATATGGATGTATATCATCAATCTTCTGACAAGCAGAAGGTCTTGATTCTTTTCTCTCTTAGCACCAAAGGAAAATCACAGTTCTGAAACAGAGCAGTGAAGCTGTACTCGTGCTCCTTAAAAAAATACATCTTTAATAATATTCAACCTTATATAAATTGTGGCAGTGCTGGACCGACCTGTGGGAGATTGAAGTTCTAGAGGTATCACCCTCCCAAATACGAAGTCTGAGTCTCCACTCTCCTCTTTGTGGATATTCATTTACCACCTGGACAACATGATGTGATAACGATCATTGCAGAGTGTGATTTTCACTGCACTCCTGCAGTTACCTCAGCACGCTTTTTCTTGATCAAGCTGAATGGGCTGTCAATGAACTAATGCTGCACTTTGCCAGAATAGCTCATTACCAGATCTGATCAAAGTATTTATATCACATTTTCCTCACTGTCTGTTTTAGTGACAAATGCTTTCTTCACAGTAAATATGCATATTTCTGTGAAATTCAGCTTTGTATGCATTTATATTTTTTTTCACCAAAAGCAGTATATTTTGTTTACTTGATTTTATGTCAGAATTCTTTCAGTAAGGAAAAACCGTGATGATGGTTTTCATACCTTTTATCTATCTTTCCTTCTGTTTTTATCTGAGAAATTCAATGAATAATATAAAAATATGTCCATTTTAAGCTTCAAAATGAAAACTGAGACATCAACATTTGTGTCAAATTGCTTTCCCCATCTCGCCTAATTAGCCAGCTGTAAGGGCAGAAGGATCTTATAGCTCCTTGTGTATTATGAATTAGTCTAATACTGCTGACATCACCCAGGGAAACCATCATAGTTTTCACATCCTACCGAGCTTTTTGTGGTTCCGTTTTTCCTCATAGAAGCATTAGAGGAGCACATTTACATGCTTGCACTGATTTATGAGTACATTTTATTCGTGGGGAGATTAAATTCTGGTAGGTTGGATCTGTTTGGGTTTCCTCGATAGCCTCTGATTAGTTTTAGTAGAGGTAGTCCCCACAGTAAATCAGATGCCTGGGCTGATCTATCACAAAGTGAAGCTGTGACTCCTACCTATCCTTTCCTTGTATGATAACTCATTAAACTGAGGAGATTATTTACAATATTTGCAGCCATCCCAGCTGATGGTTGCATCGAGGGCACTCCATACAGAATGTGAAACATTTGGTAACCCATGGATGACTCATTAAGATCTAAACAACTTCAAAATGTGCTCTCCCGAAGACAGCTCATCTAGATGATGAATGTGACCATCGTGGAGATCCAGGAGTCATCTGGAAGCACAAAGAATATTCCCTGCCTTTGCCCAAGGTTAATATATGTAAGTTTTTCTTGGAAAATTTGTATCTCTGCAGTTCTTTAACCTGTACATCGAATGCTGCAAAGTGCAACAAAAAAAAAAAAGTGCATCCCTTTGATGGTCAATTATCTCTGTTATTAAGCATCTGCAATATATTTCATTAAATGTCTGTCTTCCAACTGTGTCTCTGTCTTTATGCTAGTAAAGTCTTGGTGCTCAGACACCCTCCCTGAACACACACACTGTCATGCCATTCTTAAAGACTCACAGCCACACCATTGCATCTCCATTTCAGCAGCCAAACCAAATCAAGAATCCCACTGTGCCCACCAGGGCACTGGCCTGTCTCTCTTGGGCAGCCATGCCAAGAGTTCTTCAGCCCTTCTCTTTGTGGTGTTTGTTTTATTGTCACTTGGGTGCCTGGTCTGTCACTGGGATGCCAAGCAATCTGAGACAGCGCCTGCACTCATGTTTTCCATTAAGTGATGAGCACACAGCAGAGGCAGAGAGGGGTATTAAATAATAATGACAATAATCATACATCTGATAGAGTTCAGTTCCGCTTTGGCACTAAATGGAAAGCTGAAAGCCTCCCTATGGATCTTTTCCATATAGAGCATCGGTGATTGTAACAGATGCATCAGTTTTAAATTAATACCTTGCATGACAAATAATACCAATACATGCGTTTAGGAAATCTGGGTCTAATCTGGCACATTTTGATTAGTTGCAACTGATGACATTGCCATGTCCATAATGTCATATGCCTATAAAATCTACAGATGTGAACCACTCTCCTAACTGGAGCAAAACACAGAGCTGTTGAAATGGCACATCCTTTACCTCCAAATTATGGGAGCCTTATGAAATAAAAACAGTGAATGACCTTCTTTTATGATTTCAGAAACACTTATGAACAGGAAAGGATTAGCAAAAAAAAAAACAAAGAGGAATGAGGAAACAACTGACGATGAAAAGCACAGATCCATTTAAATACAGATGAAATGATTTGGCAATGTATTGGAAAGGAATATTAAACAGATGCAAGCTATTAATTTTCACTGAGGGTCAGCCTGGGAGCCTGAGTAGCAGGTTAACCCTTCGCAGAAGGAAAGACCTCCCCATAAATCACAGTTTCTACTGAGCAGACAGGTGTTGCTATTTAGGGTCGTTGTGAGGAGCGGTACCCATCTGCTAACAGCATTGCACTGCTGCATGCCAAGCTCTGCTGGGGGCTGTTGATGCAGCTCGTGTGATATCTGGGAAATGTTTTGAACGGTTGGCAATGTTTGTAGAGAGGAGAGACAGTTTGGAAGATGGAAAGATGTCAAAAATTATCAGGAAAGACAGAAAATGGCAAAATCAGAATGAAGAAATATCGATCCTTTCACTTATTTCTTACAAGGCAGGGAGAGAAGGCTGTGTGGTGGGACCAGCAACCATGAAAAATGCAGTTTGTGCAACTAGTGCTCCTCGTGGGAGCAGAGATCTTCCAGCTCATAGGTCAGCATTGTGTGCTGGAAACCCCCTGCAAGCTGGGCTCTCCTGCTGGGTTTTAATGGCTCAATGCTGCTATTTGAGCATCTTCCATCTTGAGCTTAACAAACATGAAACCTGTGCAAGGCTTTGTGATGTCAGTGGCTCAACCCTAATTTGAGATGCTTTTTCTCTTCTGTAGGGAAAGGAGAATCTGGGAAAACCCTTAGTGTGAGGAATTTCATCCTTGATGCATCTATTCTGAGCACTCCACCTTAAGCAGAGCACTTACCACATCTCAGCTACATACTCAGCCAACTTTTTTGTCCTTGCCTTTAAAAAAAAAAATAAACCGTACAACAAATCACTGCATTTGTCCACAGGGGACAATAAATGCCACTCTGCTCATACCTCAGTTCTCCTTCAACTATTCCATTGCCTAGCGCTAAAAATAATGATGTGAATGCCTCTACATCAGTCTTTTCTATCATGATGAAGACTGTGCCAGTCATAAAGGTCACCATAAGACAGACTACAGACTGCGAGTCCCCACAAGGCAGTGTGACTAACACCTTAAACACTGCTGGAGTGCAGCCTGGGCAAGTGACTAGTCTAGTGTGAGAAACGAAAGCAATACTCACTCTGGTGAGAAACGTTAGAAATGAGCATCCACCATCAGCTGTGTTCAGATGGCTGAGAGTCTGGAGTGCTCCATTTTCATGTTCTGAAGTGAAAGTTGCCTTAAAGAATCCCCCCCCTTGAAGCTCAGCAGCAGTGGCAGCTCTGCACGCTGCTTCCTCCTGCAGACCTGGCCTTGAGTTTGTCAGCATGTTTCTGCCAGGAATCCTGCTCTGCCCAGCTGGACTGGGGAAGATTCAGTTTGCTTCTGCTTGGGAAAATTCCCCCAACAAAACCACTGTAGCAGGTTGAAGGGGGTTGTATTTCTATCCCCCAGAAGAGCAATATTCCACCTATTGCTGGATGCATTTTTAATGACTTGCATGCACATAGTGTGGAACAAAGGTCCTTATGCCCCCCACTCTTTCCTCAGCCTTTACCTCTCTCTGTTGTGTCTTATTCTCCAACACAAAAGGTTTAGAAGTGAAACAAATTCGGCATAAAACCTAACAGTAGATGCACTGAATAATGAGATCCCTTAAGTATATTTGCAATGCGTGCTCAGCACAAAGACGATCTATCAGTGGCGATTTCAATAACCTTTGCCACCATTACACCATGTTAAAGATTGTTGGGTCTGATTTAAACACAGATGTTTACAGATGACAGCTTGATCGTTGTCTCCATATCTCGTTTTCAGTTGTATCATTCCCTGTTTGGTCTTCAAGGAGTGCTCAGTTTTTCCCTTCTAGGTGTCATATTGGTTAGAGTTGCCCCAGTCAAGCAGGCAATAGGATTTCAGATTGATCTGATTATCTGTTTACAGCAGATTGATCCCAAGTTCAGAAGCATCACTGTTTAGAAAAGCATTGAAGTTTTAGCTGTGAATACTGAAGTGTGTTTTATGTACAACCTTCTGGTCTTGAAAACAAAGAGAAGTGCTGAAGCACTTAGCAAATATGCCTCTTGAATATGCATTTTCCAGGTCAGCCTTAAGGCAGGCTTTTCTTTGCAAAAGCAAATTCAATACTGAAGCTGAAAGTCCAGACACTTAAAACTGTAGAAAATAATGAGTAAGAAGAAATAAAATTATGTTTGGGTAACCTTACTACAGAAGAATCCTCTAATTGGTGCAGATATCAGTGCAAAGAGGAACACTCAGACAGAGCCTTGATTGCAATTCACATCGGGGCACCACTCATGAAAGGGCAATCACTTCTTTCATTAATTGCTTAAAAAATATGACCTAGAGAAAGCTGCTTACGAAAGAAATGTGGGATTCTTAATGATTCCTGTTGTAATCTGTGGCAATGTTTCCACTGACTCCAGTGGGAGAAAGTTGTGCCTTCTCTTTCAGCAGCAACAAACCAAGCCCCAGCTCAGATCAGCCCTTTCGCTTCACCTGGATTTGGGTCTTGGCTGCACTTGGCTGCTGCAGAGGTGAGCGTGGTAAGAAGTGCCAAAACCACAGCTCTGGTTACTGGCTGCTGAACTGAAAACACATTCCTTGCAACACCTCAAAACGTGCAAGAAAAAAAAAAGTAAGTCTGGATATGTTTCATCCCTCCAGGCAATTTTTCTTCCTAGGCTACAAGAATCTATCTTTTCAGCTGTTTAATAAAAATAAGTCACAGAGTGTAATTGTTAAAATGAGTGGTGGGAAATGCAACAGCCTGACAAGAAATTACATGTCTTATTTATCTCCACCTAAGTTGCTCCTCCAGGAGCATGCTGGTGGAATGCATTGCATTTGAACCTGCTTTTGCTGTGTTGGCCAGGAGTACTTCTCCATGGCTCTGCAGCAGCTTCCTCCCTTGCACAGGTCCTGAAGGGAAATGCCAACCATGGGCTGCCTATTGGTCTTCATACATTCTTGTTCCACCCATGCTTGCTATTCACGCTGAAGCAGGAATGAAGCAAGTGAGGCAGAGCTGGAGGTCTGTGGGTGGCCTCCTGACTGCAGGCGAAATTAAATCAAAGCTCAGGGAGCAGTTATCCCTGGGGAAGAGGGCTGGTGCTTACAAACATTCTCTGCAAATGCTTGAAAAACTACCCAAGCACGATGCATAGTACACAGTCCATGATCAACGAGCTCTGCCTGGCATATAGATCAGAATAGATATGACAAGGTGAAAATCATCTTTTGGGCACATTTGTTTTGTGGAAGGGGCAGTATAAAATCAGATCGTGATCAACCAGACTGGAATTCTTCTGTGCAACGACTTAACAGCATGCTTATGTGCTGATACCATTTGCACCTCGCTTAGTTAATGCTGGTACAGTGAGCCCCAGTCCTACAAAAATATTTTGGTTTTCTGAGGGCACCAAGGATCTTTGTGGGATGCATGGCTTCTTCTCAAGAACCCAGCAACTATTTTGATCAGTGCAGTGTAAAAAACCTGGAGGGAATTTAAATTAGATTTAAGTTATTTCATCAGTTCTACTGTCCTTATGTATTTTGGGGGGAATGGGAGCAAGCAAGTAATGAACAGTATTACAATTATGCCTTCAGAGCGTTTGGCTTATGTAGGGCAACTGGGCCAGCAGATGGTGAATGTAATTTGATGTACCAAAGTATGAAATAACTGATCTGGACAGAAGGATTAAAGTGGGGTGCGTGTATAAATTGAACAAGGATGGTGAGAAGTATATTGGGCTATTATGGGGAATCACTGAAGCCTGAGCACAGATGCTGCAAAAGACAGCAAATCAAACTGCAGTGGCACAGTAATAGAAACAAAGACAAAAGGTGAGAGCACAATTGTTTTAGTCTTTTGTGCACAGCACAGGCTTTGATCTGCTGCAAGGAGAAAGCTGCCTGGGGGCAAAGCGCCACAGGATCTAGTGGTGAGCAGGAAGTTCACAGCACTGGGCTTATTTACACTGTAAACTACAGGAAGATGTGGTGATTACAGAAAAACACCTTAAAGGAAAGGCTCCATCGGTACACTGCATCTCTTTTGCTAGCACTCTACAAGACCGAGCATCTTATCAGTGTTGGCAAAGTAGGCCTGGGTGAGAAAAAAGGCCAGACTGCCTCTTCCAAAGCGTAATGCAACTGCAGAATAAATAAAACAAGGACATGCACTTGAGAGTACTTAATGGGAAGCACCAAGTTTATAGTTGGTAATAGCCACTTAATCAAACAGGCCTTATATAAAGTCTTTCTAATCCTAGCTCATCAGCTGCAGCTATGCATCGCCGGGGTATTCCCAGGACAGTACAGTTTAGCTGGCAACAAAGTCTAAATGATATCAGGAAATTTGGGCCATGCATCTAGTTGCATTGCTCACTCCCTAAGGGCATGCATGCACCAGGCAGCGTGTATGGGGGGGGTCATGGGGACATTCTGGCCAAGGGATTCTCAGAGGGGGCAGGGGCACAGAAAACACCCATGTGGACTTTGGTGGTTTTGGTGGTTGCACCTGCATGCCCCTAAGCTTCCCACCTCAACCCAATGTGTTCAACAGACTATGCGTTGAGTGTGCTACACCAGAAAGCCACGACCAACCCTTCAGTGCAAGCCCAGAAGATCTCCTAGATTCACTGGTAGTGCATTGGCACAGGCTGCCCAGGGAGGTGGCGGTGCTTGCTGTCCCTGTAAGTGTTCAAGAGCCATGGAGATGTGGCACTGGATCAGTGGGCATGGTGGGGTGGGTTGATGGTTGGACTAGATGATCTCAGAGGTCCTTGCCAACCTTACTGATCCTGTGATGCTCATTTGAACTTCCGTCTTACTGCCTTCCTGTTCAAGGTAGGTAATAACGTATGGCTGGCACAGACCAGCAGGACACTGCTGTTTTCCTTATTTCCTAGCAGGCTAAGTTGCTTTTGGCTGGACATTCGGTGGGTGGAGAATCACTTCAGTTCATTTCACACACATAGCCGAGCGAATCAGCTCATTTACGCAGAGCTCCGCATAGCAGAACTGATGAAGAGACACGAGGAAGTTCTTACTTGCTTTTCCTGCCCACTCACAGTCACACAGCCCACAACCAAATTAAACCTTCACCCTGGAAATGTGTCCTTTTGTGCCATGCTCTTAAATCCCGCAAAGGCCCTAGGAGTGCTGAGGAGTCAGAACGGCGCAGCCTGAAGGGATGAAGTGCACTCACAGTTTAACTTTGCTATTTAATGGCTGAAACAGAAAATAAGAGCATTGGAGAAAATCTGTTTAGGGCGAGTGAAAATGGATATTTCAGGAAAAAAATAGTTTTCTTCAGCTTTGGATTATTTACCATTATAAACTTTTTCTCCTTATAATAAGCCAGTTCTAGGTCAATTTTTTCAGTAAAAATTCCTTTCTCAGCATGAAGAAGCAAATCTTTTCAGCTTGAAAATGTACCCCAGCAATTGGCAAGCCAGAAGTGAGATATTTTGTTTTAAAAATGTGAACATGGAAGTTTTCCATGCTTTTTTCCCCCCCAGACTTTATTGTTATCCTCAGTCAACTCAGTTGCACAGTCTCAGTTCATCTGAAATGCTGTTTGGGGGAAAATTCTCTTGCTGAAAAAGACTTCAGCTGGATCCTTTCCTACGGCCACCAAAGCCTTAGATTCCAGTTCTGTTTTGCCTTCATTTTTGCTCCTCTCTACAGAAACTTGGGGGCTGAGAACCTGAATGGAGAAATTTGCTCTTTTATTTCACTGTTTCTCCCTCGTTCTCTGCTGCCCAACACCTGTAGGTGATCTCCACTGCCCCAGATCCCAGGACCTTCCTACATCCACAAAGAAGGTGTCAAGATGGAAGGCAGGACAGTAATACGTAAACCCAAGTAAGGGTAAATTTATGGTAATTAATGTGGAGTCCTGAAGCGAAAACAGCCCTTTAGGGATAGGTTAGTGTTAGTTAGCTTTAAAATAAATTGCAAGAGTGTGCTCAGACCTTATTAGTGGATATTCCCTGGGTAGAGAATACATAAGACATCGTAAGAGTTAAGCTGTGAAACAAAAGCTTCAGCAAGGGCTGTTCAGCTCTTACAAAGAACCAAGAAGGATTTCATTTAGATTTAATCTAGCAGGGGTTTTCTGGTTAAGAGATTTTACCTTCTCTCTTTGAACCTTTGCCCTTGGAGCAGGATTCTAAGATACCAGCTATCCAACTGCCGGCAGGTACTACATACAGAACAAGCCAAGCAATGGTGTGCAGGGCAGAAATCCCACTGTTAGCACAAGGCTGCCTACACCAGCAAAGAAAACCCACAGCAAGGGTGCTAAAAAGGTACAGGAAAGAATTTGAATAGCGTATACATGGCATGTGAAACAAGGCAGCAGGGACAGGTCAAGGTCTTCACCTCAACTCATGCTCTTCCAGCATTGCTTTCCTGTAACACACAACCCAACAGACACCCCCCCTCCTCCTCTCCCCCTCCCATCAGTATGGGCATGTTGTCGGCACCTGTTCCAAAAATCATTCAGAACAAACTGCACTTCTGAAGTGTTTCACGTTTTTTTTGCAGTATTTCTCAGATATTAACGAATGGTAACTCTTCAACCAAGCTGATGCTGTTTGACATAAATTTGTTTGGTTTTGTTTTAGTGTAAAAGTTAGGAAGGAAAAGATGCTGGCACAGTGTTCTTACTGGCAAAAAGCCAAATCAAGTGTGGAAGATCCAAATTGGTTATAATTAGAGACATAGATCATCGTCTCTCGTGCTGGCAGTGCAAGAACTATGCTTAGTATTTAAGTGCATGAGCCACTGTTCCTTATGGCATTTTTCTTACTCTCCGTAGATAGCATCTTGCAAAATGTCATGGTTAAACAGATGTAATCAAACAAATTTCTTTGGATTATTGGTCATTCTTTGTAACCTGTGCTATGTAAAACACTATTTTTGTAAGTATTTGTGTTCTTTGTTGTTGCATGAAAAAAAAACCACTTTTTGCCTGTATGCAGCATCAATAAAACAAAGTCTATGTAGTCTCACACCTAACCACGCTCCCTGACGTCAACTCGGATGAAGCATCACTTCATCCAGAAGAAGCGAATTGCTGTCAGGTTTGTCACCTTTGGGATACATTGCAGCCTTTTTTCTTTCTACTGCCTCATCTCTGAAATACCTCACATCTGAATGACTCTGGTTCTGATGATTAACCAACCTGTTTTCAGACACCTATAAAATGCCTTTCCCAAACAGGGAACGATCTGGATATTAACTCCGGCAGCGCTGTGCTTGTATGCAGACCATTACTGCTGCTCATGAATCATCTTGGGAGACACTTCTGAAAGCCTAACTATGCCCGATTTTCCTCTGGGTTCACAGAAATGCTTCTGTACCTTTAGTGAAATGCAAAATCAGTGCTCATTGATTCAGTATATCATCAGGTTTCATCTGCAAGTTTTTGGCTGAAGCATAGATAGATCCATGCTTCACCATCATGCTCTGCCTGCTGCACAGCCACAAACTCATCTTCCCTGCCAGGCAGGATGGACAGGGGCACAGACATTTGTGTATTCCACAGAGCCTGGCACTGGTGAAGCTTGGCTTCCTGCAGTTAGATTTTTTTGGGGAAGTTTTAACTCTGATTGGATCCATCCATTCATGGTGTCTCCTTTTGAGCACATTGCCTACTGGTCTAATAACGACAAAGAATGTGATCCAGCCTTTCCTTCAGCTGAAAATTGGCTTCAGCTGAATGCTGGCAGAATTTGGCCGTAGGTTTTGTTAGTTTTGGGTAAGGTTGGTAGCAGACAGGGAGATATAGGAAAAAAAAGCAAAAAAATGCTAAATTCTGTGAGATCAGTACAAATGTTTCCATAGGTTTAATCCCAGGGAAATCCTACCCAACTGGATGGGTGTTCCTGTCCTTCTCCTTTCACCCTGGATGATTTTGCAGCCACCAGCAGCAACGATCCTCCCCCTGCCTTGGGCTGAATTCAATCTCCCACTATGTCAGCAGCTGACACCTCGCAGACATGGAGACATTTTGGGCACTGCCAAGACTGCTCTCAGTGCCAGAGGAAGGATTATTATCTGCTGAATCAATGAGACCTGGGACAAACTCCGATCCCCTTCCAATACTTTATTGCTGCGTGTGTCTGAGGAAAAGGAAGTATTCCTTGATAAATACTGGGGCGTGAGCTGTATCCCATTGCTGCTGTTGTATGCTCCAGGTTGGAGCCATGTGCATGGAAACTCAAAATAGATGCAATAGGTATTTATACTACCTTGGGCATAAATTTTCAGCTATGAAAGTTCAGAAAAAAAGCCTCCCGCTATAGAAATGAGGCAAAGGTTAAAAATTCTGGAGTGGCCAAGTTTGGCTGTAGTTATAAAACAACTGCAGTGCTAGAGCTGCGAGTGGAAATTTTTCAGGTGACCTCAGCAAAGAGGAGTTTGCATGAGCTCCCTTTCCAGTAATGCTTTACCCAAACACATAACTCACACATACACACAACTGCTGGCAGCCGTCCTCCCAAGCAGAGAGGGCTGGAAACATGGCAGGCACCAAATGTGTGCAGTATGCTTTGCCCCAGGCTGCTTGAAATCCCTAAGATTTCCAGAGAAGTGCAAATGCTATGCTAAAGGTTGGCCATTTCCACCCTACACAGTAATCTGAGTTCTTCCTCAAAATTCTGCCAGTATTTTTAAACAGGGCTGGGGCAGCCCCTGTCTATAAATACTCCTCTTCCACACCAATATTCGAGATTCCAGCCTATCAAGTTCTGTCTGCTGCACTACTCATTTATTAAGCACTGATGCTTTACAACACTCACTTCACTTCTCTCCCCTCTTGTCACTGTTGGGTGATTGCTGCTGGGATGCCCTCAGATTTTGGAGATTTAAAGAAGAAATGTGAGTTTTTCCCAAACTGTAGCTCTCCTTTTCCTGTAGCTCTCAGCCCGCGGTGTTTCCAGGATGTGAAATAACACAGTCAGCAGGACAACATGTCAGTCACCAGCAAAGCCAAAAATAGCACATGTACGGCCAAACTCAAAGGGCTAAAAGGGTGCACTTAGAGCAGATGTTTTAAAGCTTGTGCACAAGCTATAGGCTTATTAGCCAGCCTAAATCAACTGAAAAAGGCCTTTGGGAAGTATTAAAACTCTTGGCTAGGACTCTCCTTTCTCTGTTGGAGGCACTGGAGATTACTCATTTTATTTAATAGTAAAAATAAAAGCACTAACCTGCGCTGAAGTCTTGTTCAGAGGTTTCTGGACCTGGCGTCATTCTTGCTTTGTGACACAGCTCATTTAACGCACCAAGAGTTTGGTCTCAGGAAGAACCAACCACGGGGAGTTGTGGTTCAGGAGAACGCTATCCTATGGGGGATGGGGTAGAAGCAACTACTTCAGAAATGGAGAAATTTGGTAATGACAGAAAGACAAGAAATGGGAAATTCTACAACAGAAAAGCACAATACTTTTAGCGTATTTAGCTGAGGAACGCTGGCACTCCCAGCCTCCTTTTGCTTCTAGCCCAACACTTACTTGAAGCACCAGATCATTGGCAACAGGCAATATTCAAGATTCTGCCATTTTTCCCACCTAGGATCTCAGTAATGCTTGCTGATGAGCAAAGCATTTTCTCTCCACCTTTATTGTGTCTGCTGTAATTTTACATTTCTCCTAGCTATAACTCTACCTCCTTGCCATGGCAAGAAGGTGCCCTTATGTGTCATACATCATAAGGAACCACAACCCTAATCCTCTGCTTAGCAATTTTACAGCTTAGCGTGTGAAAACATCAACTAACCAGGATGGAAAAAGCCAGATTTCGCCTTGAGGTATGGATATTTGAAGCCAATTTCTTCAGTCACTAAGCTTTTGGCCAACTAACGCCAGTTCTTTTTATTTTTTTCTACTTCACAAGGAAAAATACTACTGAAGCTTTTCCTAACTGCCAGATTCTACAAGTAAAAGGCTGGAAGCAATTACTTCATTAGTCTCTATGCCCTCCTTCCCACAACTATCCAGATCAGCATGTTATAAAAGAGGTTGGTTGGACTCAATAGTGAATAGCAAACAGCTATGTAAAGAAGAGTAGAGAGAAGAAATAGAAGGGAAGCGAAGTTGTGAATACTTTAATTTCCCTCTTTCTTTTAGAAGAAGTGAGGCACTTTTTATATTTTCTCTGGCCTTGGTGAAAGCTACCTTGAGGGAGATACCTTAGTAGTGATGCTTGCTCATGGTCCTGTGAAGAGCAAAGGTTTTTTTTCTGATAAAATTAACCACTGTGGTGTTAGGGATCTCACCCAAATACGTTTGCTTTTTTAATCTGACCTGTTTGGTGCAGCTGTACGAAGGGCAGAGGCAGAAGTCACTGAAGGCAGCATAATGTAAAGCTATTTTCTTGCAGAATAAGAAAAGAACTGAGAAATGAGCAGTGGTTCAGCTGAAACACTCAGGTTAAGTGCTAGAACAAAAGCCCATTGAGGAATTAATTTGTAGGCTTTGCAAAGAGTGAGGGAATGAAATCTTGCTAAATGATTTATTCATATTTTTCCTTAAGAGTAGTAAGCATGAACTACTGAATAGTAGCACAACGGTGCACTGATCTACCTGCAGTGGATTAACTGGCTCATTTATTCTGCAGCAAGGTTGTGGGTAACAAGGAGCCTCATTAAAGGCCGACCTCAAAAGCAAATGGCTTTAGTCTGCATTTACGTTTTTCAGGCACTCTTGGGGATACTGAAGGTTGCTTAAGCTGGGAGGGATGTCCTGGTGCTGCTCTGTCTCTTGGTGGTGCAGACTCCTGAAGCTGCCTGTGCATTTTACTGCTCCCAGCATGTTGGCTCCGGTTCCCTGTCATCAGCCGAGCTACCTACATTGTTCTGATTGGATTTGGCACCTGGAAAAAGCTTTCTTTCAAGAGTGAGGGAGCAGCAGTACTGCGTAGTGCAGCTGGCATCAACCTAGGAGTGAGAAAGAGGGCTGGCAGAAAACAAAAGTTTGACCTATATAGAAAGATCCATCTGTCTGGGGGAATGTTCGTGTATTTCCTTGAGTTAGCTTCTTCACCCACTTAACCTGTTGGTATTGTTCTGATAGCTTAACAGAAATTGTCTGGCTTTGCCAGAAATGGTCTTTTTTCCCTTTTTTTTTTTTTTTTTTTTTTTTTTTTGCAGCTATCTACTGAAACACGGTGCTGGGGAAGGCTGAGCCCTCAGCCCTATTGTCCTCATCAGGTTTTGCAGCATCCCAAAAGTTCCCTTAAGGCTATTCTGCTCAGTCACTGCATTGCCTTCCTGGATGCTTTTATTTTTTGCTGTCAGCTGCCTGCAATTCACAGGAGCTGTTGTATTAATAAATAGACCTTTCCCTACACCAATCAGCCAAACATATGGAATATGGAGCAATAAATGACAAAGCAGCCCCGCATCTTTTATACCGTCATTGGCCTTCGTGTCTTGCAGGAGAGAATTTCCTCCAGCTGGTTTCATCATGGCTGAATGATCCTCAGTATTAGATGCAGGGCAAAAGTGAAAGATCATGACACCAGAATCTTCTGCACGTAACATTACAAATGACTTGCCCGCAAATGGAATGAAATGTCAGGAGATGATATCAAATAAATGAAGATATCACCACAACTACTCATGTGGAGCATAATGTCGCAGACCTTCTCTCTGTTATTTCAAAGGTACTCACATTTCAAAAGAGTGGGTTTTTTCTCCTCATCGTAGAGAAAACTGATGCTGTGGAATTGAAAACACAATTGTGGTGCATGCTGTACGAGAAGCAGCCACTTGCTGCCTTGGAAACCTTGAAAAGACTTTGTCTCTGATTCCAGTCTCTCTTTCTCTCACCCTCTAATTATGTAAGCTCCACTCATTTAGATTTGGATTCAGCTTGCTTTCCTTCCTAGTATCCATTACACCATTTGTCTGTTGCAGTGTCAGAATGACCTGGTGGGAGGATGAAAAACATCATGGGTTGAGTGAGGAAGCAGAATGTTATTCCTGGATGACTCTTGCTGCACGTGGGACACAATGGAAGAGATTCCCTGTGTCATTTGTGGTGGCAGTGGGATGGCAGCAGCCATGCTGCCTGTTCAACCATCAGAGTAGCTGAATTGCTAATTTAGATATAATTGGGCACCATTGATTCTATTTAATGGGGCCCTGGATAAATTGCTCTCCTGCCTAATTGGTGCAGTTACCAGGGAGGGGACTGGCCCAGAGAGCGGAGCAGTGCAGGCACCTAACTCCCACTGAAATCAATTATGCTGAAATCAATGAGAGTTAAACAGCTGAACAGCTTTAAAAATCTGGCCCTGGGTGCACCCCAGAGCTATAATTTATCAAAACACCAAATAAATGGCATGCCTAGTTGATTTCAATGGGTGTGATAGGTTTATGGGAGTTATTACTGGAAAGCCCCCAGCTTTTAATAGATGTCTCCTGTTATTTTTCCAGGATTGGAGTTTGTTGATGTACAACGAAAATGTTTTTGCGTTTTCTGATTTTGGCCATGGTGAAGGTGGGGATACTGGATTAAACAGACCTCCACACTCATCTCATCTGTAGCCCTTGGCAGGGCAATTGACTTGAAGCAAAATTCTGAAGTCTTTGCCCTACCAAAGCTCTCCAGAACATTTCTGGGCACAAAATCAGCAATGACATTGAAGATGTGGCCTTTCTCATGTACTGCAGTAAAACCATCTGCACACCAAAGCATGTCATCAAAGATTGCCATTGATGCTTTAATTTTCCAAAGAAAATATTATCTGGTTAAAGTGAACTGGTGCTCACTGGCACGATCTTACTGCTCTGTCACGGCTGCTAAGCAGTGACTTATCTTTCATAACTGTTGTAAAGTGCTTCAATGCTTGGCATATTATTCTCTATCTCAGTGGCATCAGATACCAAACCATACCTCAGTCCCCGAGAAACTGAGTCACATCAGGACTGATGCTCTTCTGTTTTCTCATGCCCACTGGTCCTTTGACTTCAGAGTTGAGAAGAAATTAGAAATGTTGTTTCCTACCATGAAGGTTGAGGTGGCAGCATGTTCAGTGTCTTTGGAGGATGAATGGCCAAACTCAGCTTTCCTGCAGGTGTTCCTGGGGATCCCTGCACCTCCAGGATCACAGCGGGGTCTTTTGTAGGCTCTGGTGGATGTACCAAATTCCTTTGTGAAAGCATTTTTGTGATGCCTCTTAACCTGTCAAACCACGTGTCAGGTATCAGCCTTTTAGAGAGTGTCAAATTGTTTCAATCCTGAGATGACTTCAAGTTGCTAATTAGGTTGCTGATGTGCCACCAAAGACATCAGGCCCTGGCACCCAGACTTGATGACAATATGTAAACTCTTCAGTGATCTACATATTGGCTCAGTGACTGACTTTATTCTTTCCTGCTCAGAATAGCAGTATTTCCTCACCCCTCCAGCGAATGACATGTTTCTCACATTTCTGTGGCACAGCTTGGTCAAAAGGCTGGAAGGTGTGAAAGCAAAGCAGCAACAAAACCTTGCATCATTCCTTCCCAACATAACTCGTGCTGGCACTCTTTATCTTGTCCTTGTTAAACATGCCAGCGTGCACTTGGATTTGTCATGCCACATGGCAGAGTCATAAAGAATCTAGCTGTTACCACAGTGTGGTTGTGTCTTAAAGTCCCCAAAATCCTGTATTGGACTAAAGGCAGCTTAAAATGCAAGTAGGTTCCAGATGGATTTTTGGAAGTATCAGAACACAGTTCCACAATGGCAGAGATAGAAGGCCTGGGGCAATGCCTTGAGATCCTCTTTGTCCTTCAGTATCATTGGAAACAGGGCCTCGAGTTCCTGAAACAGGCACATTTGAAATGACAGTTATGTATGTTTGGTCTTGCATGCTTTTCTGTCCCTTTCTCCACTATTACTTTCTTAATGCTTACCTGAGGCAGCAGGGTGCTCTTCAACATGATCTGATCTCCAATTCCATGAGCTAATCCAGGTCATGTTGTTCCAGTAACAGCAATGGAGATGTATCCATCAATATCTTGTCTATTAATGATACAATTCATTCACAAAATCCCTTAAAGTCCTCCCCACTGGTACTCACAACAGGCCCACGTATTGCTTTCTCTCACCTTTGTTTCTTTGCTTTGAAACCAATGTGTTTATGTCACTGGGAAACATATTTGTGAATTTCTGTATTGTTTAGAATGACCTTGGTGGCATTTTGACCACGGCATGTGAGAGACCTGAAGTGCTTTCAACCTAGTAAATACGAATGCAATAAATATGTAAATTAATCTATGTATATTTATAGCCTGGCAGAACTCAAAGGACCAGATTGTAGCCAAAAAATACTGCACTATCTATTGTTTCTCCATTCCCCTCGGTGGCAGTTCTCTGGAGCTCCATTCAGGTGCCCACAGTGACTGCCAGGGCACCTTTATTAATAGTGCTGCCATAAAGGCCACTTTGTATTTAGTCATTATGAAGGGTTCTTGGAGTAGAGGACTGTGCTGAGAAGTAAAACTAAATCAGCTTTCATAAAGAGGAAAATAAGAAGTCACAAAATGAATGTAACACTGAGCTTTCAAACCCCTTTCTATTTACTTTTTGTTTGTGGGTGAAGTTTCCTTCATTGCTCATCAGTCATGCCAGCTATTGATATTTCTTCTGTCAGGCACAAATAGTATCTGACTGACTGACATTGTCTGTCCATTGACTGCCATGATTTTGAACCTTTTGGATTTGTGGCCCCCCTAAGCGTTTCCCGGCTGAGGAATTTAAGCCAACTGACAAGAAACATTAGATGTAGTTACTCTGCATGGATCTCTCAGAAGTAAACTAGAAACCTCAGAAACACTATCTTGAAAACTTTGATTCTATAGGCTAAATATTTACTTAATACCATTAACGTCTCAGGTGTCGTCGATCTCTCACATGGACGCAATACAGCCAGTGAGAAACTTGGCAGAAAACATAGAAAAACAACATTCTGGGCATTAGGAGGCCAGATCTGTAGCTGAATCTTTTCCTGCCTCTCTAGGCTGAGATGGAATTTCCATTGGTGGGAAATTTCCATTGGTGTCCCTCATCCATGAGGACGGATGTGATCCAAACTCCATTTATACCCGAGGTGGGTGGCTGTGGAGAAGCGACGACAGCCTCTGCAACCTCTCACAGTCAGGTGAAATAACACGTTCAAACATTTGCTCATGCTCAGATGTCAAAGTGAAGGGTTTTTTTTTTTCCCCAGTCAAAACCCCAAAGTTAAACATCTGAAGGTCTGTCCAACAATGACATATGGTTTTGCACAGTCAAGAAGTTTAAGGGCATATCGGTGTATGTGTTTTTGTGTGAATTGTGTTGTTGACATTTATGGCATATCATATTTTTATCTAATTATGGACTCTACAGTGGTTTCCATTTCCCATACTTCATTTAAGATTAAATTATGAGGGAACAGATTGAGGCTGGAACATGGCAAAACAATTTTGAAGTAGGGAAAGTGGCTTCACATGATAGGGAAGAGCACTTCATCTTACAGCTGGTGTAGTCACACAAGAATAATTTGACTGTAGACTAATCCTAGGAAGTTCAAAAGCCACTACTTTATGGATAGCATTTAGGAAGAAAGTTGCCTTCCACTCATGTTCTGAATGCTCTTATAAGGTGTGAATGAAGCATTTCCTCTTCAATGTGACCACTGGGATTATAGTCGTCTGTATTTTATTTTAATTGTTGTTCATTTTCCAGGGATCAATACCTAGTTCTTAGAAAAGATGCAAAAAATTCCAGTAACATTAGGCAGAGAATTACTATGCACCTTAAAATTAATATATAGGTAATGAAATCCACACTGCAGCATGAGCCAATTTAAGATTCTCTACAACTGATCTTCCTTTTCAAGATGCAGAGGGGAAAAAATCATGTTGTGTAACATAAACTGTCAAGATAGAACAGGGGCCAGGTAGCTTATCACATCAGCATGATGGACTCCATCAGTCATTTGACAACACAGCTTCAGCGGTGCTTTGGGAAGAGAGATAAAAAAGCCAGCACACGGGGCAGAGAGGCCACTGGTAATCTCAGAAACTGATGGCAGGGTTTCTTGCTGCCAACTCTGCTTGACTCTCTGTAGAAGAAACCCCATGTTTGACACGCACGGCAGGAGCTCTGAGCAGAAGAGCTTGGGCAAGACTGGTCACTGGAGACTTTTCCCCATACCAGGTGTGACAATGGCTCTGCATTAGAGCAGAAAATAAAAAGCGCCAGGGGGGAAAGCCATTGTTTTTCCTGTGCCCAGATCAGGTTCGTTGCTATCATTTGTGAACTGCAGAGATCTGCATGGAAAATGTTCTTTTCCTTTCTTACCTCAAATCATGCGGAGGAGAAGGTGCTCACAGCTGCTGTGTAGAGTAGTACAAGGCTGGAAATTTTCAGATGGATTTTTTTTTTTTTTTTCCCATTAGAAATTCCTAAATTCGGTGAAAAAGAAGTATCACAATCTGCTGGAATTCCTGTGCAAATCCACCAGACATCTAAAGCAACCATCCTTACCAGCCACACTTAAACCCTGCCTGGTTCTCTTCTGGGCAGGCACCCCAGAAGACTTCTTGGCAGCCCTGGTAATGCTTTGCTTGGCAGCAACTCCATTTCATAATTGTTTTTATTAAAAATTATGGCACATTCCCCAGAACGAGCATTTCATCTTGTAAATCATGGAACTGCACTGATGCGATGGCTGTCTCCATAACTTCCACAGAGTGAGTCTTCTACATGTGGTTGGTAAAAGTCTTTGTAAAGATTCTCCCCAATTAACCAGGAGATCTTAGAATCACACACATGATTTTCTTGCGTTAGCTTCTTTAGCAGACGTAGTTTGATGACAGCTGATTGCATGCTGGGTACTGCTCTGCATACAGAGGAGAGAAGCAGCTGTAATGCATGAAACGAAAGCACAGAAACACAGAATCATAAAATCATAAAGACTAGAAATGACCACTAAGATCAGGTGCAACCATCAATCCATCACCACCAGGTCAATCAAACTATGCTCAATGTTCATATCCAGCCTGCTGAAGCCTACCTGCCAGTTAGAAAGCTGTGCTAGCCATGCATATATATTTGTCTCCAACCAACTCACTTTTACCTTCCTCAAAAATAGAAACCAGCACCAAACAGAAAGAGCCACCCACCACTGAGATGAAGGGCAAAGTTGTATTGAGAGGGCATGGAAATACAACAAAGAGGCTCCTAGAATTAGAAATAAGCAGGGTTTGGAGATCTGCAAAGAAATTGAACCCCATTATTTCTGGATGACTGATAAAACAGAGGTGTATTTTGGAAAATATGCCTGGTTGGGAAAGATTCAAAGCTTTGTTCCTGACAGACTGAGTTTACGACAACCTATGATTCAGCAGGGAGGTCAGAGAGAGCCTGTCTTCTCCTGGGCCAAAGCAGGTGTTGAACAAAGTGAGTGGTAATCATGAAGATGCACAGATTCGGTGGAGGCCTTGGGTGTGAAAACTAGAAGGGAGGAAGGTCAGTAAAATCCCAACCCCACCTTCTCCCAAAAAGCCAGGAGCCTCTCTGCCAGCCAGTGCCTAGCATCGCTCCTCCTTTCCACTGCTTCAACCAAATGAGCTCTGTTTCTGCTTCTCCACAGCTCTCTGTGTGATACAGCATCTCTTGCAGGCCAGGAATGGTTTCTCATCGTTGCCTGTGCAAATCAGATGATTTGTGCTCCATTGTAATGAAAATTGATCCAATGGCCATCCAAGCCCAGGAGGAGAGCTGGCAGCTTCCCCTGATATTTCAAAAAAATTCATTGTATTTTCTCTGCTAAATGATGCTACGGACAGAAGCACTAAGACCGTTCTCTGTGTCAGTTCCAGAGACAGGTATCTCAGGGGGAAGCAATTAACCACTACTGATTACTTTTTTCACCCAACAACTAATTGCAAGGCAATTAAGCTGGGGAGAGGAGGTGGCTGTGACAGAGGGGACTGTCAGCCCCAGTGCCTGGCAGAATCAAAGTGTTGCTGCATCACCTGTGAGGTACAGTTACCAAAGCACTCCATTTTGATACACAATAATTATGCTCCCATCTCTCTTTTTGTCCCTTCTGTTTGCTGCTGCTACTGAATTTCAGGCACTGTGTGTTGCGGTAGAGAAAGACTTGAGAAATCCCTTAAAAACCTCCACCAGGAGAGCAATTTTTCAGACCAATGTTCGAAGAAGGAACTGGGCCCCACTGATGATTAATCCCAGTAATTATTCATCAAGCCAGGTGGTAGGACAGCAGCATTAAGGGCTGTGATGAGTAAGGTTTTCTGGGCCCGAACTTAGAAACTGAGAACATCAGCAAACGTGCAGGCAGCAGCCAGCAGAAGTACAACATTAGTTTTACTCCCTGTGCTATTAAAATCTGTATTTCCACTGGCAGGCTGCAGTTACCAAACCATCATAAATCTTCTCGTGCAGCCAGTTCCCCAAGCACCGCTGGTTTAGCTTTAATCCTTTGGGCTGCTGTAATCCTTTGCACTCCAAGAGGCTCGCGTCACCAGCTCTGTGTGTGGCAGTCATTCGGAGGTGTTTTGGCCTTAAATCAACCAGAATGGTAACCAGGCTGTGGTGACATCCAGCTATAGTACTGGTGGACAATGTTTAATCCTCAGGGTGATACGCAGTACAGAGGTCAGTTCACTGTGGTTGCAGCACAGTTGGTCAGGCTGTGGGTTCCATGAGTTCCCAGCTTTGTATTTCACAGCAGCACACTGACCTCCAGGACTCAAACACAAATCCCCTTCCTTGAAATGTCACTTCTTGTCTCCTTTTACTAAATGTAATTTTGCATGGAGCAGAATGATGCCCCAGATTTCCAGGGCAGAGAGCTCCTTCTGTTGAGTCAGAGCTCTGCATATTTTATCATAGGAGCTGGATAATAGACTTCTTGGTTGGATGAATGATCTGTTCTAGGAAATGTTTCCAGTACACAGGGTTTTCCTACAGCCTCCTTCCCCTGATCAGGGAACCAGGCAGCACTGGTCCCCAGCCATCCTCTGCTACCCAGCCACCATCCTAAACCCACCCTGAAGTTACACTTGGTAATTCCATTGAAATCAACACGAATTTTTACAGTGTGATCATGAAGAAAACTTTGTTTTTAGTTTTTGGGTTTTTTTTTTTTTAAAGGTACACTTCATTTTTTTTTCCTGGAAATAGATATACTGAGAGCATTCTCCTTCCTTCTTGCTCCCTTGTGGGTGTACACCTTGTGAAAGTTTCCATTGTTGAAAATGAATGTAGAAAAAAGGCAAAACAGAGACAAGCTAGTGATTTTTTTTTCCTCCTCCAAACTCTCCTCTGCAGAGGTGCTTGCAAGAAGTGAAGAGAGAATATGAGAATCTGATGCTGCCTTTAGACATGTGCAAATCTGAAGTGAAGGTATGAGTGCCCTTAAAACGTCAGCCAAAAAGTGAATAGCACTTCTATCAGAATACCAAAGGGAATGTTAATTGCTCCCTAGTGATAGAGACCTAAGCTACAGAGAAATGAAAGGATATGCCCCTTGTCACACACACAGGATCACAGCATTTTGACCACTAATCTCATTGACCACTGGAAACTCCTTCTGGTTAATCTGCTGCTCTCCCCTGAGTGCCAAAATATGGATTTCCAACCAGAAGCCTCTGGGGAAGTAGTGTTAATCTTGTGTTAAACTGCTGCATCTGATCTGTCACTGCAAAGAAGCATTTTACCATCATGTTGATGCCAATATCTCACCAGCATCTGTCCTCATGAATGAGAGAATCCACCAAAGGAAGCTGCATCTTACCCCAGAGAGACAGACAACAATGCAGCTTCCAATTGCTCAGCAAAAGATGACTTGTGCAGAGAGATTGCCTGCATTACAGCCCAGCATAAACCAACACGCTCCTGTAGCTTCTGTTTAGTTGATTTAGACATCAGTAATATTGTAACGACAGCAGCAGGAAATTCAGCTAGCTCTCATCTAAATTATCATACAAGACTCTGCATGGGTTTGTTGAAGCCTGCAATGTGGCAATCAGTTTTATCAGATCCTTTCATAACTAAGCAAGGTAGAAAGAAAAGTAGTTACCAATAAAACAAAGCAGCAACAGCAGGAGAGTCCTACATCCTGCTACATTCTAATATTTGTTAGGTAAGTTCTTTTTTTATTGTTAATTTTATTTCAGACTTTTACAGCTCTCTAAGTGCACAATATTGAACACGTAATGGTTCGTTTAATTTAGAACAAAATCTATAATCCACTGACATGTAACCAAGTCTCAGAACTATTATCCTACAGCAAAGTCAATCTTTCTTACTGTCTCTCCCTAAGAAAGCTCGAAGCTCCTTTCTTTTCTACATGGCTCTGGCTCCCTGTTCTCCTGCGAAAACAAATCTTTGTAATCCTCATTCTTGACTCATCAAATTGCCTCAAGAAAGCAGTAATAAGAGGACAGTAATAAGAAGATGCTGAGGAAGGTTCAACAGTTGAAAGCTCAATGTCTAAAACATCCCCTGAACTCAGTTTGTCTAATCAATCTTAATTTGTATACATGTTAATTTTTAATAAGCAAAAAAACATTTTCCCCATAAAGGATCTGATCTGAAAGGGGTCTTATGAGGAAAAGCATTCAGGAGCTTCACTACAAACATCTCTAATGCTGCCTGCAATGAGGGTATCATTCTCCACATAAATGCTGTGGTATCTTTGTTAAGCATTAGATATTAGCTATCTGGACTGTATAGACATACAGTGTCATTAGTGTGTCAGAGCACATTTCTTGTTCTGTCTTCCATAACCTCCTATCCAATGTTTTACTGGCTTTCCAGTCCCTTTTCAGGCTGAGATTCAGACTCCACACCAGTAGAGCAGAGCTAATTGGGAGATGACAAATGTTTGCTGCTGGACCTCTGAAGACTGCTGTGATCCTGGTTCCCAGCTGTCTTCTAGGATGACCAATTCATTTTGGCTGAATCACATAATTAAATGCATGAGTAAAATTCTCCTCAGTCAGCCTCTAATCTTTCCTCATGTGACTGCAGATCTCTGAACTTGTCTTGCACTGCGGTGCTGAAGTTATTACTTATTTTCTTCCATTAGGAAGTGTTAAGTCAATTGAAGGTTTTGATCTCTTCCAGAGATCATGGAGTTGTTTGAGTTGAAAAGAACCCTGAAAAGTCATTTAGTCCAACTCCCCTACAGTGAACAGACAGGAACATGCTTCCCACCAGCCAGGTATGCACCAAGGATCTTCCTTGGGTAGTGTTGGGTGAACTTCAGGTACAAAAAGATGCGTGAGATGACTCTGTAAACAGCTTACAGGAGAACAAGTAAAAAAAGAGAGAACTTAGCAATTCAAATAAAATAGCCACACAAGGGAATAAAGTTATTCATTAATTTATTTCAGTTAAAACCTGTATACAAGTTTATGCACTTATTTTGCCTCACAGAATCTTTTCAAGCATCATCAGTTCTCATCTAACAGGAGGTATTACTTCTACTGGTGGTTGGAATCCTCTCCTTCTGCACCAAAGCCTTCCCAAGCCACTAGTACCTAACCTAGCACTCCTTACCTGTGTCCAAACACTTCTGCTGATCATCAGCTCTGAACTCTTGTCCATTTTTCATAGAATCACAAGTTGGAAGAGACCTGGTCATCTAGTCTCAACTAAGCATTTTTGCTACCACCGTATTCACATTTCTTCTCTGCAGCACACCCATAGTGCTGCTCCAAGCTGGGACTCAGCAGATGCTGAAGGTTGTTGACAGTGGGAGGCACTGAGCAGCTCAGTATGCCACCTGGAATTGCCCTGTGGCAAGGAGCTGCCTTCCTGGTGACAGCAGCAACTGACAGGAGCAGTGCTCAGGTCCTCCAGCTGCAACCTTCCTTCTGGCTGTGAAAGTCATTGCCTAGTTCTTACCATCAGATGGACTTCCAGCATCCTGACACATCCCTTCTAGCAAAGAAAAATGCTTAACAAACAAAACCCTCACCCCAGTGTTTTGAGAACATTTTCCAATAAAATGAATCAAATAAAAATAAAGGGAAATTTCCAACAGATGAAACTGGCGCAGCCTGTCAGTGCTGCTGCACTGAAACAATCAGTCATACCTGAAAGCTAAGCTCCCTTGAAAGGCAATTGCATCTTCGTGTTGGTAATGCTTTTTGTCATCATAGTGTGTCTTTAAGGTACCTCCAGCCCAAGCACGCCTAGTTTAACATAATCCCTTCTGATAGCAAATAGAATTTTAGCTGTATTCAAAAGGGCTTGACAGACTTGCTTTCATTTTTGTACCATCCATACTGAGGATATAAGCAGGAAAAAATAACAAGAACCACACATCAGCTTGCTTATATTTTAAAAAATACGAATTTAAGAAACCACGAGTGCTTTTTGATGACTCCATAATTAATGTGCATGATTAGTGCACAGACAACAAAGCAAACCAGCAGTAGCTACTCCTTGAGTGACTCCAAGTCACCCTGATTATCTGTAGCACCATCAAGGAAGGAAATAAGCAAGGCAAGGCCAAGTGATTTATGCTCCAGATGTAACATATTCCCCCCACGTTAAGACTAGCACGGCTACGTTGTCCTCAGAACTGACTACAGTGACTCCATATGAAGGAAGAGTTTGGATTAGCACGCATTGAAGAATGAGCATTTGCCAAAAGGAAACAAAGCAAGCAGTGAGAAAGGCATTAGTTGGATTCGTTTTGCAATGTGACTTTTTTAGGTTCCCTTGGAAACAGTTTGGAGTTTGACATCTGATGCTTTCTAAATACATTGCGGTGTTTGTAGCGTTTTGAGAGAGAACCTGTAATCATCACAGCCTCTTTAATGCACCACAATGAAATCTGACTGTAGCAATAAATCATAACTCATCCTATTCTATTCACATTGATTTTGGTGGAATAAGGACTTAGCCCAAAGGAATAAAACCATGTGAATGGTTTGTTAGCTTCCTATCACCTCTTTCTCTTCTCATTACTGCTTTTCTTTCTGCTCTGATGACTGATCATGAAAGGTAATTTAGTAAATAATTCTGGTGAAGGATTGGTGTTCTCATTATACATGAGAAAACAAATTGTTTTTCACCTACAAGGAGATTAGGAGGGGTTAAACCCTACCAAACACATAAGCAATGTGATGCTGGGTTTGTCTCCTGAGTGGCTGAGAAAAATACAAAAATTCTGCCCTTCAGGAACAAGTATTTCCACCTGTGTCAAAACTCACTAGTTAGGAGGCTCTGTATATGCAGCATTCATGGGACAGAGACCAAGAAGTGACACAGCTCCTCCTTACACTGACTTTTCAGAGTGCAAGAACAGAATTTTCTTCCGAAATCACTTTCTACAGCAGTGAAGGGTGAGGCAGCTGGCTGAGCTAGAAACGATGGCTGCTACAATGAACTAACTTAAATTTCCCAAATCATTTCTTTTTTCAGTTTACCACACTTAACATCTTGTGCTCAAGAAGACAGATTATTGCAGATCAGGCTCTGGTTACCAGTGAGGACACAGAATGCATTTGATTAGCTTAGGGTGGGATATCCTAGGAGAAATTGAGCCCAACTCCTAGTTAGAAACTGTGATGCAAGCTTAAGAGCTGGGAGGGTTAGATAACATTTCCATTAATCAGCTGCCAGTGATACAATGACCCCTGCATTTCAGGGAACAAATGCCACTGCAGGGCTGCACCTCTTCTGCTCAGTCTGTGGCTCTTGAACCTCTTGGCCAAAGAGTCTGAAAGATTCAGACACAAGGGAAGAAAAATCCTCTAGATCATTTCTTTGTCTCTGTTGGCATTCTGCTCTAACATCCTTCAGCTGCCAACAGTGCTCCATTAGGGCAAAACCCCTCTCAAGGAGCCTATGGTTTACTAAGGCATGACATAACACAAGCAATACTCTAAAAGCCTCTCATTTAGCTCAGGTGTTAAGCAGTAGGAGAGAGAGAGGTTAAAAGGAACATTTTCAAAGCAGAGCAGTAGATTTAGTGGTAGAACTTCCACTGACATTAAATCCCAGACATCGGTGTGAAAATTTACCACGTAAGTGCTACCTTAAATCTATAATGCAGTAATGGTATTAAAGAAGGCAGAGGCATTAAGCACGGAACTTAAATCTTGGATTGCCATAATGCTATTAAATGGACGATCGCACTTACTTTAGATTAATTATACAAGAGGGATGTGCTGGACTGACCAGCGCTGTCATAGGCAAACTGCTTATTAAAAAGGTTATTCTCTTTTCTTTTCCTTCCTAAATACCTCTTAAACGCTCCATCTGAATGGGTAGAGGGGACATCACAGAGGTCACCTGCAGGTGAGTGTTCCCTGAGGTGCACTCACAGCCTGGGCAGCAGGACCAATTGCCCTTATGCCCATGACGATTACAAAGCAGAAGGCAACCCCCTTTCCACCAAGGAATGTCTTATATTCTTACACTGCACTGTTTTGTACAGTGAACTGGATTTTGCAGGGGAGGACGAAGGGCCAGAGAAGCTTTGCTGAACACTCCCAAGCCTCGAGCCACAGAATCATTAAAACTGGAAAAGATCATGAAGACCATGCCGTCCAACCATTGACCCATCCTCACCATGCCCACTAAGCCATAAAAAATTGTCCTCCACAAACTTTCCAGCCGCTCTGCCCAAAGGCTGTAGCAGTGCCTGGGGTTGTTGAAACCAATGTGCAGGACCCAGCACTTCATCTTGTTGAACTTCAACCCAATGGCCTTGACCTATCAACCCAACCTATCCAAGTCTCTCTGTAGGATCCTCATACCCCCAGCAGATCAACACTTCCTGCCAACTTGGTGTCATATGCAAACTTATGAGGGTGCACTGCATCTCCTCACATACACCATCAACAAAGATATTAAACAGGGCCAGTATTCACCCCTGGGGAACTGCACTGGTCACCAGCTGGATACAAGTCCACTCACCACCACTCTCTGAATCAGTGCAGCCTGCCTGCAGAGAAGATGCCAATCTTCCTAAGCACTGTTTGCACAAAACAGCGCAGAGCTGCTAAAATGTTTCTCTCTAAAAAACAACAACAACAAAAAACCCACTACATTTTTTCCCTGAGAAATGCAGTTAAGATCTGTTTGAAGCTTCTGAGAAGCTTAATGAACCATGGCTATCCCTGTAGCTTTTTCACAATTGAAAACTTTTGTTTCTAATTAACTTCATTAATAGTAGTTAGAGGCACATTGGCCAATATTTACTGAGAGCTGATGTTACTGAAAGCACCAGTGGACTCAGTGCACAGCTAATGGATTCCCTAGAGAAAGCTCTACCAGAGTTGGACTCTCCTTGGCCAATTTGTTTCTTCTTCTTCTTGCAAAAGAATGTAAAAATTAAAAAAAAAAAAAAAAAAAAAAGCCTCATTGATGCTGTTATTTAAAAAGCCACATGGCTGTTAAATGAATAGAAGGACTTTCCCAACCCCGCTGAGGCTGTTACTGATAGCTCTATAGCTGTGTTCCCACAAGGAACTCACTGCAGGAACATACCTTCAGGCTGCTTCAGAACAGCCCTGACTGCACAGACATGTTGGTGCTGGAAGAAAGGCTCTGCAGAAACATCTGTTCCCAAGGAGCCCACAGAATGCAATCTGCTTGATAGCACCAAGGGACATCGCTGAGTCCTGCTGCCTGGAATGCTTTGGATGACTTCAGTCAATTTAGCATGATCTGGGACATATCAGCAGCCAACGGGCAGCCAAGGAGCACACAGCAAGTGGTGGTTTATAATGAGACCTCCCTACCAAAAACTGCTTTCCTTATCAGCGTGGCATCAGACTCCTCCATCAGCTCTGGGTTTGCAGAGCAGCTCCATGGATGTGGTCCTCCTGCTGCCTGGACAGCACTGCCCCAACATACTGACCACCTGTGAAACTGCACAACTCTGTCATCACTACAGGAAAAGGGGCTGGAACTCCTCACCATGACTTTCACAGATTCCTCTTTTCCCTTCATCTTCTACCTCTTCCTGAATCCCTCTTATTTGCAGTATATCCTTCAGGGGACACTGTTGAGCTATCCACCATATATCTAAAATACATACATCTGAGTTGGCTTGCATATGAAAACAGATGAGTCTCTTTGTCTTACATTTGTGGTCAGCCTCTTCAGATTATAGTGTTCTACCAAGAGACTTCTAGCAAACAGAAAAATGTTTAAACTACATCCCCTTTTAATGTCACAAGAGCAGTTCTATTGGTCTGAAGATTCTGCATGCTTCTCTGCAGTCCTTCTAGTTCTCGCTCCTGTAGACAGGGTTTCAAGGTGCTCTGTCAAATGCTGGAAGAAAAAATTATTTCAAGTTCCTTGTGACCAGAATCTTCTCCTGGCTTTGCTGCAGTTTTTCCTCTCTTTTTTGACATGAGAATCCAAATCATGAGATGGCAAAGGGAATCTAGAAATGGGGAAAGAGCTCAGTGGCCAGTGGCCACAGAAGCAGGAAGGCTTGAATTGGAAGAGACCTCAAAGATCATCTAGTTCTAATCTGCTGTCTATATGAACTGGAGAGAGCTGAGGGTGGGGGCAGATATGGATCAGACTCCAAATTCAATTTTTGGCCACAATCTGTTCCTGTAAGTTTTATAACCACCTCACTGAAATCTGTTTCTCCAAGACAAAAAAAAAAAAAAAAAAAAAAAAAAAAAAACCACAAATAGCAGCACTAATTAAAAGAAAATTAGAAAGACAGAAGAAAGGCATCCCTACAAGGCTCAGTCTAACAGGAAACAGGGGAATAAGCGGCCAAGGGAGGATGAATGCCCTCCCACACTGGAGATAGGGAAGAATGTTGTGCTGAAACAGTTTTGGCAAAGCTGAAGTCCCTTAGCACACTGCTGCTGTCATTGCAGCTGGGAACATGTTTGTGCCTGTGCTGCTTTCCATGCAGACCTCAAATGGAAGGATAAATCTCTGGAGAGCAACAGTACCCTCACATTTATACTGGGAATAAACATCCCTTTTCATTTTTAATTCTGTGAAAATGGAAGGGATTCTGATCCCCCCCCTCCCAGCCTGTGGGGACCTCACAAGAGGATGGCAGTACCTTAATTAATAACTTAAAAGCCAAGATTCATGCTGATAATTCCTTAGTTAAGAAGGGAAAGATCAGTATTAAATATGGCTTTTAAATAATCAAAGAGGTATATGGAAGACAGACAGGAACTTAGGAAATGACAGTGCTTTTATGTAATGTATCAGAATGAGTGAAGAAGCATTTCCATGCAAAGACTAGAAGGAGGAACCCTTGAATTGTCATCTCAGGGCCCAGTTCTGCTCCTGCCTTGTTATCAACAGCCGAACTCCTAAGAAATGATTCTGCAAGTATTTTGTGCTTAATTTCTCTTTGCATCCCTGACTTCAGAGTCCAGTGCTGCTGCTGAGTCTGCCATGAGCTGTCAGTTGGAAGCAAAGAAGAGATGAGTTGCTGCAATTACAGAGGCTAGAAGAGTTACACGACGTACACAGCAGCACAGTGCTTCTCAAGCTCTTAAGGTGCTTCCTTCACTGGACAACCTCTGTGAGCTGTAAACAGGAGTAAGGCTTTGGGATGGTTTAGCCATCCTAAGCTCACTAAGCTTCCAATACCAAATCCTGCTCTCTTGTAAGGCTCCATCGAAACCATCAGTTTCATTGGGTGCAGGAGCAGGTCCCTGGAGCACTTTAAGTAATTTAAACCAGCCATAATCCCTGAAGCAGCTTAAGTGATAAGCTCCTTGTTCCAGAGTCCGCAGCCCACAGACCTTGCCTGTAACATGCTCAAGATGTATCCCTGGCTGCAAGCATCCCCATGCATCTGCTTCAAAACTTACCAACTCTAAGTGTTTTTGTTTCAGACGTAGTGGGACTTCTTGCTGTTTTTCAAATGCAGAATATTCCCAGCAATACAGTCATGTTCCCTTAGCTCACATGGAGAAATGGGGCCAGAGACTCCAGGTCCAGCCCTACTTCTGCTCACTGCCCTGTTCCCAGCCAGCCCCAGCGCCACCAGCAGCCCTTTAGAGGCTGTTCAGCATCCATCTACTTTAGAATGATAATAAGAACATAAAATAGCTAGGAAGTACTCCAGGAAACTCTGGAAAATGGGAAAACAGAGAAAACAACTGTTTGAATTTATTCTCAACAGAAACCAGGACCGTCCACAGCCATGAGCCACTCTATTTTGAGGGAATCATTGCTCTTGAGATATCTCCTCTATCATGTAGGATGAGAGGGCTATCTGAGCCCTGCAGGGACTCCTTATGGTTCCTGGGGACAGATGAGGTCTGATTCATGTTCATTTGGATGAAAACTTAGTACTGAGTGAAGTTTGCCACCAAGTGCATGGTGGAAAGGGTATCTTGGTGGCTTGTGGGAGCCAAGAAGTAGTCCGTGGGCTGTGGTGGCACACATGGATCAGTGCTCCTCACTTTGGGGGAAGAAGTGCTGCTTCCCCCAAACCCTGGCCCTACATGGTGTGACCCCTCTTCTGATGGCACCTAGACATTCAGAGAAGGATGGAGAGGGCAGCCCATGCTTGTTAGAGACACCACTGCAAACCCTTCTGAAAGATGATTAACTTCATCGCTGTCCTTCCCTCCAAACCCTGAGAGAAAGAATCACACACTGCAGGGACAGAAACAAATATCAATCTGCAGCTCAGCAGCTTCAGCAGCTTTCAGATCCCAGCAGATCGCAAGCAGTGCCAGAGCAAGACTACTGCAAATAGATAAGTGTCCTTAAAGGGAAAAGAAGGGAGAGAAGGCAGACAACATCACCACTGCTTTCCCATCCTTTCATTTTTTCAAGTACCTGTCTCACCCTTGCCTTTTCATCTCTTTTTCACACATCTACACATCAATGCAATTATGGCCAGGTCCAGTCAAGGGGATTTTAGGAAACTTAAATCTTGCTGAAATCAGAATGGTTTGCTACTCAGAATGTAATGGCAGAGACAGAGATGATGCTGGAGGCCTTCATCAAGCTGTCTCCCTGGAGATGCCTGTCTCACTCTGCTGCAGGAGGTTCAACATTCTGCAGTAGTGTGGGAGGCTCTGTTGGAGCCCAGCTCATATCTTAGCAAACTCTGTGAGCAGAGATGGGATACTAACACCACAGCTCCCTGCTGCCCTGCCTAATATGAAATCTTTGCTGTGTCGGCTTGGTCATGCCATCGCTAAGAATCATCTCAGTATCTGTGCTCTGTCTTCTGTTAGCCTCTAACCTCCCTGTCAGCCCAAGCTCAACTCTTTCTTTGAGGACCCCAGAAATTTCCCTTCATATTATGCATAGTCTTTTTGCTACCTTTCCCCACTTCCCCTCCCATTGTGCTCATCAACCTGTGTTGCCATCTTGCTCTATCCTCTTCATCACTTCCTTCTTAACCTCCTGGTTGTCTCTAGATGCTCAATTACCTGCAGACCAGGACTCAGACCAGGCTGAATTCTGACCATTTTCAGAGTCTTTCATAACCTTTCACCTCTCCCTGGTTCTCCTTCCTCATCTACAAGCTGTAAAAATGGGCATTACTAGCCAGGCACCCATAGGGAGCCTGAAAAACGCCACTCCACAAGCATGCAAATTGGAAATATTTGATTTACCAAAATTCTTTCAGGAACCCATACTGGAGCTACCACTGCCAGCAACATGGGAGGAATAAGGCCTTAGCTTTAGTATATGTTTTCTACCCTAAAACAAGAACAAAACTGCTGCCATTCTGAGAAAAAAATGGATGCTGCAGGAGCAGGCTGCACAGACACTGATGGATGTTGGTAATATTTGCTGCCCTTCTCTCTGGAGCCTTCTGTACTGAACAGGCAGAGCCCTTCCTGCTCTCCTACCTTCTTTTCAGCTTCTAGCATGACTGGCCTCCCTGCCCATCCTCGCTTTCCCCTTCTTCCCTGCTTTCTCACCACCTTCCTGCACTCAAGTTAAGCCGTCCACATTGGCATCATGTTTGCATCTATCCACTCACTGTCCTCCAATTCTCATTAGTCCTTCACAACAAGGAACATCTACTTGACCTTCTTTGACCAATGTACCACCTGTGTACCTACAGTGGTGGATTCTGTGCTGAAGCAGATACAGAGCATCACACCTCCACTAGCTTTACACCAGCTGATACCCTCCACCAAAAATCTGCTCATCAAGAGGGGCCCCTTTAACCACCACTGCAGTTTCCATAGCTGTTGTCAACTTTTCTCTAAAAAACAAAAACTCCACATGACTTTGCATTCAGATGTTTGCTGCTCAGAAAAAAAAAAATCATGGCTTTTTTTGTGTGCAGAGTGATAAGGAAACACTGCAGAAAAAATGCCTAAGGTATATATTGGAATTCGATCCCCAGCTCTTATTAAAAGTCAGCAAAATAATTGCCGATGAGTGGTTTGTGTCTTGGAAAAAACTCTTTTGATTGTGATTCTGAATGGCTCCTCCTGCACAGCATGTCTCAGGGCAGCCAGAAGACACACAGCTTCAACTTCGTGACTTAGGAACATTTGCCTGGCAAACTGAGAAACCAAATTCCATTTTAACATTCAGTCACACACCTATGGGTTTAGCCTGGACAAGTGCTCACAGACCTCTCATCCTGAATGGCTTCTTGGAATCAATCACTGGAAAGCAGTGATGCTCAGTGCCAGATGTAGTCACTGGATGCTCTCCTTTGTTCTGATTAATAATGGAAAAAATAAGCTTCTTTACAGAATTAAATATCTGGAAAACAGGTCCAAAATGCAGAGCAGGGGAGAGTTTGTGTGTAGAGAAGAATGGGAGCAGGGGGGACAGAGATCCCTGCCGCCACACCAGAGCTCACAGAGGAGGCCCAGGAGACCCACCAGTGCCAGAGATCTATTTAGTTTGCAGAGTAATGTACAAAGCAGCCTTTTATGAAGCTGCGTTAATTTAATTAATCTGGAAACAATTAAAAAAACTCACAGTAGCGTTGCTTTTAAATAATATCAAGTATTTCCATAGATTCAACAGGCCAAAGTCGAGCTTTCTTTGTAGCCCCATCTGCCTAAAGGCATCTATCTTATCTGATCATTTCCATGGCAACAGCTCTGGGATTAGAAAGGGATGAATGTTTAGGAATAGTTGTTGGAATTTCATGGAAGACATGAATTGAGGATTACTTCACTACCTCCATGTTACCATGGAAATGCACATTTACAAATTGCATAGGATTTAGAACATTGCTGTTACTAGGGTATATAATTGTGCTGCTTCTCTAAAGAGATCCAGGAGGAGAGGGCTCCTCTTCCAGTGCACACATCTCTACCCCACTGAGCAGACACGTGATGCAGAACCAGAGCAGTGCCAGATGTGGAAATGGCAACGGATGACAGCTCCTGGACCCTCACCACACTGAACCTCTTGAGCAAAGTCTGGGTAATGAGAAGGGCACAAAAAAAAATGAGTGCACCTCACTCAAAAAAAACACTAATCAAGCACACACTCTGAAAGATATATATTTTACTCAGCAAATGAAGGAGTTTATGAAATAACACATCAGATAATGACTGGAAGGATTCGGATCAGATATTAGGAAAGATTTCTACTCTGAAAGAGTGGCGAGGCACTGGAACAGGCTGCCCAGGGCAGTGGAGTCATCATCTCTGGTAGATGTGTCACTTAGGGACATGGCTTAATGGGCAGTACTGGTGGGGATGAGTCAATGATAGGAGCAGATGATCTTAGAGATCTTTTCCAACCTTTATGACTCTGTGATCATTTCCCATCTTGCAGACTTAAGGACACTAACGACATTTTTATTTTGTTATTGTAATTCTTAGTTCGAGTGTAAAACAAGTCTACAAAAGTCACTAAAGTCTTCATCAATTATTCCATGCTGCATTAACATCTTTTACCCTACACCCAGGGCTGAAGTTGATCTTAAAACTGAATCTTAGCAAAGCCTTAAGAATAGACACTCATCTTTGAAACAGTGCAAAGGAAGGTAGAGAAATAATCCCCAGCCATACATACAAACATGAAAATTCAGAGGGAGAGATAAACCACCACTGGAAATTATTATTATTATTTTTTTAATCACAGATGCACCTACTCTTCAATGAGGCCCAAGTAAGCATTTTACTTTACAAGGAACTGCAAATATTACGAAATAAAATGACCTAACTCAAGGACATTGCATCTGAGCTGTGAATTTCATCTAAAATTCCCAGAGCACCTCTGAAATAAGAATGCAGATCTGCCAACAGCTTGAGATTGAAATATTAACATTACGTATTGGGAAACCAAGAAGAGGGAGAATACCCTGAGGATCAGCAGCCCAGCTAAGGACATGAGCCAGTCTGTCATCAGGCAAAACAGACCAGCGTTTGGTGGTTATAAGCCTCAGAGAGGTGATGGGTTCAGGTGTAGGGATAGCTGTGATTGTGACAGAGATATAGGGAGCTCCTCAGGGTGTGGAAGCAAAAGTGGTTTAAGGAACCACATGGATGAGACGTCTCCAAAACAAACTCATCAGCACCAGCAACCCCATGAATGCCATGTTTGTATTTCGCTTACTTCCTCACTCCCTAGAACTGAGTAATCTAAGCCCCAGCAGTACTTAGGAGAGGTTAGCTTTTGATATAATCCAGCTGTTACTGTACACTTTCATATTCTTTTAACCCTTTACAGATTCTGAGCTTGCTGAGTGCGTTATGCTGCTATGCCAATAGGCCATTGGCCTTTTCAGCAACCCGGAGGTGGGGTGGAAGGCAGAAGAAGCACACTGGCTCACACCCATACTGCAGTTCAGCTATTCAAAACCAGTCCAGCATCTTCCCCAAGTCAAAACCAAAGGCATGAGTGCCTCTCAGGACACACTGCTCACTTGTCCACCCCACAGTGAGCTGAAGCACCCAGGAGCAGCCTGGAATACTCGTTGACCATATACATTGCTGCACGTGTAGCATCAGGAACCAGCCTCTACCCTCACCCACGTGATAAGGCTACTAAATTAACACAGCTCATTAATTAGTCAAATTGCATTACACTTGGTGACATGATTTACAATGGCTTTTTTTTTTTTTTTTTAAATCCTCTCCCTGCTTGCCTGCAGGCTTTTTCTTTAAGCCACCTTGATCTCCCCCTTTTTTTTTTTTTTTTTTTTTTTAATAGCATAGATCTTTTGGGTCACATCTCCCCAGGAAAAATGGAGAGCAGATCCCCATGCCCACCTGGACATCCTGCTGCCCCACTGCACACTTTCTCAAAAGCCATTAGGGAACATTACGCAAGAAAGAGGATGCAAGGGTGGAGGGTGGGAAGGCATTTCCCCAACAGTGAGAAAAATCAGAAGTGATTCAGCTGTCTGAAAAACCTCCACCCCTTCCTCTGAGATAAGCCCCACGGCTGGACATAGCCAGGGACAATGAAGGAAAGCAGCCTGCATGGGGTGTGAGGCTTCCGTCCGCCACCCTGACCTTTGGGAACAGCATTTCCAATGCAGCAATACCCCCAGCACACCACCACAACACGTTCTCCTTTAGCCCATCTGTCATTGCTTAGAGATCTTGCACAGACACCAAGGTGGTTCCTCCCCTGGACAAGGGGCACTGCCCAGAAAACTCACATCTGGAGGGAAATGGGAGTATTAGGAAGAGACATTCACATAGTTCTGTATTATCAGTTCTATTTTGGGCTGCTAACAGCAGGATTGTATGCCTTAAGAGAGGCTCATTAAAGACCAAGCAATGAGATTCTTCTGATTTTTTTTTTTTTCCTCCTAGCTGTTTGTTGCCAGTTTTTAACTGCTGGGTTTAAAATGTCTCAGGGCAATAGAAAAGCCATTTTAGAGGATGGGGTGGGCAGCCAACTGCCTGAACAGTCTTTTCCTCCAGCTCTGTGCAGAGATGATGCCTGTAACTTTCCATACAGGGAAGAAAAAAAAAAAAAAAAAAAAAAGCATTTCAATTACTGAAATCATTAATATTGAAATCAGGGAAGCTGGAACTGAAGGTGGTCAGCTTTATAGAGGTTGCCTGGGTCAACAACAGGGCTTTGGGACCAACCTGAATCTGAAGTCTGCTAAAACTCTCTTCTCCCTTTTGTGCAAAGCCCTTCATCTCCATGTGCTGCACTGTGCAACTTGTGGGGCAGGGGTGGTGCCATGCACACCGTGGGACTGTCAGCTCTCCCTTAATACCATGAAGAAAAATGTAAGTCTTAAAACTACACGTTTCTCTATGCATAAAGGAGCAGGGATTTTTCCAGAAGGGGAGAAACTATTTTCACGCAAAGAGAAAGTGATCAAAATACCTTTAAGATGTTTTATCTTGGGAAAGATAAAACATCTTACAGACACCTCTCATTGTTGCTTACGTCATTATCAGAGCAATTGTGTGATTTTAGGATGTTGCTCCATTGCACCACAATTTTATGCTGTCTGATGTGACAAATGGGATTGCAGTTCTTGCCCCAATACACCTTCCCTGAATCTGCTGTAGAGGACAGTGACAAGTGTCTCAGCAAGGTGAAAAATGCTCTAGGTAATATATGAGAACGAACTGCTCCTCGCAGGTTTCTCTGTATGTCCTTAGCAGTCAGCAAATTAGAGAGGAGAGAAGCTACTCAGCTAAACAGGGAGAACTGGCTCCACTACCCCTGAACAGATGGATTAGAGCAAAGCTCTATTTGTTCCCTCATAGCCCTTAGGACACAGCTGCAATGAGGTTCAGAATATCCTTTCCTTTTTTGAGGTTAGGGAAGCAAGAGTCCTTCTGCATCAGGCAGCTCCAGGAATGGATCCCACCAAATATTCCAAAGCTCAGGCTAAAGATCAATAGGATGGCTTGGGTTGGAAGGGACCTCAAAGATTACCTGGTACTAAGATGGTGCAGACATCCTCTTCTGGTAATCTCAGTCATACAGAAGGCATTCAGGGCCATCAGGGTTAGTTTTCAGAGGAAGATAGGGAAGCATTTGACATGAAAGAGCGACAGCCTTAACATTTACAACTGCAAGCTTGCCTCTTCATAGACCTCATACATCCCACTGCAGGTTTCCTATACTAGTAACACTCCTACAGATCTGGAATTACTACTGCAAAACACTACACATATGACACTGTAGTATTTTGGGCTCCTTTACATCCCTTGGTCTTTTATATTAGCTAGGATGTGGATACTTTTTCCCTGCACATATGTAGGTGACCACATGAAATGGGGGATACAGCTTGCAGGCTGCACAGGACTGTCCTATTCACTGATAAAGTAAAGGAGAGCTTATAAACCATTACCTAAGTGGAAAGCCCCTGTTCATTTCCCAGGAAGACCAGAAAGAGAATGCAGAGTTCAGCACACCTTCCAGTAAAGCTGAAAATTGCAATTTTCTTCTCAGTGCTACAGGCAGACAGAATAAATGAAATAACGATAAGGGCCTCCACTGAACTGAATGGCAAAGCTCCTGGTGACATTAGTTATTTTTTAAATCAGCATAGCTAAGTCTTGCTCCGCAGCCCCCACCATCCCTTTGGACATCCAAAATAGCTGTAGGAAATAGGAGAAACTTGACTCAAAGAAAGACTTTTCCTCTTAAGGCCCAGCTTCCTTCCTTGTACAGTTGGGAGAAGTTTCAGCTAAACATATATATGAGTTAGGGGCTTTCTTTGAAGTTCTGCTATTGTTAGGAAAAACTCCCCATATCCCCACGGCCTCAGCAGCAGACATCCTGGGTCAGGCAGGGCAGTCCTGGAGTACAGGATCTTCCTGCTTCAAAATGCTATTTTCTCCAAGAAAGCAGGATGTGAGGTTACTCCATCATCTTACATTACAAGAGAAACAGACACAAGGACGTCAAGATGTCCTGGCACAAGAGTGAATTTTAGCCCTGTAACCCAGCACAGACAGCATATCTTCCACTCATCTGACCTGGGTCAGCTACACAATCTGTATTGTCTGGCCTGCCACCCAGGATAAATTCCCATCCTCAAATATGTCTTGAAACTGGTCATTGCTACTAAGTGGTTGTGCGTGGTCACCCAACAGAGAAACAAGGCCGGGAGAGCTGCACTGCTGAACCTCAGTGTTCTCTGAGGGGGCACGGCAGATTCAGACAGAGACACAGAAGGAAAAGCCAGGAGTGAAGTTCTGCAACTGAATTTGAGTTTTCAAAGCTTCACCAGTTCAAACGTTCATAATGCATCTATTTATTGATAGAGCTTATTTGGGGAAAAGCCTGTTTTAATTATTTCTGAATCCTCACTGAATGTCTCCTGTTGCCAAAGATGGCATTTTTCTACTGGAAGCTTAGATTTGGATGAGCAAAGAATTTTGGGAGAGAAACTGAAAGCCTTAAAACTGTGGCTCCATAGATCTCAGAAGACAAATCACAACTCAGCATGCATATAGCAATCACAAGGCTCTCCATTCTTGCTTCCAGGCAAGTCCTTTTGCTGTTTACACTGCTGCCAATCCACTCCCAACCAGGCCAGAAAGCACAGTGCATGGAGCCTGAGATGCTTGGGAGGAGCAGGCTGCAGGGGCTGACTGCGTTTCTGTTTTGGGAATAGTCAGAAATCAGGAAAGCCTCATATTGAGAAAATCATAACTCAACAGACTGGAGCCATGGCTATGTGCTGCTCAAAATTACAGCCAAACAGATGCTGTAAGCAAAATATCAAATTACTTGAGCTTAAAGAGCCTGTTGAGGCCATTGCGAGCCACAAATTGCCACAGTAAACCCAAGGAAAGCTGGGTCATAAGATGTGCCCAATCAGGAATTCCAAGTCTTCTGCTCTAAAGCTGATGAGTCTCTGGGGGGCAAGAACCCTAAATCCCTTGCTTAATTCTTTGGTGTCCAGAGAAGAGCATCAAAGCTGCAAAGAGCCTGGGGCACGCTCTTATGAAGGACAGCTGAGAGAACTGGGATTATCAATCTGAAGAGGAGGCTCAGGGAAGACCTTATCATGCACTAACAAAGCCTGAAAGGAAGCTGTATTGAGGTGGGAGTCAGCTTCTTCTCCCAGCTAACAGTGGTAGGATGAGAGGTGATGGCCTTAGGTTGCACCAGGAGAGGTTCAGGTTGGATATTCAGTTCCATTCTCTCTAAACCAAGCTACCAGCCCTCAACCATGTTACTGAGAACTGATTTGGCTTCAGTTTTTATAAAATGTAATAAACTCTGCCTGGAGCTTTGAAAGATAACTATTTGAAAAATCATTTATACTCTTAATTTTTCAATTCACAGCAGTATTTTGCCACCCGGAAAAACCCCTCCTGACTTTTGCTGCTGTGCTGAGGTATGGACAGTGATGGCAAAGAATTGTTGTCTGTACTTCCCCTGCCTGAGCAAAGCTAACATTAATATAAAGTATTTTGTAATCAAAGAACAGTTCACTTGCATGAGATTGAGGTGTAATATCTTCTTGTAACACTGGAAAGAGGGCTAATAAAACTCATCCTCCGGGTGGATAGAGAAACTGAGTCATGTGAAATAATCACCATTTAATTCTGCATTCAGCAGACACTTAATGAGATGCTTAGGCTGTTTGCTGTCTCATAAAGCATTTAAGCACATCCTGTATGGGATGAACCATCAATTTGTCAGTTGAAGAATGTATTTTTCCCAAGCACAAAGCACTCAGTAGCTCCAGCTGAAATACAACATGGCTTTTACTTCTATCCTAGTGAATGGTTAAGTGTGTGATAAGCTTAGTGGATTTTCCTATCCCAAAGATGAGGGGCACAGAAGAACACCACCACAGCATCAAGCCAAGGAAATCTAAAAATTGAAATAATTAAGGCTGGAAAACACCACTGAGCCCACCCAGCACAACCATCAACCCACCTGCACCTGCCTGCTGACCACATCCCCATGTTCCTTGGACACCTCCAAGGACAGTGGCACACCACCTCCCTGGGCAGCCTGTGCCAGTGTCTCACCACTCATTCTGAGAAGATACTGTTTCTAATATCCAGCCTGAATCTCTCCTAGCACACCTTGAGGCCATGAAGCTGTACAAAGTGTGCTGCCTTTGTGAGCATGAAAGGCTTCCTGATCTGAAGGGCATTGGGAATGGGCAGATAAACAGGGAAGAAAAAGTCCCTTTTACAGGGCTTTAGAAATTCACTCCAGCCTTACCTCTTTATTGTGCAAGTAAGTCTGGTATGGACAGTTTCCAGAAAGTACATCTTTCTGCAACTTACTGTTCCCTTAATGAACACACCACTGGGTGATGAACCTTTATGGAGTAATAATACTTCCCAAAAGATGATGCCTCTCCATCTATGTCCCATTCCCTCTTAAACACCACCAAGTGGGTAAAATACTCCCCACCTTATATTTGTCACTACCAAACAAGGAAGTATTTACACACTTAGGAAGAAAGCAAAGACAATTAGCTTCACATATCATTGAAGAGGATGTTCTACATCAGATTGTTTTATCTTTATTGTCTTCTGTTGCAGAATTATGTAAACACCAATTTAGAGAACCCAAAGGATGCTGAAGATTCAGTTTAATGATTTGTAATAGTTTAATTGGACTGTAAACCAGCCCCTGCAGGGAGCTGAACACAGGTACAGACACATACTTTACGTCCCTACCAAAAATTGCTAATTGTTTTTTTTCCACAAGCAACAGTTTCTAACCACCCCCAGCAGCACAGCACTCTACATAGTTGAGTATTCAAATAGCATCACATTCTGCATAGGGAGCACCTATAGCTTGAAGTGGACACAAGTGCTCAGAAGCATCAGAACCCAACTGCAGCACCTTCACGAGGAGCAGGCTGGAGGACAGCATGTGGGGGAAGAGCCACTGGCCACGAAGGAAAAGTTGCAGCTCACTCCCTCCATAACATCCCTCATATAAAAGCTGAACATGGCAATTTAGGAAAGTATGAGGTGCGCGAGCACATTACGTCTGCTCATTTCTGTTGATGTACCCAGCACTTTGGGGATGGCAAATCCACCTCAAGATACGGAAATACATCTCTCCAGCCACCACCTCTGTGCACCTGTAAGCCTCCAGGCAGCAGGAATCTCAGACACCGCTCAGGCAGGACAGAGCTTGTCCTGAATAGAGGCTCCAGCCCCACACACACAGCTTCTGCTCTCCCTCCCAGGGAGAAAAGCAGGGCAAGGAGACAAATCCCTGCACAAAAGGCAGCAGGTGTCTGGAAGAAAAAGGCCAGAAAACCTGAGATTACTTCTGCAGCAAAACTAACTAGCTTGACAAATGAAACATAATAGGAAGTGCAGACTTTGCTCCACTCTCCATCCACCTCTTCTCTGGTCATTTCGTTCGCCCTTCTTCCTCTCAAGAAACTAAAATGAAATGCGTATTTTACTGTAAGCTTCTTTACAGTACAGCCTGCAAGAGGCTGGAGGGCTCCCCTCGGGGAAATGAGCTAACCAGCACTTGCTTCATCCTTTAATTCCAAAAACCAGGGACTTTCATTTTCAATTTCCTCTTATCCAGGGTTTTTCATTACACTCAGGTCGCTTCTCCATACCCTTTTACTGATGACAAGTGCGAGCCAGGAGGAGACAGACATCATGTGTGGTACATGAAACATCTCCAGAACTGCTCTGCACACATTTAGGAAAAGGCCCTTGCAAACAAAGCTCACCATGAGCTGTGGATTGCCTGGTACTGAGCCACACAGCTGGCCATCTCACTGCCAGCTGGCATTAGAAATACCCGCCTAAAGCACTGAGGCTACCAAGAGATCACATTCCTGAGCACTGTAACCAAGTTTTACTGAGCAGAAAACACAACTGGAAGTTTCCTGTCTGCTGGCTTTTATGGGACAGTATTATGACCAGCTTTCACCACTTGGTTAGACACAACAGGATAAAACATCTGGAACACAGGGTTGGGTCCTTAAATATCTGTCTATCCGCAAAGTATTTTTTTTCCCTCCACTTCATCTCTGCTAAGTATACATTGTCACAGTGTGTGTATCTGCTCCCTGTCATTAAAGACAGACCTGAATGCCTTCAGGACCCTCACAAGGAGCAATTACACCACACCCTTCCCAAGAAAGGCTTCCTTCCTTAAGTAGTAACCTTATAGCTTACAGTTTTTCAAAAAGGAAGAAGCACCGTAATGGTTCAGTACCAGCCAGGGTATCCATCCTTGATTCATTCATTCATAACCAGACACACCTGGCCTGGTAATTGCATGGTCCACTCAAAAATAAGTGAGAAAGTCTCAGCAATCTGTCACAGCAGTCTAAATGACTCTGAGCCCGAAGTGCTGACAGAAGACTATAATCCATAGCAATGCCAGGAGATGTCACACCTTCCTCTGTCACTCCTGGCTGCCAACAGGAGTGCCAGTATCAAGTGATATTTGACTTTCGATATCAAGTGGGTTAACTATCAGTTAACCACATACTTACTGACTTTGCTTAGTACCAGACCTTCATCATTTATTTCACTTAAGAGAAGGATTTGCAGGCATGTTTTCAAGTGGCATAACAGTATGAGAAACTCTCATCTGTCAGACAATGCTCCGCTGAGCCACTTATCTAACAAGTGTGACCCCTAGAGAAGGATCCACTTCAACAGCACTGGAGGCAGTATTGGGATGGACCAGTCTGATCCTACACTGCAATTATATGTTGTATAAATAAACCTATATACAAACACTTGTATTTGTACGTACAAGCTAATACAGATACACAATTTGTTTTAGGTGTTACTACTGCATTTCGCCATAGGTTCAAGTTAACCAGAGGTCAGCATCAAGTGCTATTTCTAAGAACTCCCAAACAGAGCATAAGGATGCAGAGGGCAATTCTTCATCCTCTACAGTCCTCAAAATGCTACATTGTATGATGGCCATGCAATTATTTGAGGGAAAAAAAAGATATGATCACTTCACATTTCCATAAACAGAAGATATATTACGTTCATTATTTTACATTTAAACAATTGAATATGCACAGAGCTAATCACTGTGATATATTGGAAGCATCTATAACCCCAGACTTGCAATTTTTTTTTTTTTGTTGTTGTTGTTAATTAAGAGAAAGACTTTCACCACAAGTGTTTAATCCCTTGTTTCCCACTTGAACCATAGAATGGCTTAGGTGGGAAGGGACCTTAGAGATGATTGAGCTCCAATACCACCCCTTAGCTTGTCCAAATAATACTGCAGATTCACACAGCACAGTATCTGCTCTACACTGCAGTGAGCCCAGGTCACCTCCAAAGACCCCATCTCCTGAAAGGCCTCAGCATGCAGAGACCATATGTAGAGACATTTTAAGTTAAATCATACTGTCTTTATTAGAGGGGAGGGGGGGGGGAAGGACCAAACCTTTGCACAGTCCGACATCACCTTGATGAACCTCTAATTTCCTATCACAATCTGTTACTGAGTTTTGGCCCAGCAAAAAGCAAGCTGCAAAGGGGAGGCACTGCCCTGGGAGCATTGGTGTTAAGTACAACAGGGACTGCAGTCACCGAGATCCTCACTTAACACAGAGCACTGAAGTGTGGCTGCTAATTCCTTAAGGTTTGGTGGTTGCACACTTGCCCTGATTCCTTCTAATAGAGGTCAACGTGCCCGCATTTCAGAGAGCAATTGACTGAGATTGAATGAGGGATAGCTCATTTTTCCATATCAAATCAAATCCTTGATCATTCTCACTTAAGAGCTGCTCACTGATGCAGACCCTTGATTTTTTGTCACTCCCACAATGCACCATTTTACAGCACTTACACTGAGGCAGGCCAGCATGGCAAAGCAGCTCCCTGAAGCATAAGATTTGATTAACCTTGTTAGCTTGCCTTGCAGAGTTGCAAATGTTGTTAGACATCATGAAATTATCCAGCCCTATTTAAAATCCAACTGAAGTATTTGGCCTGCTGACCTCCCCCAGCAACACATGCCACGAGCAGAACTAGAGCAGCTCCCAGCCCTGATCCCAGCCAGCAGCAACTCTTCACACTTCTCCTTTAAGAGTTCAGAGCTTTTCCTCTTTACCCTTTTCCCCATTCAATCTAAAGCGACCTCCACCTCAGGCCACAAAAACCCTGAGACATCCTAGACCAGCATTAATAATAGAGAAGCTACTTACAAATTCTTAGCACTTAAAAGAAGGAAACTGAAGAACCAAGAGCACAGAATGCCTTAGGTTGGAAAGGACCTTAAAGTTCACCCAGCTCCAACCTTCTGCTGTGCTCTAGTTGCTCCTACCAGCTCAGGCTGCCCAGGGTCCCAACCAACCTGGTCTCAAATGCCTCCAGGGATGGGGCACCCACAGCTTCTCTGAGCAAAGACATTTCCCAGACTTGCACAGCACCGTTACTGATGATGCTCAGCAAGCATAAGAATATATTTGCATGGACATTCAGGAAAATGCTTTATTAAACATCACTTAAATCAAAGTATAATGACATCCTTATTACCCAGTGTCCTGTCCACTACTTGTATTCAGTACTGACAGTCTCCTGGTCTCCCCATCCAGATCAAGACCCAAGCAGGTGCTTCAGGAAGCAAGGCAGCAGACCTCATCCAATAGCTGAAATGTTTATCGCCTAAAGACTACAAGTAGAGAAAGCAGCATTGTGGCTGCAGGGGCTGACAACACGCACAGTGGGATGGCTCCAAATGATGTGGAGGCGTTCCCTTCCCATCCTGCTGATTTTCACTCCATAAACCTTCCTGCTGGTTTGCAATGGATGCTCCTTTGGGCCCCTTTGGAGCCTGCCTGTTGCTTTCCCTGACTCACAACAACAATAAGCATTCCAAGTCCTTCTGTTGGAAGCACATACCAAATCAATTACAGCAACATCATCCTTCTTAATCAAGGTTAATTTCTGTGGGTAATGTTTTTCTCTGTTGGAATACTGTCGGATGTTTTTAAATCTCCAATTTTATACAAATTTAGCTTCTGAATTCTCAAGGAAAGAGTTGCTAAGGTAACCAGAGCCAGCCATATTGCTGTATGTTCTCCCCATGGAGCTTCATTAGGGCTAATCAGTCATTTCCAGGGTAATAGAATATGTCACTTCCAGAGATAAAGATACATCTTTCAATGGTGACAGAACATTTATCAAGTCTGTTAGCCCCTCACCTTTTTAAAAAAAAAAAAAAAAAAAAAATCACTGACCCTCTCCTTAGAGCATTAATACCTGAAAAATGAGGTTTAAGACCACCCACAACAGGACAAAGAGCAGACCAGAGAAGCCCACAGACCTGGAATGTGTTGGCTTGCAACAGTAAAATAGGGCGGTTATGGGTGAGGATCCCTTCTGTTGATAAGGGAAGCATATCAATGCTTGGATGCAAAGCCTGTGTTCAAAACAAGTCTGACCTGCATGAACTGGAGGTTTACAGTATTATTGGCTACTTCAGAAGTCTGTACAGAACAACCTACTGATATCAGTTAATTACCTAAAGAATTTCTCTTCCCTAGAGTGTAGAAACCTCCCTCATTTCAGATTGCTGGAACAGTCTCCTGAAAAATGTGCTGTCTTTGGTCAAAAAGACTCCGCTCTCCTGTCACTACACAGTTCATGAGCTGTGCTTTGAAGTTGTCTTTAACAAGTTCCACACTTGTGCTGTTTTCCCAACTCCAGTTTCTTTCAAGCTTCCCAGTTCTAAGAGACCCTCACCAATCTTCTGCCAGCGTCTGAAGAACTGACAAACAGCATTAAACAAACATATTTGTTGCAGATGCTGAGAAGCTTTTGCACAGATCCTTATGTACCTGTCTGCATGTCCAGCAGGGCTCTGAGTCCCCAGCTACCACCCAAAAGTTGTGGTCATCAAACACCAGGAACCCAGAGGAAAAGCTTTCCCCCTTCCTCCTCCATTCATCTTTGGAGGTTGCCGTGATGCAGAACAATGCAGTTACACCTCATTGCTCCAGCTCTCCTGAACATCATGTCTATCTTATTAAATAATGGATATAAAACTGCAGCCAGGAAGGACGGCATCTGTCAGCTGATCCCATATTTATTGTTTTCCCTTGCAAGAGCTTTATTGTAATCCTGCAGCAGGTTCACTTACAGATGAACAGAAGTTTTAAATAAAGAGGCAGCATCTTTTGTGCTGAAGAAGCAAAGGCAGTTGGGGACTTATGTATGTTTTGTCAAGACATCTTGTTCTTAGCTTGTCTTACCCCATTAGTAGATTTATAGCGACGTGAATTTGAATAAGATTCATGACATTATAATGGCAATATGGTTTTAAAAGTGCACAAAAAAAAGCAACATTTGCAGCACAGAGGTATTTAATGGCCATCCTGAGTAATAATTCAGCTTCTTTCAGCATAAATTCACATTACATGCAAGCACATGCATAAATTCAGTGCCATCACCACACATTTACACTGAGCTTGAAGTCTGTTCTGTAGAATAGGTAAGGCATGAATGTGAATCTGAATGAGAACAGCAGCTGTTTGACATCTGAACAAAAAGCAGGTGGGCAAGGGGTTTAATTTTGGTAGTTCTGAGGATATAATACTAAAGTTTTCTTCCCTCTCACAATACTGCCTCTTTTGCCTCTTAAAAATGGCATCTCCTGGAGTCGCTTTAAGATCTAGATATGTTATCTCACGGAAAAAGAAAACCCTGAGAAACATAACATTGCATTGCTCAGGATCCAGAATCCACTTGACTGTCTGGACTTCTTCCCCTCTTGGGGCAACAGCCACACTGCCCACAGCTGTGATTGTTTCTGGGCAGTGCACTCACTTGAGATGATTGGTTTGAGCAAGCATCCTTCCTCACTAGGTAGAGACGAGGCACTGGCAGCTTCCCCCTCACTGTGGTGTAGGAGGGATGGACTATTCCCTCAAATTTCACCACTGCCAGCCTTCTATTTGCTGCCACCTGCCCCAAATTGTGAGGTTGGGCTGGCAAGCTGTGGGCTCAAGCTCAGTAACATTCCTTCCTTCCAGTTCCCTGGAGGAGAAAACCATCAAAGAAAGCTGGAAGCATCTTCATCATCATTACCCATACTAATAAGAGTGCTTAGCATTCAGAGCTCAGCTGGTGTTGCAGCTGAAGTAGCACAGCTCAGCTCAAACAGAAAGGGCCCAGCAAGCTCACAGAAAGAAGCTCAGAGCCCAGGCTCCAGGGGAATACCTCTCTGTTAGCAATCATTACACACTGAAGGAGGAAATTAGAAACAGAACTTGTTCTGCTTTAGTCATCTTCATCAAATTCCCTGGTGAAGTACATTGGCTGCCCAGGTTTTCTTCAGCTTCTTTTCATCAGTCCTGCACTAATCTCCAGACAAGCATGCAGCCCTGCAGATATGAAAATCCTGGCATGCTCCTCAAAAAGCCATGGGGAACAGCTTCAAGACCTCCACTCTCCAGCAACGTCCCCCTTCAAGAGCACGCAGTGGTTTCTCTGCTTCACAAGTCAAAACACCTCTCCAACAAAGGAAACAAAAGCAATAGGGAAAATTAAGTCCCTGCAGAAAGTATCTTCCTGGGTCTGAACATCTGCCTTAGTGCTTTTTGAAGCAGGTAGTGTTACTGTGAGCATCATTAGACTCAAAAGCATTGCACGGGGAAGCCGCTTGATTTGGAAGCTCCAGGGAGAGCCTGGGATCAGAGCTAACATTTGAACTGCCACCCTTTGGCACAGAAAGAGCTGTCTGCTTTTCCCTCTTGCTTAAGGCTCATTCCCAGAAGCCACTCAACATCCACGTTCCCTCCAGGATCTCCCTCCTCAGCCTCCCTCGGATACCACACACCTTGGCTGCCTGCTGAGAGCCTATGAAGCAAGGATTTCCATGCACCCAGCTTCCCTCCGCTGCTAACACATCTCATCTTCATTTAACTACAGGCTGCCTGCTGCTAAGCAGCTTTTTCATCAGCCACAATGATTGCTGTTCTTCATAAGAACAGAACATGGAAAGACATGTACTAAAAGGACCAGTTCAATACTAAATACAACCCCTCCTCATTTCTACTCCCAGACCAACACTCACAAAGGCACTTGCAACAATAGAACATTCGTAATAGCTCAGTGCTACAGAACAAGCAAAGCCCGTGATAATGAAGAAGTTGACATCTATTATCTTCACACTTATCAAAAGTTTTCAGCAGTTGATTCAGTGAAAAGAAATTCTTCAATTGTTATGCTTATAGCAACTATGAGATATGGGGGAAAAAAAAACAGATGTTCATGCAGCCTAAAAGCCACAGTAACAGCCAAATAATCAATAAAAGCAAAGGAAAGTGTTTGGGGGAATTTGCTTTCCCTTCACTGGAGAGGAAGGAACCAGCTTATTGGCTTCTTAGATATGGAAGCAGAAAAGCACTGCACTTTCTGCAGCTCTACAGATCACAAATAAAACATCTTAGGCACTGTCGCTCAGCTGGAGACTGTGAACAATTCACTGCTATGGCTTTTGAGCGTCCTTCATTCCTGCTGGAGTTAACAACATGCTGATAAGCACCCAGAAGTTTGAAAGCTTATGCAAAACTTGTCCAAATAAACCACCCAAAATCCTTGATCTGCAAACCACTGCAAGAAAACAACATCCAGAACAGCCTCTTAAATTTTCCAGCACTGCGCTTCCAGCCGGGATTAGGAAATACAGTCACAAAAACCACTAGATAGATCTTTTTATGAAAGGTTGAGTATTCTGAGACTGGAAAAAGTACCGCCTAAGGCCACCCTCTTGTGGCCTGGGATCATTTTGCAGTTACTCTGTCCTGCTGTCCTATCTCCGTCACATTCCAGAAGCCTGAGAGCTTCCACTCCCTTACACTGGGAATTATTGAAAACATGATTTTGAACCCCTATTGATCTTTTTGGATCCTTATGTGTTATTTCTTTGCTGCTAGGGATTTGTGCTGCAAGGTGAATCTCTTGAGAAAACACATCAGTGCAGGAAAATAAAGTTATACAGCAATCAACACAGTGTTGACTGAAGAATCCTAGGGTGAAAGTCAAGCAATAAAGAGCAAAGAATACCAGCTTCCCTCCAAGCACATACTATGCCCTGCACCCAGCCCTGCTGCACCAGCCCCATTCAGTTCAGAGAAGCCGACCTGCTCCCTGCCCAGGCTGGTGCCTGCTTTTGAGCAGCCTTCTCAGCAACCTGTCACCTCACAGAGCAGCAGCAGCCTGAGGAAAGGCTGAGCTATCTGCATTGTCAGAGCTCTTCAGTATTGCAGGGCACTGCTGAGCCTGGATGAGTCAGTTCAGTGACCTGATCTGACAGGATGGGGGAGGAAGAAAAAAAAAAAGAAAAGCAATTTTCCAGTAGATCAGAGTCTCAACCTAATTTGCCCTGAGAGGGTGAAAGGGAAACAGGGGGACAGTGCAGCTGGGAGGTGGTATGGGAAGGTGATGGGCAGAGCGCAGCCCTTGCTGGATGGAGCACAAACTCAGACCCTAAACCTCTCTCCACATTTGTTTGTCTGGATGACAGAGCTCACACATGCCCACACCCACCCATTACAGCTGTGCCTTAAGTCAAAAGCCATTGCAAATTGGGATTCAGGGTCAGCTGCTTCTTATTCCTTTTATTTGTACTTGTTCATACACTTTTGCAGAGTACTAGCAACACCCCTCTGCACGATAGTGCAATGAAAGGGAGCAAACAAGGCACTAGGAGAAAGAGTATTCTACAAGCCTAACTCTCCTTTTGCATCATCCATATTTATATAGAACAGAATCCGATTTACTTTGCCAAGTGCAGCTGATCTATACACTGCAAACATTCAACAGACCCTTGCTCAGCTGGGTTTCTCAGTCTCACTGGAGCGCTTTTGTTTCATCTTTCTGCACCTTTGGAGAGAGAAAATATCACAGCTCAGGCTGGTGGGCAATTTTTAAAGGAAGAAAAAACTGAAATATGCAATGAGGGCAATCTAGGAAAGATGTGGACAGAAGGAATAAAAACAACAGTCAGATTTGGATGCCAAGGACCAGGTAGTATACAGATGGCTGCAACTATTGTAATAAAGGGGAATGGATACCTGCTGTCTTGGAAAAAACCTTAAACTTTCACCCAAAATAAGTGAAAGGAGAAAACAAAGTGCTCTGTGCTGAATCACATATTTCCCCCAGAGAACAGCCATAGTTACTCCTCATCCTGCACATCCCTTCATACTCAGCATGCACGTTACTTTCAAAATCTCCTTAGTCTTAGTGTAAACCTGAGCAACAAAGAAAGCAAAGCCTGTTGCACGATGACATGGGAGGTACATGAATCCAGAACTGTCCCTGCCTCTCTCCTTTTGCTGCCTGTGTGATTTAAGTTCCCTCAGACAACACAAAAACTTTGCTGCCTGGTTCTTCACAGACAGCCATAGATCTGCTTGTACAAGTCACAGAGATGCTCAGATTAAAAACTTTGTCAGTGCTTTGTCAGACTCACATTGAGCATATATAAATATATAATAAATGCTCTCTTGCTGCCCTTTCACAATACTTAGTGTTAAGCACACATCACTCTGTGCTTAAAGCTTATGAAACATGAGTTTGCACTGCTCAAACCTCCATGAGAGGAAAGGGCTAAGTCAGCAGAAGGGCCTGTGCCCTACACTTCCTTTTACGTGCCCCTGGTACAGCTGAGAGCCAGCACAGGTGGAGCAGAACTCAGTTCACATGGCCAGGATCCCAGCAACCCCAAGTGACAACTGCTGAAGGCAACATCTCTGAAGAGCAGCAGATAGAGCCAAGATTTCCCTGCTCTAGGGGAAGCAGGGCCACTGCACAGCAGCCTCACAGGGTGTTCTGCAGAGCAGGAGCAGGTGTTATTTATTGCTCCGGATTCACTGGAAATTATTTGCTGAGCAGAGCTGTGCAGGTTATAATTAAATGCCCAGCTGACTGATTGCAGCCAGCACATTTATAACAGCTGGAGGGATGCAGCAGAAACTGTCCAGAGAGGAGCTATCAGGATAACACTGTCTAACCTAAGCACCCTTCCAACCAGCTCCGTGTGCAGTAGCAACAGAGGGGCTTCCTGGCACTGGTTGCAGGTATCTGAAGTGTGAGCTGGGATTAAGCCAGGTTGCCAGACCAAGCCCTCAAACACCCCTTAAAGTCTCCCACCAACAATCAGGAGCCACACCATACATGAGCTGATCAAGCCCAGATTTTACATCAGGTGCACTTTCTGCCTCCTCCACTGCATGAGGAATGTCCAGAGCTTCCGGGAAAGCAGACAACACATTATTGACTGCCCAGTCCTAGGAGGATCACTTTTTCCTGCCTCTGTCCTCAGGGAAGTGCAGCCTCTGGACAGGAAAGAAATATCAATGCTCAAAAGCTACAGCATATAAATAACTTTAGCAAAAGGCCTTTGTTTTCCCTTCAAATTAGGTGCCTTCCATTGCACTGATTTATTTCTTTGGTGAGGCTAGTTCTCATTTTTCATAGTTATTCCTGACACACTGTAAGAGCTATCAAGGTTCTCATCTAATAAGCTATTTCCCCCTGAAGAAAACAGTGGAACCTCAGCAGGCTTTGGTTCTATGGAAGGCAGAGGAAAGCAAAAAGGATTGAAAGAGAGGCTTCTCTGTGCCTCATAGCCCTGGTACCAATACAAACACAAGGACTGACCCTCAGTTTTCTAAAGCAGAATAACACAGAGTGAGCTTAGGAGAAGCACAGCCTTGATGCTGTGCCATGGCTCACCATAACCAGCAGAGAGGGCAAACACGGTGGCACTCAGAACAGCTTAAGAAGACACGTGCCCTGATGGCATGACAGGCAGGAGAACACAGAATTGCTTCACCCATCCCAGGCTCTAGTTCTTTCAGACCAAAAATACCCTCTCATGGTTGCTACTTTGGTCTGATATCGAGTCAGGTACACTGCAGGCAACAAAGCAAGCACACCACCACGTCTACCTGGCACTTGTTAATGTTCACAAACAGTGCTCCCAGATCAATAGCCCCTTCCAAGGGGCTATGCTTAACAGTAGGTCATCTATGAAATTTCTGTGGTTTCTTACTAGTGGCAACAGAGAGAAACACGAACTTCACCCCAGTTGTGACCAATGGGCTACCAAGAAAGAATAGCTAGAATAAGCGAATGAGTAATTTCATTAGAGCACACATTGAACATTGATTTTGCTCTCTGCAGGAGAAAGGGTGCTTTCCAAAGAAAACATCAAAACATGGTGAAGTGAGCTTAAGAAATAAAGTATCCTGAAAACATGGATAAACTGCCCCTAGGCTGACAGCTTTAAAACACTTCTTAGCATTCATCCTACCTACAGTCCACTACTCCAACACCTTTGGAGAAATAAACTGCTCAAATTCTTACCTTAATGCTTTGGTAGGTACTCCTAGGCACACCAATTGCCATGCTGATGCTGCAAAACCTGCACCTTTGTTAAACTGCAACCAGAGTCACACATTTTTTTATTTTTAACAGTACTCAGAGCCTTTCTTCAGGTTTAATTCATCCCCTGAACAACACAAGCACACCTAATACACCAGGCTCAAAACTGCAAAAGAGCTCAGTATCAAGTATGAAGTTGTAAACCCATTTAAACCCAGAATAAATAGGAACCACTCACCAGAGCTTCTACCATAACCCTCTCCTCTCCTGCTAATACTCCTTGGATCAAAGCTCTCAAGAGGCTACAGGTTTCCTTACTGCTCCTTAAAAGTACTGCCATGGAAACTGGTTTCCTCCTGCCTTAATTGAAGAAAGATGGGGACAGCACCTGAGATGCATTTGTAGCTACTGATCTGAGCATGTGGTTACATCGACCCTAATCAGTGCAATCAGGAGCACATAGCCTCCAGAGGGGAGGTGGTATTTATCAGGAGGGAGATCTCAACAGGAGGTGAGGGAAAGGGATTATTTATTATGATTCAGATCCCTCAAAAACCTGCAGAAATTCAGTTTCTGGTTGGAACTGCTAGGTTGGAGACAAAGAGTTGAAATCTCTGTCTAGTGTTTGCCCAAAGTATGTGACAATCTTTGATATATCTTTGTGTCTCGGTAAATCATGAGGAGTTGCTGAAGTGCCTCACTTCATCCTGTGTGTATTTGGGAAATCTTGGATGTTGCATAGTTAAGGGCAGAGCTGGAGAAGCTTTGGTCCGGTGATACCCAAATCAAATGATTTCTGTCTTAGGCTTGCCTTACAATAGATGAATAAAACATAAGTAATAGTAAGAAATGGCATTTTTTCAGTGTTTGCTCTAACTTTTATGACATTCTTTTCATTTGTTAAGGTTTCTTGCCTGCATTTGTTAAGTTCTCACTCATGAGCTACGGCTCTCATGCAGCCCATCAGTCAGTACACCAGAATCACTCACTGCAGCAGCACATGTACCCTCATGCAGATGCGTGGGGCTGTTGGGACAATGCAAACCACAGATGGGAATGCAGGTGTCCCACTGCCCATCCCAACAGGTGGGGAGCATTTGCACAAGATGCTGAAGACCTGGAAAAACAACAGCATCTGATTGATGAATTCATTTTAATAACTGTAGAGGAGGTTTTCAACCAGAGGAGATTTAAAATGCTGCGCACAGCTGTATGCTAGAGATGATGAAAGAAAACAAATCTTTGTACATCTTACTGTCTCTAAGTGTTCACTTTTTACCTAGATCTTTAGGCAACTACATTTATAGTGGAAAAAATTTCACAACCATGTTTGGATAAGAAATATTTTGGCCAGACAGTATTTGGGCAAATAGTTCACCTTGGGAGGAGAGCTGCTGGCTGATTTTCCGTGAATTCGCTCTGCTGATAAGAAATAAGATTTCACTGGCTTGTTCACCATCTTAAAACCATATCCAGTCCTGCAGTGCTGGTATGGAGCTGTGGACCGAGGTGCAGCACAGGGTTGATGAGGAAGCAGGCTGTAAAAGCAGTTCCAGCCCCTGCTTATCCCATCTGCTGAGCTCAAGTCTGCTCCCAAGCTTTCCTAGCACAGCTTGTGGCTGTATGTACCCTCATATTAAAGCAGAGCTCTATTATCTTTCAACTGAATTTTTGTAGAACCATTGGAAATAGTGATGCTCCAAGCACTGTTGAGATAAAGGCCTGGGGCTGGGCTTCTTGGAAATGTAGTCAGAGTGCTTCACCACATCTCATGTGCACAGAACATCCCTCACCTGTGTGCCAAGGGAGGACATCAAGCAAAGAGCCTCCAGGTGGAATGGCCTTGATCTTTTGAAGAAAGTTTGATCCACGTGGTGGATGCCCTGACCTTGGAGACACTCCTGGTCAGGCTGGATGGGCTCTAAGCACCTGATCAGCTGTAGGTGTCCCTGTTCAGTGCAGGGGGGTTGGACCAGGTGTGCTTTAAAGATCCCTTCCAGCTCAAAAGATTCTATGGTTCTATGAAGAGGCTTATCTTCACTGTGATACACACTTTTTCATACAAGGCTCAAAACAATTTTTCCCCACCTTACTCCCATACTTTCTGATTTGTTCCTAGTCATGGCTAGAAATGGTGGCTTTTCTTCTCCCAACTATGTATTCCACTTAATCTAACAAGACATGGGTTGCATTTAATTGTTTATCTGAAGCTGTAAACAGTTGGAATGACTCATCCATTAATATTCAAGGTGAGTGCCACTTCCACATGTTTCCCTGTGTCGAAAAACAAGGGATGTTAATTACCACTCATAAAACGCTTTGAAGGTATAAAGTGGCACACCACTATTTAGCAAGCCATTATTTTCAGCTGTTTCATTCAACCCAGTGACGAGCACCAGGATTTACACATGGAAGGAAAGTGCTGCTCTGCTGTTTGGTTTTGCTGCCCTACACAGGCAGCAATGTGCCGGAGCTCTGTTAGAAGAGGCAGGAGGGCAGTACTCAGCAGTGACACACAGTCCTGCTCCCATGGAGCATTTTGCCAACCCAACTGGCAAATAATGTCATTGAGGCCCAACAGTTTCTACAAAAAGCCCACCTATGGTTCAGCACGGCAAGGGGTATCTGGGCAGCTGAGCATCGCCCTCCCTTGCTGGGCTTATTTGATGCTGGGGCCCCTGTGTGTCTTGAACAATTCCTTGTGTAAAAAAGGCCAGAGTAATTGCTGGGAACATGTGGATTGAATGACTAAAGCCCCATTGAACTGACAGGAATTCTGACTTTCATTTCAGAGTGGCCAGGGTTTAACTGCAAGAAAAGAGGGGAAAGTTTCTAAGATTTCATTCAGTTTGGATAAATACCAACAGTTTGTTTGGTTATCCCAGAGCCTTTTATCTGCAGTAAATACCCAAAGAAAAGGCCTTTGAGCAGACAGATGAGAGGGTGTTAAATAAGTTGTTATCCTTATTGCTTGCTTATTCCAAGTGCAAGTAGCCAGTGTTCATTGATGGAGGCTTTACAGGGCTGCCTGCATTAGATCGAGAGGACTAAATTGTATCCGAGACTTTAATGATGGAAATTTAACATGCTGCTTATGGCTTATCCTGGACAAGGCAGCAGATCGATGCACGAGGGTCATGCATTATTTCAGTTGAAGAACTGTTGACAAGTGTTGCTTTTGGGGCTGGATCCAAGAAACTCACCTACCTACATAGCTACAGGCAAGGAACGTTTTTCCTTTATCAGAACTTGCAAAAAAATCTGATGCTGAGAATCCTCTGCTGCAGCAAAACGTCACCTCCTGACTCCTCACCTTCGAAAGTCTCTGGTTTTCACCCAGTCTTGTGCAATGCAAACAGCAGTCTGGTTTCAGTGTAATTCTTCTCAGTGCTCCTGCCAGAGAGGTTTAGTAGCAACCATGAGACTGAATCAATATTTGCAACAATTACATGGAACTTTACCTTCAGGCTTTCTGAGTTCAGCTTTTCAATTTGGCAGAAATAATTCTCCATCATTTCCTTGCTATTTTCAGCAGCAAACCTGAACAAACAGCCCAGGCATGTGGGCAGGTGATCCTGCCCCAGCAAATCTGACTCAGGGTTTGCATGGAGACACATTGAGAAAAATAGTAAAAGTGTTCTAAGCAGCTGAAACACAAGCATTGTTTGTGTCCTGTACTCTGAACAGCAATAATGCAGCTCCCATGCAGCTAATTTATTGTCTTTAAAAAAACCTTATTGTTCATGAGTGTTTAAAGTGCCTCCTGTATGGCAATTCCTCCTTCATCTGACAGGTTATTGATCCAGCTGCTCTGCCAGTTCCTGTACCAGTATAGTTACTACCACAATTACTGTTAGAGCAATAAAACTCCCTGAGTGCACCTTTGAGCCGTGCAAGGTGGAAACAAAGAGCTGTGACTGCTCACTCCAGCAAGCATATCATCATTCTTCTAGGAAGCAAAGAACTTTGAATGTTTATGGAGCTACAACCTGGATTTTCAAAACAGGATGTAAGAACAACAACAGAAAAGGAAAGATAAAGCAGGAAAGGAAAAGAACTCATTTTTTCAGGCTCACATCTGAAGCTCTCCAAGCTACAGAAGTTGCATTCTGCTCCTGCCTCCTGCAGAACTAGCTGTGAGCTCTGCACGTTTCTCCTCCCTCTCTGCTTTCTCTCATCCTGCCCCTGGTGAGTACCCTCCAAGGCAGTTGGAGAAGCCCATTTGTATGCAGAGACTTTGGGTGAAAGGCCCACTTTACATCCCAGCACACAGTGCTGCCATCACCTACCTTGTCACGAAGTGCTGCTGTCACAGACAACAGAGAGGGGAAGGGAGCAAGAGGGGCTGCAGCTGTTGTGCCATTAGTTTTCCATTAACTGCCACGTAGAACATGTGATGCATTCCTATACCTCTCTTCCTGTCAAAGGTATTAAAATGCCCTGTGCCACCTGACTGGAAATGTGAAAGGCAGTGGTGGAAAGGCAAGTCACACTGAGCAACCAAGAAACAAAGAGGCCAGCTGGCGTCTCATGGCGGTGTCATTTGTAAGGCACCGTTGAGGGTAAATGAGCACAAGGGAGGCCATGACGCTGAGCACTGAAGTACTTTTTTTTAAGCAGTCAATAATTCTGCTAAATGTTTTGGTGAGTAGGTTTTTGACCAACTCTTTTCTGTGTCTAATATTCCCAGGGTAAAATATAGAAGAGATAACATCAGTTTGCCACTTGTTGCTTGCCAGCTTACAGGCTAAATGTTTGCAGAGTGTTTTGAGATAGGAACCGAGGAAGCAGGTCCAAAGGGGACTCCAAGGTTACCAAATCTCATAGGCACATCCACTGCTTAATATCTTTGATAAATTTAGCCAGCTCCATCCCGAAACCTGTTAAATTTCTCACTCGTATTCTTTTGGCTGGCAAACTATTCCCAAATGTTACCTTTCTGAGGATTAGGAACAGAGCTGTTAGTATGGGCAGCTGATGAAAGAAGAAAACCTAATTAAAAAATGATTATCGGTTATATTATGAGACAAAAGGAGCAAGAGTGCTCTGAACAGTCTATTTGCTTCCTGCCTGACTCTGACACAGTCCCCCCATCCTCTGTCACCCTTAAGTCACTGTTTTCCCTCCCTTTCTATTTCCAGGCATCATTCCACCATTGCCTCTTTCTGTTCTCTCTAAGCACTGCTGACCCCCATCTCCTCCCTAACAATTTTGAGAGACTCTCCTTCTCACCCCTCCCTATTCCCACCTGATTTGAGCATCAGAAATCCAGTTTCCTCCTGCATCAAAGAGGATGGGAGCTGAGCCAGCACTGGGAGTAAAAGGCAGAAAGGAGCTAACACTGCAGTAACAAACCACAATTTCTTCTTCTCTTTTCAATCATTATTCCCTAGGATGAGAAATTGCTTCTGTTAAACATTTTAAAATTGAAGCCACTTCCTGTGCATTGGTCCCAATCTGCTGTCATCCTCCTCCGATGGAGGGAGAAGAGCTGGGTTTGGACATCATCCATCAATGACAGATTCACACTGCCACATGACGAAGGGCAAGGCGGGGGGGAAGGAGGGGGGCTGAGAGGTGCAGAGGGCTGTAAGCAGTGTACAGAAATTTCATTTTCAGTTGCCTGCTCAAAAACAAGCCCAGCTTGCCATGGCCCAAAGCCATTTCCTGTTGAGCACGATGGCTTTGGTTGCTCTGCACTTATTAAACAAGCGATCAAAAAAGCAACAGCAAAAAGCAGCCTTTGAAAATGAGGCACATGTTTGCTAACAGCAGCTATCCATCTTAGTCTGCATTTCCCCATGAAAACGGCTCCCAGTAATTAACAGGACTCACTCATCTCTCATGGAAGTAAATAAAAAAGTTAAATAAACTCCACACTTCCTTCCATCTCTGGGAACATCATCAAAAGGAGTGGAACCTGCATGACACACTGGTAGCCAAAGCAGCAACCAGCACCACAAAAAGCCAATTTGCTCCTCGGAAAAAAGTCATGAGCACCCAGTGGGAAGCAGAGCAGGGTGAGCCTGGAGCTGCCACCGCACAGCCATCCCCTTCCATCCCGTCCCTGCACATCTGCTGTCCTGCACACAATGCCTTTACTCCTGTCCACACCTGATGAGCTCCAAGCTGGAGCCAAGAGTGACACTGACAGTGGATTGAATCATTTCCTAGTCAAACAGCTGTGCTTGCAGTGCAGATTAATGTTTCAGGATAACTAACTGCCTCTTCAGCTGTGATTCCTCTGCACCTCTTAGCTTGCTCATGTGGAAATGGCTTAGCGCAGGATTTCAGCGGCCTTCTTCGCAGGATATTTGTTCCTATTGTGGCATGTGTCCACGTGAAAGTAAAAGCGTGTTTAGGGTAATGGAGCAGAAGGACAGAGGGTCATCATTACTTTTTAAGCTGCTTTGGGAATTCCAAAGACACTTGCAAGTGTCAGCTCTGCAGGGATGTTGTGTGGGCTGCCTCTCAGAGGGAAGCCTGCCGAGAGGGTGGCCCAACTGCACCTTCCAATCCTTTTGATCACCTCCAACCCAAATTGCAGTGCTCCAAGAGAGCTTCCAACCTGGGAAAGACCCTACAAAACCCATGAAACTCATGGAATTTTTGATGTGGACACGATGATGTCATGGGTGGCCACTCTCCAGCAGCTCCCCCACAATGAGTGCAGAAGCTGTTGCTGTTACCAACAAGCCCACATCAGCCCTTAAAGTCCTCCTAGCTAAACAGGTGGTGAACAATACCAGGTCTCCAGCAGATTTTGTCCCCACCAAGGAGCAGCCAGTTGGCTATCAGGAAAGCACAGCCCACTATGTGGTGAGAATCTGGCTTCAGCTTTGACCTCCGTCATCCCAATAGAGTCCTGGTTTAGTTTAACATCCAAAGGAAGGACAAAATCACGTGGCTTGCTGTTGTCCAACTCACATCGGTGGGATGCTTTTTACTACCTTGAATTGTGTAAATTCTAGCTCTCAGACAACTCACAAGTAACCTATATGAATCCCAATAAATTCCTTTGCTTTCCTTTTATAAACTGAATTGCTTTGGAATAGTAAAGCAAAACTCATATTGTGAAGGAAATCGGTGGAAATATTTTTTTCCTTCACTTCCAAACAGACTGAAAATCTCCAATTCTCACTGTATTTCATGTTTTTCTTAGCACTGAGGCTTCTGCAGATGTATGATTAGATAGAAATCTCAGCTGCTGGTAGAAAGAGGGAGTATGTTTTCAGCCTTCAGGATTCCACAGAAAAGCTTGAATTCGATGTTAGGGCTTATGAAGCAGACAGCATTAAAAATAAGGTGAAATATCATGCTTTTTTGGATTCTGACTCATGCTTTAGGGACTGCAAATTCTGGAAATGGTTAATTAGTAGAAACACAGGAGACATTCTCAGCTAGAGCATCTTCTGTGCCAGGATCACAAAGGGTTTGGATTTAATCTATGTGTACAACAGCAGTGGGAATTACGCACCCTGCTGTATTTTAATATCCAGCAAGAATTACTTTGGCATGTTTAGATACCTCCACAGCTCTGCATATAAACACCACAATGGAGTTTACTTTTCTTTAAACCAAGCTTGTTAGTACCTCCAGAAAGCACAAGAGATTTCAGAACAATTTGTTATTATATTATATATGTTGGACTAGATGATCTTCAAAGGTCCCTTCCAATCCAAGTCATTGTATGCTTCTATGGTATACTGTATTAACAAATCTCTCCTGCACCAGAATGATCTGTTCAGCAGAGAATTGTCCACCTCAAATTAAAATGTGATGGTTAAAGATGCAAAGATGTTAACAAGAACTTATATATATATATATATATATATTTTTTTTTTTTTTTAGGAGGTCACACATTCTCTATCAATAAATAAGGATCTGCAAATCCAAGGGTCTGAGACAAGAGGCTGAGTAAATACCAAAGATCAATCCCAGATTTAACTATAAACCGATAGGAAGGGGTAAAAGATATCTACTCCCCAGTGTCAGTTTCAACTTAACTGTATCAAAAGAAATGGGAAACACCATTCTGGACAGTTCATTCCAGAGCTACCCTTACAGAACATGTATCCTGTCATCTGTTTGCTTTGTCCTTGATAAGTGCACACACAAAACGGGGAGATTTTACAGCAGAATATATCAATAATATCTTGAAGGAGTCAGGCAAAATTGGTTTGTCTATTTACAAATCAATACATAAAATCCTCCATAAAGCTGGTACTTATTTGACTTTGATGCCTGAGCATTACTGTGGGGTGAGGAGTTGCTCTGCGTAACGTGTAATTGTGCAGAGCAATGAAGCTTGCATTCTGCATCAGCTTTCTGCTTTTCTCTCCATATGCCAGTGTCAGTGCTCTCCCACACTAGTTTGCTTCAGCAGTGACTCAGAGACCTCCTGAGACCTCCCTCCTTGTCCAAGTGCTGCTGGCACTTAGTGCCTCTGTTCTCGCAGACATATTGATTGGTTTTCTATCAGTAACTCTCAGAGGAGAGGAATTTGCCTCTGTATATTGTCATTGACATGTATGAAGGAGTAATTAGACATTACAGCCCCATGTCAGAGCCCAAGGATGAAGTCCCCTCATGGACCCTCCACAGGTAAAATGCTTCCGGCCCTCTGATCTCTGCCTTGAGCGAAACAGAAAGCTTTGACTCCTCCAGCAATGGCTTTTCCTGAAATATCAGCATGTTTTTGGTCTGATGTTGCTCTCCCAACTTCTGGATGTATCCCCTTAGGTCTGCAAGATGGGGGATTGGGAATAAGAGGAAAAGGCTCTGCAAATTCACCTGAGACACGAGAGGAGATTGCACGGCTCTTCCACTGAAACCTAGGCAAGATATTTTCTGTAAATTTCCTCCAGGGATGGCAGAGATCTGTCTGTGGCAAAAGGGAGGGTTCATATCTCAGCAAGACCAGATGATCTCAGCGGTCTTTCCAACCTTAATGATTCCATGATTCTGTGACTAAAAAACTTTAACTGGGGAAAAGTAGAACCTAGAAAGCTCAAGGACATTCATCGTGTAATTACTAGGAACCCAAAATGTGGCCCAGAAAAGGAGAGAGGCAGGATGCAGGAGGACAAATGATATCTTTCATCAAATTAGCCAAGCAGACCGCTTGCAGTACAAGAGAGACAGAGAAAAGACAACCAGCTCCCAGCACGTGAGCCTTCTGCAGCTCTGAGATGAGGATGACAAACCCCCAAACCATGGTAACAGCCTTCACCCAAAGCAAAACTTGCAGTCATCGGATGGATGCTACAGTTATAAAAAATTTTGCCCTCAGCATATTGCAAACAGCAGTGGTAGGAAGAGGGATCAAGTGTAAGAATTCAGCAAGAGAAAAAACTGATTGGGTAGAAATTGCATAAAATGATGGTCATCACCTCTTCTATTTTCTCTATCAGGATTTAAAAAGAAATGAAGTCTGGAATATAAAGGCCAACAGCAAGAAAGAAGGTTTTATTTTGTCAGCCAGCAGTAAACAACAGACATCTTTCAGAAAATGAGACGTGTCCCAAGGAATTTGAGATGGATCATTGCCTTTTATGAAACATTAGATGTGTCTGGAAGTCAACACTGAAAATTAGAATGCAGAGAATAGACAGACCACAGAAAAACATCATTATGTGCAACGTATTGAGTTTCCTTTCACAGGGGTGAAAACAGCATTATTGTTTAGGCAATTAAATGGGAATTCAAATGGGAGACCAAATCCACCTTGCATGTTGTTTTTTGAACAAGATGAAATTTGCTGCAGTGTCCTGTATTATTGCATTATGCATTACTGCCTGGAGAAAAGTTTCTCCCCAAACAAGCAGATGAAAATATTTTGAGAGAGATCACAAAGGAGCTTAGAGCAATGAGCAAACACCAAATGGGCAGCGAGAACATGATTCATTTGTCTCTGCCTGCTCCCCCATTTAGTGAGGGATGAGCTGGGAGAATCACTGGTTATTGGCAGAAGAAATAGGTTCCTACCATGACAAGAACAGGGAGAAAACCGCTTTGAGCCTTTTGTGCAACTAATTCTCCAACACAAAGGCTTAAAGCTGCGCGCTAAGTGCTACCACATCACTATTTCCAGCAACAGCACTCTGTGTTTAGATGCCATTGTTCTTCATACCTCCCTTCCCTGCTTCATGTGATATTTACAGTCCTCTCCCTCTTGTTAACACATGACTACATTACATGAAAAAGAAGACTGGCTCTCTGGGAAAGGACTTGTGCTGAGCAGAGCTGATTCAGGTGCTTTGTGCTAGGAGATACCTCCTAACCCATTTGCGCTACCACATTTGCAACCCTAGCATAGCCCATGTGAACTTCGGCATTGCTGCCTTGCCCGGGGTGGTTGCTGGTGGCAAAAGATCAATGTCACCACCCCCGTGGCACGGCCTGCAGGTAAATGGCAATGAGATCAAGAGCTGACGGCCACAGCACCACTTTCAACTACTTCTTCAGCTGAACTGCAGACACACATCACCGTGCCCCAAATTCAGGAGCGAGAGCATGGAAATTTCTGGTCATCCAATTTCCAAGGCTGCCCACCTCTGTTCTCGTGACCCTGCAGAAAAGAAACTCTTATGTCAAAGCTGGACTCCACCATACAGCCCAATCATGCCGGAGCTGGCCTGAACCTGGTCCTTAGTGTCCTATCCTGACATCCCTACAGCACCCACCTCTCTCTGCCCTTTTCCAGAGACCTGACCACAGCACATGTCCTTCCCACAGCCACCTCCCAGTCTCTCCCTGTATCCTTAGTGTTGTCCACCCGGGGTATTTATCAGATGGTTTGTGGCAACTTGGCATTGGTACTGACAGTGTGCCCTGCATGTGTGCTAGACACTGACTCAGGTTTCATAAGGATTCAGTGTCATTTTGGCCTCTTTCAGGGCTTTGTTATTCTTTCTTCGTCCCTGAGAATAGGTCCTGTTCATGTCAGTGCTAAGTCCAGCAAGGGCAATTCCCAGATAAGATGAAAAATATGCAAACAAGAAAGATTTGGGAGAAGGCAAGAAATTCCTTTCAAGGTTTGTGGGTTCTATTTCTGAAGGACTAAAGTCTACTAAAAACTTTTATTTAAGCTAAAGTTGATGTGTGTAACATGAGATGAAAAGAGATTGAAGGCACCAGCCAAAAGACTTCAGGGTTGTCGGGGCTTTTCCTTTGAAATCACAATTTTAACACTGAATCTTCAGTGTAAACACGTTTGTGTCTGACTGTGGTCCACAAAGGGGAATGCCAATTTCAAACTCCTGCTGAAAACACCCTACAAATATAACCAGCCTTAAAGGAGGTGGAAAATCTGAAAGAAAAAAAACAAAACCAAACACCTTTCTGGGGACAAAGCACACTGTGTACTGCTCAGCTGTGGTTTGGAGGTTTGCTCCCATCTATTTGCTATGTTCTGGCTTCCCTCTCGGTAGTTAGCAATAAACTAACACCTCTGAGATGAAGTGAGTGATTGAAAAACCACCGAGGCCTTTGGTGGAAAGCTGTGACTCACCGCCAGCAAAATGCTTTCCACTGCAATCGAATATCAACCTGCATTTAGATGTTTGATGGAATCTGGTTGGATTCGAATGAAACTGGAGCAGGGAGAGGCATAACGCTCAGGCAATCTGTAGTAATGATCCCAAGTAGTGCCATTTGCAGAACAACACTGTTACTCACTGCGTATTGCTGCCGCATTGTTAATGAGACCTCTGAACACTCTGAGCCTATTAATGTTAGGCAAAAGCCTGCAAGGCACTGAGCAGAGGCCCTTAATGCACAGCAGTGTGCCAGCTGCAGGCATCTCCACACTGTCCCCAGCCCCAGGGGCTGCCATCCCCTCATATCTCCCCTATGTCTTGTGTGAGATCCTCCCTGTAGTGCTGCACTGGACAGGGACCAGGACTGCAAACAGCCTGATGCTCCAGCTATTGGGGCTGCTCTGATTTCACCAGGATGGGTCAGTGAGTGTTCACAAACCCTGTCCCACACCAGGGCTCTGCTGCAGCACGGCTGCAGCTTCAGAAAGATTCTTCCTCCTGTTTCCTCATCGTCATGCATCTGCCAAACCCCCAAAAGCAAAGAAAAGCTCTCCTGGCTCAGTGGAAAATGCAAAGACTAAACCTGGGGCTAAAGCTGACCCAAAGAACATCCCTTTGAAGACAAGCACAGTGCATTTATAAGCTGGGTGAGATGCTACAGAGGTTGCTGAGCCAGAAAGCACAAGAGGTGTGATGGGACGTGCTGCCAGAAAGCTCCTTGAAGCGAAGAGAAGCAGAAGGGTGATCATATTTCTCAAGCAGCTGGCTTCACGCCCAGTGGAAAAGCAATGCTGAGCTGTCACCACGTCCTCCAGCACTGCTGGAGGAGTATTGGCAGGGAGAAGAAAGCAGCCACCTCCCCAGAAGCTCACCTTGATCTCCTAATTGTGTCCCCATTGCGGCGCTTCCTGCCGTTCCCCATCACTCAGGTGTTTGGTATCTGAGCATCAATCCTATCTCGATGGATTCCATTTTAGGTGATTAAATAAAACAGATGAAGGAAATCGGGCAGATTCTCCCCCAGTGCATATCCAATGGGTGTAAAGCTGCTTGCTGCAGGACACAGAGAAGCCCTTTGTTCTGGAGGGACAGAAGGAAGCACATCTGTGGAGCAGGTCACTGCTGGATCTACCGTACACTACTGGGCTTCCGACTCTTCTGCAGGGCTATCTGCCCTTGCCTGGGACAGTGTCCAAAGAATGACATTTCTGCCAGCAGTGACCATCTAAACCTAAAATGTGTGCTCACAGACTTTATTAAGTTAAAGAAGAAATTGTTCTTGGACCAGATTCTGAGGAGTAACACTCACTCCAGACTTGTACCACAGCATACACCGTTGTACTGCCCTATGGGGCATTTATTCAAGCTTGGCCCTCAAAATGGGTCACCAAGCCCCTCTTCTGAGGTATTTCTATTTGCTTTCAATTGCAAATGAACACTGTAAAAAGACTTAATCTCCAGTTTGCCTTGAAGGAATTGATTTATCACTTAATAACACCCTTGCTGTTGATGGGGCAAGAGGAGGCAGAGCCCTAGCAGTAGTTCCATTGTGCTGTCAGTATAAATTAGAGTTCAAAACACTACTATTTAACCACAACCTTTGGGGTTTGCAGGGTTGGTTTTTTGGTTTTGGGTTTTTTCTGCTGTTTTTTTTTTTTTTTTTTTTTTTTTTAAGTACAATTTTCAGCTGACAAAAGGCATTTTGCACAACAGATTCTTTCCTGTTTAAGGTTTCATCCCACACAGTTTTCTCAGCCTTGCTGCCCTCTGAATCTCCTGCAGGCAACAGCGTACAGGAGGAAAGGGGATCAAACTACAGGAAAGAGAGTCTGCTTTCTGCTCTGCAAATTGCCACATACAGCTATCAGCGATAATTATAGGGAAAAGGCTGATCGATTTACACTTCGCTTTCTGAAAAAAATGAGGTTTCAATAGAGCCAGGGAAAAAAACCTGCTCTACTTTATCTGTTATTGCAGAGAAGAGAGGTGACTTCAGGCGTTTGTGAGAGTCAGATGAAGCTCCAAGACACAATCAAGTCTGAAGAAGGAATTTTACTTCTAAAGTACGCTCTGTCTTATTTTTATTAGGATCTCACCCAAATCTGGGCAGATGAAACCTGAACTAGCAGTGAATCAGATCTGGAGAGAAGAAAAGTCTCCTGGTTGAGAGGCTTCTGACTTCTTCAGGGATGCTTCATGCAGAAGAAACTGACTGCAGGTTTTGGTACAATTTGGTCTTCCAAGGGAGCAAGGAGTGCCACGTTGGCAGTCTGCTGCTCTCATGCAAAGGAGCTGAATGAATAGGAGTAGTAGACTGTAGGTAAAGGAGGTCATGCCCAGTTCAGGGATCTTCCACAGCTGGAGACTCCTGTCCCTTTTTATCTTGCAGCCTGTTGTCAGCTTCTGTTGTGTCCTTTACATTCAGCTTCTGAGAAGCTCGCGTGAATTAAAGAGCTGCTAATCCCTGAGCTCACCCAACCCAAGACTCAAAGGTAGCATGAAGCAGCCTGCAATTTCTTTGGGCTGAACAGGAAAAAAAGAACCCAAACTCTACCAAGTAACACCAATGCTTATGGTGTCAATTTGCTACGGCATAAAGAATCATAAAAGGGATAAAGATTTATTTATAAGTTAACATTTTTATACACACACGCAAAAACTCATTAAATTGCTGGAATGTATATTGGGAACATTTAATGCATTCTTGAACAGTAGAGAAATTTTTGTTTAGCTTATGAATTCATCGCCAATGAGAGATAATGAGCCATTTGCCGTAGGCTGCAGCTCCTGGTGAAGACAAAACAAGAAATCTACACTCTTCTTGATATTAAGGCTAGATTGAGAATGAGAAAATGGAGTTAACCCTTGTTATTTTTGCTAGGTATGCCTATAACACCCAGCACTAAAATGATTGTACAAAGGTAAAGGCATTTTAACTAGGAACCAAAGCACAGAGCTGATGTACTTTGTTACCGCTGAAGAATTAGTACAAAGAAAAACTTTTCCAACACTGCGTTCAAGCTTTTTTTTCACAGTCTCTTTGAACTGAAAGAAGAGAGTGAGAAAATCTTGGGGAGTCTTTCAAAACATGGTTGGGTGGGCCTGGTGGTGAGGGGTTGATGGCTGGGCTAGATGATCTCAGTGATCTTTTCCAGCATTAACGATTCCCTAACTCTACACAGCTATGATAATGTTTAATTTACCTACCCCCTTACCACTAACGCACAGAATGTGAGGGCTTATTCTAATAATTAATAGAAATCAATTGATTTCTATTAACATATATTTTTTAATTCAACTTACTCAAGTTGAATTAAACTGCACAACTGCAGTTGCAGAACTGCACAAACACATGCCCAGGCTTTTTTCTTTTTCCAACTGCTGAAGGACATCTTCCCTTTTCACAGCACCCTTCAACACAGCAGAACAATCTTAGCCCAGGAACTAGAAGCCACTTTATCAGCTCACGTCCAAGACGTGCTTCTTACCCTCCATATTTTGCAAAAGTATGCAAAAAAACCCTCCAAACCTGCAACATTTCCCCTCCCCCCATTTTTCAGCACAGGAGGCCTCCTTTTTCTCCCTTTTTCTCCAAATTAACACATCTTTGAGGACAGAGCCTTGAGCGCTAGCTGAAGACACTTGACTGGGCAGGACTTGCAAACAGAAGCCTTGGAAGGTGTGTGTGGGCAGCAAGGCGAGCGTCACTGCATCCTCACGTCGTGTTGGTAGGCAGCCCACACGCCAGTGGCATCTGTTCATCTCTTCATCTGAGCTTGTCTCTCCCTGCAGTCCCTGGGAGAATGATGCTTTAATGCAGGCAGACCCAGGAAATCAATATCAAGCGTGCCCCTTTCTATTTTATTTATTCCTTTGCTTTTATCTTTTTTAAGGGAAGAGAAAATAATCTCTCTTGCTTGTTCATCCCTCGTGAGGGATTTTAAGGTAATCTTTCATCAGCTTTCCTTACAGCCACAAGAAAAAAAATCTCTCCCTCTCTCATTCTTGCTTCAGACAACCGAAGCATGAAATGGGAAATCTCATCCACAATGGAGATCAAATGTGCCACCTTATTTATTAATTTCGTGATCAGTGAAAACTTTGATTCATTGGGTAACCTCAGCCAGAGTGGTTTGGATAAAACCTAAGAATGAGGACTAGTTCTGGACAGGTCGCTGAGGATCTCCTTTGGATTATTTACAGAGATGCAATGACAAAAGTTGTTTAAATTCAAGACAGAAAAGAAAAAGAATAAAACCAGAAGTCCTTAAGTTCTTTTCCCTCCTGTAGGAAGCTCAAAGCGTTTTCCCTTCCACTCTGCCAAGTCTCTCATCAGAGCTTTGGTCACATCACATACAATCGTGTGTCTTAACTTGCAGAGTGTGAAGAGGCATAACTTGGCTTTACCTGACCCTCAGTTCAATGCAGCTAAGCTGGTGTCATGGAACGGTGGCTTGAGACCCCAAATTCTTGTCTTCAAGGTACCACTGAAATAAACTGAGCAGAATATTAGCAAAGTGCTCACAAAGTTCTTTGAGCTCTCAGGCACTGTGGAAACCTCTGGTATTTTCTTTGTAAAAGGGGTCTACATGTGTTTGAACACTAAAATCTTGCAAGAAAAGGAAAAATCACCAGAAGCAGGGGTTGGATAGAACAGAACTTTGTCAAACATTAATGTCTCTGAAAGGAGCTATAGTAACATTCATAAGAAAGTCTTTAGTCTCACTGGGATCTGTAAACCTGTTTTTACACAATATCTACACATTGTGGCTAAAGAATAGTGGTCTGCTAATATTAGTAAATAAACCTCAGTAAACTCCCCAGTTTCCTGAGCATGGCTGGAGTAAGAATTTTTGGCATCTAGCTCTAGTATCTGTAGTTTGATACCACTCATACAACACCAAATTGTACCTGATGGCTCCAAAACAGATCTCAGTGCTGTAACTGACAGTGGCAGTGTGGCGATGTCCTGGTGAAGCCATGGATACAAAATGAGTAGAATATTAAAAGTAGAGATGATGTATTGGGAACAGACATTGGCTCAAGTGGATAGCGTGTCCCAGTATAATGCTACAACTTCAAGGATGCTGAAAGCTTAAAGAGGGTTCAGAACCCACACGGAGATTGAGCAAAATGGTACCAGGTGAAAAAAAAAAAGAAAACGGCATCTAATCATGTAGTGTATTGCTGATGAGCCCAGGGGCCAACACATCATCTCTAATAGCTGCCAAAGGAAGAAAAACTCCAAAGTGAAAGTGAGAGCTCTTAGTGTTGTAGGCAAGAATGGAAGAAAATCAAACAGCTAAGAGCTGAATGTGAATCTATCTGCCTAAAAGATGGTTGTTAAAAAGCATGGCCACTGGCAACATTTCCCCAGGATCAGTAGAGGATTATCCAGAGATAGATATGTTTTAATTAAGAGTGGACATGTTTTCCAAACCTCTGATCTTCATCCAGATGTTAATTCATAGAAGCTTTCTGGCCTATTTGTACAGAGAAACAGGTGAAGATGCTCCCAGCAGTCCCCCTGGTACAGTAATCCATGGGCCTCATCAATAATTTACACCATGGCTCCAGAGTTCTCCATGGAGTTACATAGACAAAGGTTGTGATGAAAAGGAACAAATCTAGCCCCATCTTTGTTGAAAGCTGCCCTTTTAAGTGGAATTGCATGTAATGGTTGGTTCACTGAGCCCCCCTCCTCAAGCTATCGTTTTATCACCTAGAGGGAAAACACAGGCTGACATTAGAGATGTGCACACATACACAAACCAACCTGTTTTATGACCAGGAGGCAATTAGGCTCAAAGGTACAAAACAATTATGCTTTTAAGTTTGTTTCTTTCCTCAAAGAGAAGCCTGCGGCATTGAAAAATGCAAGTTTATAATTGGAATGCCTTTGGTTTTTTGTGACGCTTAGTGGATGTGAGGCCAGCGGGTGAACTGAGCCGCTAGATGGATTTTCAGTAGGCATCAAAAAGAGCATGAATGAGTCCCAGTTTGACAGCTTGTAGAAAAACTGTAGATGGAAGACATAATTTATATGTATTTTAAAAATTCAACAACAACAGCAAATAATTCAGGGGACTCTAGCCAGCTGGTCTTCCTTCTAAAACTGGATATGGAAAGGAGTGAGTCTTCGCACAGTGACGATGACAGGCAGAAGCCTCCTATATGAATTTACACATTTATCAAGGCTTTGTGGAATAATAAGCTACAATCTAGCCAGCCTGGGGCAGCCTGCTGTAATTGTTATGATTTGTTTTCCAGATACAGTACAAATTCCTTGGTAATCTTTCCTGAATTTTAATGAGGGGAAGGGAAGACTTAATTAAAGAGTCCTTTGTGCTGTTCTATAGCGACTGCCATCTGCAAGTGCTTCAGTTCTGTGTCTTATCTCCATCGTGCAGCCTACAGTTTTGCCTTTGTAGACAGCGGCAGTAACTGAAGCTCAAGGAGCGAAATAACTGAGCAGACTGCTTTCGGGAGCGAGCACCACTCTGCCATCTTCAGTGGCTGCCTGAAGAGGTGAGGACAGAGCCCTTTGATCTGCTCTGCTGCATCACAGCCTGCTTAACAGCATAATTCCAAGATAAATTAGGGAATAGCCTGTTTACATATGAAAGAGGCATGAACCTTTCTTTTTTTCAAGGGGTATGTACAACATAATTGACTTCTGTTAAGCGTAGGCTCTCACGTCAACAGGGCCTTTTGTACAATGAGCTAAACGTTTTACAACAATGAAATAAGCAAATGTATCTTTCCAGGAACTCATCGGTGCATCCCAGAAGCCAGGAAGGAAGACGTGAGCCCCTCAGCTACAGCTCTTTACAGGAAAAGTTTAGGATTTATTTGTAAAGAGATCAGTTTCTCCCGTATTTCTGTGAATAAGCAACTTTTACAAATGAAGCGTGTAATTAGGAGCGGCTTCTGCAGTTTACAAGGCCTTGAAAATCCAGCTCAGATGACAGATTTGCTGACAAATGTGACCTGGAAGCTGGCTTGGGTTTCAGAGCAGATTACATCTGACAGCTGGTAACAGGAACTCCAGAAGCTCTCTCCCTAGCTTGGTACAGTAACAGCAAGCTCCAGGGACAGCCCTTGCTCCCTCCCTTCTCTTATTAGAAGTTTTCTGAGCTCATGCAGGTAGGAGGCATTGAGCTACAATTGTGAAAATATCTATGTCCCATATACATCACAGACACTCAGCTTCTGTTGCAGCAGGGCAGTAGGTTAAGCAGCTTTGGCAGTGTGGTTTGGCAATTTATAAGGAGCCCTATAGCCAAGCATCGTAGAGCTCTGTCTCAGAACAGAGGGAAGCTGGGGTCCCAACTTGATTCAGGCCAGGACTGCAAGAGCAGCCTGTCCTCTGCTGCTCACGAGGTCTGTTCTTGAAAACAACCCCTGCCAAAGGGCATCCTTCAGTTTTTGATGTATTTCCCCATAAGAGATAAGTTTTGGTTAAAGACAAAATCATCCTTTTTCCACCTACACTTACATCCAGGGTACTTCAAATTTCAATGAATTCAAATCAGTTTTTTGAAGTACAGATGAGGTTGAATGAATAGCTGCAAATAACTCCTGGGCAGAACCCGCTGGTGAAGATTGCACCTTCGTTTCAATGAGATGCAGGACAGATTTTAAATTTTCTGAGAGAAAGAACTGCTCAAAGCTCAGTTAAAGGATTTGCTGATTTCAGCAGCCTAGCAAGAAAGGACATGCATCAGCCTTTGGCCAAAACACAAACCAGGCAGGATTTTACAGTTAAAAATAAACAGCTGAAACTCCACCTACTGACACACAGAAAACTGAAATGGCTCACTTTGATCAGCAACCTTGATGTGCATTACAGGACATATTAATATGCTTCCTCAAAATAATTGTACTGGGAAGAAGGCAAGGTTGTATAACGCACATATTTTGCTATAAGGAATTAAAACTTTGGCCATATCTCCTCTTCTCTGTTCTGTTTGGAAAGCTTTGCTGTTCTGCCCCAATTCCTGTCCTACACCTCTCCCCCATTTGTACCCTACGTGCCAAGTGGGCTGAGGAGCTTCTATTGTCCCAGCCTTGGAGTGCCTGTAAGAATCCCCAGGAGCAGCCAGGACACCAATTATTAATCAGTTAATATGATGACTAGAGATCCAAAAATATAAGCTGTAGATAACATCCACCCCATTTAAGCCTGTTCTTAATATACATGTGTGCTGAAGGAGTGTCTTGTGACATTCTGCCTTCTGCGGCACCTTGATATCAAAGCCCAGGCTTCCCCTGGGGGTAGAGAACAGCAGCACCAGACTGGCAGCGGGGGTTTCCTCCTTTCCTTTCTGTATGTGATACCTCTACTTCAGCTGATGGGTGGCTGAAAGCCTCAACTGTGGACAGAGGGACTCATTTGTTTAAAAAAAGAAAGAAGGAAAGAAGGAAAGAAAGAAAGAAGGGAAGAAGGGAGGGAGGGAGGGAGGAGGAAAAAAAAAAAAAAAAAGGATCTCCTTTCCTTCTCTCTCTTTTTTTTTTTTTAATTTTCATTTGCATCAAAACCCGTTCAAGCAAATAACATTTTTCTACATCTAAACTCCTTCAGTTTGTATTGTGTTATTGCACTTTTGTGTCCTTCCAGCATTGTTAAGACAGATCAGAACAATATGGGAGCTTATGTTCCTGTCAGAATTAATGTGCCGACCTTCTTAAATCCCCCCAGAGCCTTTTCAGATGTAGAGCGACGTTTAAGTACGCAACAACCATCGCATACTTCTTCCAATGCAAACACAATTTGTTTGCAATTTAAATACAATTCCAGCTCTTTTAAAGTTCTCTTTCCAAACCAAGGGTTGTGCATGTCTGATATCAGGCAGTACCTGTCGAAACACCAGAAGGCACTGGGGAGTCTCCAAGTGTTAGGAAGAATGTATCTATCTGTACATGGTAACCACTAAACTAAAAACTCCCCCTGAAAAATCCTTTAAATGCAGTATCTCAGCTAAAAAAACACAAAGAGGGGGAGGGCATTTAATTAAACCCAGGACACTCTGAAATGGCAGACAAGAAGGTGTGCTTGGGGAGCAAAAGGACGTGGGAACAAAGCTGAAGCTCAAGAGCTTTTGTAAAGAGATGGAGCATCCAATTCAGCTGTCACACTGCAGACAGCACTGTTCCTACAGACCAGAGCCCTGCCAGAGCGGGGGAAAAGCTCACCACAAGAGCTGGGGGTGAACCATGTCTTTCTGCTGGAGAATTGCACTACAGTGGCATCTGATGCTGTAAATCATCTTCACTGTGCAATGGATCACCTGCTCCCAACTCAACACAAGGCACCGGCGCCTGCGTACAGCAAGCTCCATAATAACACAGAGAAAAAAATCAGAGGATTAGCACAGCGTTTGTTGTGTTGGTTTTTTGAAGGAGGACATATAATTCATCACTTATGGGCAATCACAAGAGGGATATTTAAATTACTCTGAGAGCACAGAGCATATAAATAATAATGAACAGAATAAAATGCAAATGGCCTGGAAGGAATCAATAGACATGAATGAAATCAGCCCTCAGATCCTAATTGAAATGAAAATGAGATGCATATTCAATATGTACTTAATAGAATGTACATCCCAAACTAATGAACAGGACCTTTCCATCACACAGATACATACAAGCAGGCGTCCTTCCTAGGGAGACAATACCAATAGCTACACCCATAACTCTGCATATAGCTACGTACACATCCATGCAGTGTAATGGAAACAACGAACTTCTAATGGTGCTAGATGGCAACTGCAAGCCTTCATGAAAAGACCAGCTGTTGTTTTTGACTATCTGTGAAGCTGTGGCAGGTATTTTGCACATGGCTGCAATATTAATTGGAAGCGATTGTTTGTGTCAGAAATGGCGAGGTCCAGCTTTATTCTGCTGTGCAGTTTTGGGCCATTTTGCAATAATTGATTGGGTACTCGTGCTAATTGGTCTGGCCGGTTCTTCGGTTGCCCTTTATCGGAGCTCACTGACCTATGAGGAGGAATGGGAGCTGTTGCCCTTTGAATCTAATTACAGGGAATCGAATTATTTCCTGACACAGGCTGGAGCTGGGGATGTGCAGATGTGCACTGTTGTAAGAATATCTTGTCCCAATACATTAAACACTGCCATGCTCCCTTAGAATAAGAAACACACCATGCTGGTTGCAAACTTGCTCTATCGTTACCCAACAAAGCAGGATTAGACATCAGAGAATGCTAACTGCAATCCTGCCACTGCTCATCTTCAAGGCATCTCTCCTAACCTCCGTGCCTCAGCTTCCTCATCTCTACCCCACACATCTGCTAAGTGCTGTTCACCATTGTGATGGTGTTTTGAAAATGTTCTGTGCTCAAAACTGTCTTAAAGTACCAAACAGTTAAAATGATTAAGCCCAGTTTATTGCTTTGCAAAGCAAATATCATCTGTATTGAATTTCTTTTCTCATGTGCTAACAAAACGCTCCCATTTCTGTGGAAGCAGTGACGCCAAACACAATAAGTTCAGGGGTAAATTTCTTTTTTTTTTTTTTGCTTTGGTATCCAACAGTAACACTACTGCCTTGTCAATGCTGAGCCAGGGTTCTACCTGGATATCAGACTGAGACCCACTACTAGAAGACACATTCTTTGGCACCCACTTTATGCCTGAATGGAGGTTCTCATTGAAGAGGAAAAACAGGTTTAATTGTCTCTTATGTTCTGTGCATAACGTGTGTAAGAGAAAGCTGAAGGAAAAGAACCCTCACCTCAACACAGCACAACAGTCCTGACGCAGCTGAAGGCTCTGCTAAGAGTCGCTCAGAATTTAGCCCTCCAGAAGTCTCAGTGGACTGCCCTTGTGGGAAGAAATGCACCAACATCACCATTGGTGTAAACTACCTCAGTATTAGCTGCTGGCTTAAGGATCAGAGTAGCCAGGAATGTTCCAAATCAGTATGTCAGCCCTTTGCTGGCTGTTGAGCCAGGAACAACCACAACAGTCCTGGCTGTGCTGCCTGGGGGACACAATTCATTTGATATTATTTATTATAATTTATTCCTCATTTACTGCTTCCAAGCATTGAGAAACCAAGAAAACAGGAACAGCCAACAAAGAAGAATGAATTCAATTTAGGATTCATTTAGAATTCAGCTTCATTTTAGGCTTTTATAAATGAAAATTTATGTAGCCTCACTGAATCAACGTGCCCTTGGAATTTGCTTATTTGTATTTCTTTTTCTGAATTATACAATCCTTCCGTTGAAAAGGTCAGGAAAATTTGGACTAGGAGCTGGGAAAAAAAAATCTTTTCACTGCTCTCCCTGGGGAGCAGAACTGCAGGGCAATGACTGAGCAGCTGAGATGACTCTTGGCACAGACGTTAGTACTGGTATGAGGCAGTGGAGAATTACAAGAATCAGTCTGGAGCACATGTTTTTGCTGCTGGCTCTGGTAGGAGCACGTGTAGGCACCTGCTGAACTCAGTGCTGGGAATTCAGAACATCACCAACAACTCTAAATGATCGGGAGAAGTAAAATACTCTAGCTCCATCTCACTCTCTTCTCCATCAAGATATCCTCACCTTCTACTGCTAGACTTCAACAATTATCATCTTCTTCTTCCTTACACCACTGAGGACCAATCCTACCCCTTCTCCCCTTTCTACCAAGATGTCCTCACTCTGTACTCTAGACTTTTTGCCTTTTGAGGAGGTTCATCCTCATCTTTTGGAAGACTTTGTTGCACTGGCGGCATCAATATCAGTTTAGCACTTGCAATGTTGGTTTCAGGGTTTTTTTTTCCTAAGCAGAATAGATTTTATTTTTAAAAGAGAAATTACCAGATGGGAAGCAACTGTAATTTGCTGATAATATCTCTTCATTTTAATTAGAAGATGGCATATCAAATTGTCTGCTCAAAATACAAACCCAACACAACTGAAATATTACAGAATTGCAAGATCTGATGATTTTCCAAAGAGGAACTTGGGAGCACTTTAATTTCTTAAAAAATGCATTGGAGAAGATAATATTTGATCTACAAGGGCACACTTTAAAAAAAGACTGACTCAGGCACTCAGAGACATGGAAAATGACACAGATAAAAAGAACTGAGCTGGCATACAGTGAGAACCACCAAATTAAAGAAGCATAAAATCTGCAAGGAAACAGTCCAGTTTTGCCACCTAAACCTTTGCTACCTTTAATAAGCCATGGGCAGAATGCTTCTGTGATTCACAACACCGAGCTTATTTTAATATTTTGCTCCCTCTCCACATATATTCCATGGATGGGAGGACTCAGTTTTATATTGCAAAGTGTTTCCATCATAAAAACAGCGTACAGAAAACAAACTGCCTGGAAGTAAATATGGAGTTCATGGAGTGAAGAAATGAATAAATGAAGATGTGTGACAAAGATCAAAATGTATCTGCAAGAGAGAAGGCTACGTAGACCCCCAAACATCAGAGGATGTTCTGCTTTTACATGCACCTACTTCCTAATTCTGTTTCCACCAGAGGAAATAATAACTTATTTTTAAAATTCCATTTTCATCTCTGGAGCAGCTTCAGCAACATTAATGGACAGGAAATGCTGGCTGATAGTAATGTGGTTAAGAAGCACGTTACTTTATAATCATTCTACTTAGATTCTGATTAAGACCTGAAGTCCCAGAAGAAATGATTTGTCATTCTTTTTTGTTTTTTGTTTTTTGTTTGTCTGTGTTGTCAGAATCAAACCTTAGGGTTTATTCATTCTCTTTTATGTGACTGGTTAAATTGCTGCATGTGGTAATGTCACCTATATCTGTCAACACTTCAGCACTATCACTTAGGCTGAGAAAAAATCTTGCAGAAGAAAATGATCCTGGGAATAACTGCAGACCTAGGACCAAAAAGTCTGGTTGTCCTCCTTTTAAACAACACAGAAATATATTGGCAGACCTTTACAATTATGCTGTAAGATAAATGTCCATCCACTCGTGGTTAAATTTCAAATGAACATGATCTAACTAATCAATTGTTGTTTATTTAGCATGCTCTAACTACTCGAGTAAATCTAAATTAATGGCATGAGTAATTGGATTCATTTAAGACCTTGTATTTCCTCTCCTTGTGCTCTGCTGTTTATTGCTGCTTAAATGGAATCAGCCAAACCATTTTTTTTCTGTGGGCCACGCAGATATCACCAGAATCTGGCTCCCCACTGCCTTTTCAGCATTATTTTTCCACAAGCTTAACGTCTCCTGTATGACATACCTCGTGACAAAACCTGCCAGATGACTGAGTGAAATCAGTGCTGAGATTTCTCTCTGGCAAGTCTGCTCCCTGCTCCCAACACACAGTCTTTCATCTTTGCCCTGTCCCATGAACCCACATGATGGGTCTAGATGTGCACAGTGCCTACTCAATTCTCCACTTTTTTCTGGGGATGATCTCCAACATCCTTGGCAAGATCCCATGCTCGTAGCTCCTTTCTCTGCTGCGCAGCAAGGAACACGCGCTGCTCCTCGTCTCAGGGACTCAGAGCTTCACGCAGGTTTGCACTGCAGGAATTTAAAACGTTCTTTCAGTCTCCTCATCTGAAAAGCCAAGACCAGGGGAAAGCTTTCCACTGATGTTTACTAATGGCTGGTTTCAAGAAAGCGTCACTCCATTTTACCTTCTCTTGTTAAAGCTGTACTAGCTTCTTCCACCAGTGGACTCCACGCTTCATTTTGTGGTCCACCACCTTCCTGCCAACTGACAGCTTCTCAGAAAAGTAACAATCTCCACAGTCTGCCTCGTGCAGCTGTTTTGTTCCCTCTCCAAGCCAAAAGCACCCAGGCTGCAGGCATTCATCTCAACTCCAGTCCACAAAAATGGGGAACACACACCTTTGCTATTCTGCCAGCTGCTGCTCTAACCCAGTTTAACACATCTGGGCCAGCCACAGTGGCAGTTCTGGTCTTGTATAAGATAGGAGAAGATGATGTTAGCAACAGGAAAGTTTTAAGTGTTATTTTCAATATTATAAAGCATTATTTAAAGCTTCAAGTGTTCATAGAAAACCACAATCACCCAGAGGAAAACTGGCTATTGCACTGATCAGGCCAACATCCAGCTTACAGCCTGAGTGCAACCACCACTGGGCTAAGCACATGCTTTCCAGATACACAGCACTGCCTCCTCCAGAGCCTCAACTGCAAAAATTAATTCCTCTTTCCCCCAGCTCCTCCTCGTGCTGATGGACATCAGCTGCTTGAAATTAGGCTCCTTTCTATTCTCCTGAAAGTGAGGGCAGCAAGGAAGAGACCTTCACAGCAAACACCTTGGCATCATTTAACCCTCAGATGAGTCTGTAACATGGCTATTCATTTAGCAGTCCAGAATCACTGAGCTATTCATCCACACTATTGCAAGGAAGAATGGTATCTGCTGTATCTGCAGCTCCCCTGCTCCTATATATAAGGAGGAATAGAAAAAAGCTGGTGCAGGGGGCTGCTGCATGGAAAAGTGTAGGTATTTAGGTAAGGCCTGTGGGGGTTTTGACCCCACCACATTCACAGCGCTCCTGAGAGTATCTAGGGAGACCGTTTTCTCTCAACAAGGCTTTTTGAAAGAATGGGTCTTTTGATGGAAACAGAATAGCTTTCACCTAAAATCCTGAAGTTTTTGTAAGGCAAAGCTGGATCCAAAATGGAGGGAAAAAAATGTTATTGCTACTAAAATATTTCTGGGAGAGAACAACTGCCTTTTGGATGCTCTTTCAACAGGGCTGTAGTCTCCATATTTTAGCTAAAACTGCTCCTGTGATAATACAGAATTCCTGAGGTCCTGGACCCTTGGCCCAGCTGGATAGGTGAGAGAGTGATGTGCGTGGAACAGGCAAACAGAACAAGGCATTCTGGGCCAAGAGCAAGCCATACTGTTAAAGAAGCTAGATTTTCTAACTCTGGCCATACAACAGCTGTCTCTGTTTCAGATTATTTTCTCTTATTTCTATAGGCAATAAATAAACACACAAAAACTTACTGCCAGGCAAGGCTAATGCATTTAGTGGTGCTTAGGACTTTCTTCTGATGCCAGATAAAATCACTTGGTTGTCGGCTTGTAACTTGTAGTGTATCTTAAATATGAGCTTTGCTTGAACTAACTTCTGCTGCTCCTTTATTAGTTTCATCAATGATCCCAGGGTGGGTTTGCAACAGGCTGAAGGAATTAGATGCCCACCATGACTTGTTTTGGCCACTTGGCTGCCTATGTTCACTTTGAAAATGCAAATCTTGGGAAAAGGACACCCAGTTTTCAACACAAAACCTATCGAACAGCATTCTAAACTAGTGGAATAGTTTTTCCTTGAGTTCTTGCATGAAATCTTCCTTTGGCTCTTCTTGCCTGCTGAATGGACCGGAAGGCAGTGTTGAGAACACCTGAAAACCAATTTTAAAGGCAGCAGCTGTTGAGAGTCTGTTTCTTTATTGCCCTTTCCTGAAAAGGTTCACAAAACACTATTTGCTTTCCCTGAGCTGCTTGGAAAAAAAAAAGCTAGACAAATTAGTGTTCTGTGCAGAGGTGTACGCCTGCCCTAACCTCCCACATCCTTGTGGTATCTGGAAATCTATTGACAAATTATTTCCTATCTGCCTTTCACAGTTGCTAGATTCGTGGGATGAGAGTCTTTATTTCATTTCTAATCGACTAGATTAGAAAACGTTACTTTCTGATAGATTCCTCCCTTTCGATGTCCAACAAAATGCTATATCAAGGTGCACTGAGAAAAAATAAATACATTTCAAACCAGAGATATGATTTTTCTATTAACCTTCTAACCTCAAACTTCTTCAGAGACATTTTTTTTCCTTTCTACAGAATTCTTCCATAAGAGCCAAAGGTTTTGAAGAAGTTTGGAGAAATAAGCTCTTCTTGCTGGTATTTCCTAATGCTCATAGAACTGTTTATTGCATTTAAAAACATTTTAAAATATTCAGACAAGTTGGCAGTTAGGTCTTTTGAGGCTCAGTGGATTGCATTGCAGAGTCATTCATTAGGGGGCTCTGGTTAAACTCTAGCCCTGTGCATCACTGGTATGAACTTCCAGCAAAAAAAGCTTTCCAGCAGCTGGTGTCACACACAGCCCTCAGAGGAAAGCCGTTGTTTAACAAGAACCGGGATGGCAAATGAAACTGTGCACTATGGACTGGACTTTCACTGACCCACATGAAATAAATCTGCTGTACTTCACAGCTATATTGTCCAGCAGAAAAAACTGCTTTGTAAAACAGTCACTGGTGAGGGCAGGGGTATGGAGGCAGGCACTGGTAATCAAGCTTTCTAAAACATGAAAAATCTATTTCATATGCGGCAGGTGTTGAAGAAAGCCCTGAGGAGGAATATGCCTCCCTACTCCAAAGGGAGACTTCCCACATCTTGATTGCCTGAGTGCTAGAAAAACAATACACAAAGCATCACCACCAGAATTGCATTTGCCATTTAAAGTCAAACATAGCCTAATGCAACCCGGCTCCTTGTTCTGTTTTTCCCTTTTTCTTTCTTTTCTTCTTTTTTTTTTTTTAATACATGACATTTTCTCTCTCTCTCTCTTCCTCAGTTTACTCTGTCCTCTCAGGCATTAATTTCATCACTGCTGAATATGATTTCCTACTGACTGAGACAGAATGGCAGTCAGGCCAGGATTTACACTTCCAGTTTAATAAAACTAGTGAGAATGGTTTGTTAAATCAATGCAAGAAAATGCAGGCAGGGAATTTCAAGGATCCCTGGGTTCATGGGCATGATTACGTGGGATAGAAGTAATAGCTTCTAAAGCCCTTGCTTTAATACAAGTAGTCTTCTGATCATTTTCACACAACAGTGTCATATAGTGTTGCATTATAATGTCCTTTATAATGTCCTTTCTAACATCAGTACCTTTCACTACAAGCAGAGCATATCTTACCAGGCCTGTCCTTCCTTCGCTACCCAGAAAATTTCACTACATTTCCCTTTGCAGAAGTTTATCTTCTAAAATTTGGGGCTGATTCCAAAAAGGCTATTATAGATATCAACGGGCAATTTTACACAGTGCAGTATGAAATGATCCCATACAAATACAAATGCATCAGGACTGAAACAAACAAACAAACAAACAGTTAATTTTAATCCTATCTCCTCCCTGGTTTTGTCTCAGAAAACCTTAAGGACTACAGGTAGCTTCTTGTAGGATGCCACTAAAATTTGCTCCAGTTTTCAAGCAACCGATGTTTGCTGCCTAGGATTTGAAATTTTATCCTGAAATCTGGGGAACTGTTTAACTTCAGTACTGCTCGCACTGATGTCTACATCTAGTGATTCAAGACAGCTTTCTGAAAAGGGTCAAGGTAGCATGAATGTGAGGAACCTGCCATTACTATTCAGAGGGCATACAACAAAGTAATTAATTTAGCTGGGATAGTTTAGGTATTGATGATTTTATCTGTTTGGTATTATTAATTATTGTATTAAAAAGCCAGAGGAACTGAACTGTCTCCAGTTGTTGATGGCTGCTGCAGGGTAACAGGACTTTCTCACCACTTGGTCTGAAGCACAATTTTACCAAAGCAGATATATTTGGCTTCACCCTGCTTTCCTCCTCCCTAGTGCACTGTTATTACTGGCATTCTGTTGCACTCATTCTTCAGGGCAGGAGGATTCACAAAAGAAAACAGTTTTCATTCCTGCCCACATACCACTGTGTTATAACACTGTTATTTTTCTCTGCAATTTATCAGTTGTTTGCCTAGTGCACATGGGGCTGTGGAGATGGGCACAGAAAAAAAAGGATGCTCCAAAGATTTTTCAGTCTTCCTTAGCTATAGGAAAGAGCTGCTCTGCATCCTGGGGAGATGTGCAAAAGGAATACTGATTTGGCACATAGATGTCCTATTGGGTTTTCTTATATCTGTGCTGTATTTAACATAGTCTATTTAAATATATGCCCCACCCAATTCCATGGCAACTGAGTGCACACATACATACACAGACAGGTTGTTACCAAGGCATCAGCAACACAAACACACACACACAGTCACTATAGTGACAGCAAACGTTTGATGCCTTTTATATGCGGGTATAGATGCATACATACATACTTGTTAACACACATCACATCTGGCTTTATGCCTCAATTCAACAAGGCAGTTTAAGCTCCATTGTCTTAACAAAGCGTGGTGAAAGTTAAGCACAAGCTTAAACTTGCTTTTTGGTGGGGGCCTCTTATTACCCTGGTAAATTCAGGAGATCGAGGACAGTCAGGAAGCCTATAGCAGTCAGATAATCTAGGGCAAACTAGTGCTAATTGTCACCCTCCAGCTTTTCACACATTCCCAAAGCCAAATGCATACAGGGCCAAATCCTGCAATCTCGGGTTGAGTAATTTTATTGTGTCCTTCTTTAAGAGTCTCGTAAGCCATGGGGTTTCCCTTGGGCCATCTCTAAGTCACACACAGCACAAAGGGTAAATGCTTCAGAACTTCACCCACAATCCAAAAACCTTGTTGAATTATGTTTGCATGCAAAAAGATATAAATATTGCCCCTCATCATCTATAACCTCAGCTCTTTTTCTTCCCAAATAATTGAGACTGTTTGCTGTTGGCAGCCATCACAGTTGCCTGCACAAGGCTAAGATTTTCCAAGGTTTTTAGACAAACATAAGAAATACCTTTCATTGCCAAAGGGGGTTAGCAGCCTTGCATCTATTTCCCACTTCATCTCCAGTTTGCTGCCCTTACCATATTCCCATGCAAGGTTACTCTCATGCTGATCCTATAGCAAGAACCCCTGGCAAATGCCTGTTCCCTCTGACCCTACAGAGATATAATGATGACTGTAATACAGAGTGCAGCAATTACCCATGCAAGTACCAAAAGTACTGTCCAAAGATTTATTTACTCTCTCTGCTTTTAATTTTGTCCTTGTTCTGCATCCTGTAAAGGTCTCTGTCATGCCGCCAAGCCTTTGGTGACTGTTATTTATTTTATTTACTGTTGAGAGATGCAAAGATGTGTAAATCCATAAATTGCTAATGTAAGAAATATTGCTTCTGAGACTTTCCATCTCTCGTGTCAAACGAGAAGTCAGACGGGCCAGGCAGCTCCATCCAAGTCCCCCAGGACTCAATGACATTTAAATAAAATTTAGCTTTCAGGGTTAAGGGAGAAGAAGGGAGCGGAAACTGAATGAGTTATGAAAATATAAATTAATCTACACTACAATTGACTTACAACATCCTGGGTCACATTAGACAGCTGATGTGTCTGTTCTGAGGCCCCATCTTGTTACTTTTACATTTATGTAAACTTATTTCTGTTAAAAAGAGAGCAAGAGAAGAAAAATCAATTGAAACAGAGGACAGAGATTTAATTTAGCTTGGGGGAAATCTGATCAAGGAAGGAAAATGATGGAGATAAAAGTAACCCCTGTCCCACTGCAGAGAGAGAGGAGCTGACCGTCTGATGTTCATTGGAATTAATTAACAGTGTTCTCCTCCTCTGCAGCCCAGGGGTGAGGAGGATGGGATTTACTGCTGTTTCAAGCATGAATTGGAAACACAGAACAAAGGAAAGTGGAAACAGAGATTCATTCTCTTTTCTTTTTAAAAAATGCAATGGGTTGAATGCAGAGCAGCAGAAGCGCAGTGGTTCAGTCACAGCACTTTCCTGCTGTTGTGGAAGTAGGCAGAGACTGATGAGGTTGGTAAGGTAGTGGAAGATGTCCCCAAATGCAATGAGTATGACACAGTCTTGACTGAAAGGGCTCTCTCACTCCAATGTGAATCAGCAGCCAAACAGAGGACGGTGACTGTTGGCTTGTTTACCTGAGAAAATGGCATTCCTGTGACCAACTGTATGCATACAACTGCCTGTCTCCATGCTTATGGTCCCTAAAAAGTCCACTGACTGATTTGAACCAGATATGTCAATACTGTAAAAGATATTAAATCCCCAGGAGGAAATAGTTCACCAAGTAGAAAAAAAATTTGTGTTTTTGTTTGGCTGATACTGGGGCTAAACTCGTGTTCCTCATTAGATACCAGAGAACCAATGCAAGTCAGAACTATTATTAGCGTCCCAGCCATGGGAAAAGTTGCAATCCACACCATTAGACCTCAGATAATCCAAACACCAGACACAAAATGGCAGGAAAGAGATTTCATAAATTCAGCTACTCATAGATCACCATGTGTTTCTAGCGTTTTTTCCATCTATCACAAAGAAGCCCACTCAGGAAGACTCTTCTTGCCAGCCCCAATAAACAAATACTGTGCTGGAGGAGGCAAGGAAGCCAATCCGAGTGAGCAAGTTAACCAATAAACCTTCTTCCAAAAACACAGTAGGCAATTGGGTGCAGAAGCTATATTTGTTTGCTTTGGATTGAAAAGGGAGACTTATTTTAAACTTCATCAAAATTTTTTGGGATGAAAGAAATTAACTTCTACTAAAGTGGGCAAAAAGTGCACTTCCAAGACCTGGAAAGGATCAGATCTTGAATGAACAAACAAACAAAAAAAATCACTGAAATTAAACCATGCAAATGTATTTGACAGATTCCCTGTTCAGAAAGCAGGCCCATGAACAAATAGTTCTTTGGCTGTTGAAATATTACAGGATATTAGCAGCCCAAAGAAATGAAAACAACTCCTTGTATAAAGGCATTCTGTGTAGACGCTGCTCTGCAGCCCCATGGTCAGGATGTGAGCGCGCTATCAAGATGGTGATGGCTGACTGATTCACAAAGTCTCTTTTTCAAAGGACACTTTGATAGGTGAAGTTGTTCCTAGCCAGCTGTGGCATAAGTCACTGAAAACTCATCTTTATATAAAAGCAGAGTGTGAGCCATGTACTGCTTCCCCACCAGCTTAGAAGGGTCAAATGCAAATAAGACAGGCACCTTTCAACTTGGCATTCAAGAAAAATGAAAAGCAGGTGAGGCAAGGGAAAGGGAACAAAGTGGAATAACACTTTATTGCTTCTGTCCCTGCCTAGGGCCATTTCTCCAAACCTGCAGCTGCCTCAAACCTTCCTTGTTTGGGAAGATATGATGTTATTGAGGAAAAAAAGGCTCGTTAGTAGGAGCAGTCGTCCAATGAAACAGCGTACACAATAAACAGCCCAGCTTGACTCATGCCCAGGAGGGAGAAGTAGCAAGAAGCCTCTTGAACTTCTCTTTGACAGTCTGAAAATTGGCCAGGCATTTCAACTACCAAGCTAACTCATAACACATAGACAGAATGAAGCAACGTAGAACGAGATCTGAGTTAGATAGGTCAATCTCTCTTCAGCGATTCTATCACACTGAATTCAATCTTCAGTTCAGAGAGGAGGCACAGAGCTGAAAATTGAAGCTCAGCTATAGAAATTGAGTCTCAGAAAGGCAAGAAAGCAGCCAGGCACAGAGGAAAAAGAAAATTATTTCTTAAATATCTTCCCCTTTGATTTCTCTAGCTGAAGTCAGTATTTGCCAAGAGATAATCCATGCAAGGCTTTTACTCCTGTGCTTAGGAAAGTAATCCACTGGGTGCCAGAATTTGAAACCCCAGCACCCAGCAGCCAAGATTGAACTATGTTGACAGGCAATTTCTTTCATGACTAATCCTGCTGACTGTTAGAGAGGAAGGAGCCCATTCCTCTCTGGGAGAAAGGAAACACAGTCTGGGCCGTGGTTTGCACACACAAATGATCTTGCAGGCAACAGCTAGCACCTGGTCATTTGGTGGCACTGAGATATTCTGTTACTGGGATTAGATGCTCATTGTAGGAATGAAGAGGGAATGGACAGAAACTTAGTGGCAGACCATAACCCACAGAAAGCCTAGCAAAGCTGTAGAGCTCTACAGAGGGCCCTGTGATTTCTGAGCTTGCAGCCCACCTTGGAGCTGCTGTGGTTCTCCAAGAGCTGAGGCCATAGCTCTGTGTGGTCCTTTCGAGCCAGTTCAGGTCTTGGTGTGAGGAGCTGTGCTTTGTCTCATCCAGATATAAAAGTTCAGACACAGACTAAGAGGAATTCCTTCTAAGAGGAATTCTGACCTCCTGCAGGAGAATTCCTATTACCTCACTTTGCACCTAGGGAAAGCTCCTGCAAGCATGGCAGAGATTGTCAACTGTAGTTATAAGAGTGACTATGCATTATGGCTTAACACATCTTGCTTTAAGCGTTCTGCAGAGAACCAATACAGCAACAACAAACAACAATTTAGAAGTGATCAACAAAGTGGAAAACCAACAGAGAAAAACTAAAAAGCCAAAGGGCATCATTAAAATGAAGGGAAGTCTTCCCTTTAGAAGGCACCTATGATGCAGAAAATGCCTATTCATAGACTTTCACCTGCTCCCTTTCCCCTTAGAGAAAAATGTGCATTAGAATTGAACGTTATAATTCATGTGTTAGAAATCAGAAAAGAAACACAGCCACGAGTTTCCAGTTGTTTTGAGACATTGTTCGCCTCCTCTTAGATAGCAAATGTTTGACAGGTAGCAAAGGAAAACAAATCTTGACTGCACTGGGGTTCAAAAACAGTTTCTGCTCTTCTCAAGTGAAAAAAAATTAAGATTCCCATGGATTTAGACCAATAGTTACATTAACCCAGCCACAGTTTTTCTGGGTATGACTGCATAGCCCAATAACAGCGACACATGGAAAAGAGGCAGAATAACTTTAAAGTATTATAGACACAATTAACCACACTTCTGAGGTTACTGTGACACAGGTTCTTGCAGCAACCGAGGGTTTTCATTAAAACCTTTTTTTTTTTTTTTTTTTAAGAGAACTTTCATTTTCTAGGAGAAATATCTATGGTTTCCTCTAAAGTCTGGGAATGGTCCTAGAAAATAGTTGAAAAACAGTTTTTATTCAGGTAAAAATTAAGCTAACTATTGGCTATCAAAATCACAGCTTACAACAGAATAGGAAAAAGCAATCAAGACTTCTTTGCAAGAAAATCAGCATCCCACAATCAAAGAAATGTAATGCACAAAAAAATGCTAAACTCTTTTGTCTTCCTTGGTGGAGTCTTTTCCTGCTTCTCCAGGTTATATTTACCAGGTCACTGCTACAAGCTGTTCCTTTTCTCCTCTTTTACACGAATGTTTAATATTTTCTTCCTTGCGGCCACCCCAGGGCATCCCTTCCCAATGCTTCTAGTTCCATCACCCCTCCAAATTTATCTCCCATGGTCAGGAACCAGAACCCTCCATGCAGCGGTCCTTGCAAAACCCTGGAGGCCAATGCTCTGTCATTCTCGCAGCAGACCAACCCTCCTATCACTGCTGAAGGCTTTCTATGGCACTTACTGCATCAGTTTCAACATGAAAAGCATCCCACACAATGTTATTCATGCTGGTCAAGGACAAAAGAAATCATAAGATGCTTTCATAGAACTTCTGATGTCAGACAACTCCAAACTTCATCCAGTCGAGCTGAAATGAGCTAATGATAACATCTGAAATGGCATCCAGTCTTATTTTAGAGACCATGGAAGACAGGACATCTGTAACACTAAATTAGTCTGCTGGTTAATTACTCTCTCCATTGAAAAGTTTGCCTTGAGTTCTAATTGATTATTATTATTATTATTTTAACATTCTGACATATTTTTTAAAATATTTTCTCCAGAACCACACACAAGCAATTCTAATATTCACCTGCATTGCTAAATTTCCTTTTGGACCCAATATTCATAAAAATCCCCAAGTTCTGTCAGCTGAGGTTTTTTCCTGCTCTCGTTTCACTCTCACATCTTGATGTGATGATTGTCCAGACACTTTATTTCCCACGTGTAACATACTGTGTGCAAATATACTCGATATACATGCACATAGCATATACACACACACAAATATACAGATGTGTGTGTATTTTTTTTTTAAGTTGCTAGCAGCTGGAGCTGAAGCAGGATGCTGGTTGAACCAAGATGTCTCTAGCCCAAGCTTTTGAACTGTGGCTCTGCCCTAATTTATTAAAGTCAGATGGAACTAAATATAACCTTCAATTTTAGGAGCTGCAAACCCTATTTGCATCTACTGCACTGTATTTGGTACTTCTGGGAATCACACTGCAGAAAATCTCAAGGCCATTGGAAAATTCTCTTCTGAAGGTAACCAGGATTAGTTCTTCATGACCCAGCAAAGGCACTTCTAAGCACAGTGAGGACATTCTCTGCTCCCATCATCCCAGTGGCTGAGCACATTTCTGCTTTTAATGGCTCATTCTGGGAAGCAGACAAGCCAGCAGGCAGAGCCAAACCCATCACATCATCACATGGCTATGGAAAAGGCTGACCAACAAGCCACAGGTCCCCAGTGCTACATTGTCAAAAGCAATGTTCTCATTTAGTCACTTGCACTCAGTGTCTTTCAAGCCTCATTAAACTCCATCAGGAGTGAAATAGTCTTTGCAAAGAATGCTATCTTCATCTCCAGGACAAAGTTTTTAAAGGATGTCATTGCCATCACTCTGGCTTGGGATAACGCTGAAACGACTGCTGTCAGTCCCGTAATGAAAGCAGGACAGAGGAATGCTGCTCACAACAGGCAGCCATCAACACTTCCAAAGCTCTCCTCTGAAATAAGACCACTGGGTTGTCCCTAAATCTGGTGCCAGGTGTGTCTTGCTGTGCTCTGCAGTGCTCAGGGCTGTCCGGAGCAGCGAGCAGCACGGCAGCCAGCAGGACCCCAGCCGTGGGTGACAGCTGTGGAGGCATCATTACTTCCCACCTCCCACTGCTCCAAAAGAGCTGCTGCTCCTAGCTGCAACCAGCTTTATTTCAGTTTAGTTTATATGTGACATGATTTCCCCATAAAGGAGGGCTGATTGTAAATCCAGATGGAAATGGAACGGTTTGCGTGAAATGCACTTTAATTAATTAGCTAAATGTTTGCAAAGTGCTTTGAAGATGTAGAACACCATACAAGTGTTAAATGGTAATAATAATAAAATAACAATAATTAATTTCCCCAGGAAGCACACGTACAGCACGTGCCCAGAATATTCCTATCCAAGAGGAAAAAAAAAAATCCCACTTTACCTCTGACATTTTACTGAGGGATGAGTACAGCAGTAAAATAAATTCATTCATTTATTCATCCATGGAGACAAGAGCTTGGATCTAGTTTAAAATGAAAATAATGGCCACAGCGCCCATTAGTCAGTGTGACAGAGCAGAAGTATAATTTAGGGCAGTTAAGCAAGGCAGAGCTGTTTAATGATGAGGCATCTGATAAGGGGACGTAATGACTGCCTAATCACCATTTGCTCTTCCCATAAAACCGGCACAGCCCAGCAACATGAAGGCCTGCAACAGCTCAGGGTTTGGGTGGTGTTCTGTCTCCTCCTATGGAGGACAAAGGTGAAAGCAAAGGCTGAGATTTATTCTTTCACAGTGCTCCTAGCTGCAGTCAGGGAGGAGGGTCCTCTCCTTTGGAAGAACTGTTTGTCCTGACAGCTGCATTCGCTTGGGTTTGTTTGCTGCAAACATTTAAACAGGTTTCTACACAAGAAGTTAGTGAAATGAAAAAGCCATCGCAAAGGCTAATACAAATGTATGTTTGCCAGAGGATTTGCTCAGCAAGTATTTGAAGGTTGCCCTGAAGGTTCCGTGTATCTTCAGGGTAAACGTTCAGCTCAAGAGCCTGACTTACGCTGTATCACCAGGACTGCATTTGCTAAAGGAAACCAGGCTGGATCATCCTCACTTTGAAGGAGGGAGCTGACAGCACAGTGTTCCCTCAGCTTTGTGACAGACTTTCACTTGAGATCTCCCAGAGTTGTGAACTCACCCGTGACATCCCACAAAGCACATCTGCTTGTGCAGGTCACTGCAGAGACACAGGGACGGGGCAGGGAAGCTCTGAAGGTGCTTTGATTTTGTCTCATGTTATTCATGCTTTATACAAATGCATAGAAGAACAGTAAAGTTTGTGTCATTAATCAGTAGTTTATACCCAGAGCATACCAAGGATTTTAAAGCCTAGGATATAATGTGATATAATGTGAAAACTGATCTTTTTCCTTTATTTTCTTCACTTCTGTGGCAAGGGTGCACTTCCAGAGGGCAATCAAATTCATTAAGAGACTCTGGCGGATATGGAGAGAGAGGAAAACACCATTTATCACTCAGAACAGCTTCACATGGCACAAAAATGGCCCCTTCACAGTAGCATAACTGCAGGGGATTTAATCTGCCATGGAGCCCACGTGGTGGCTCTCCATCCTCAAACTGGGAGGATGTACAGATTACAAGCAAAACATTAAGCTTCTCTCCAGAGCCAGGGACCAGGAGTTTATTTTTAATCTATTTTAGAAGTAAAAGTGGAGAAGGAAAGCAGGACATTCTGCAGGACATGGGCACCCAATTCAACCACAAAGAGCATAAGTGGGAGTCACAAATTTAGCAGAATTTTTTGATTAAAATATTTTTCTCTTGCCCCAAATATAGCATGGCTCTAAAAGGAGAGACTCTAATCCTGCCAAAGCTGCACTTCATGGCTATATGGTTTATAGCTATCTGGCTATAAGTGGTTTACAACAAATGATGGAAAAGACTGAAAAAGATAACTCAGAATCTAGTCCAACCATCAACACATCCCTACCAGACCCACTAAATGTATTTGCACCCTTGTAACCAATACAGAGAGATGTGCATTCCCCACCATAGTAATTAAAAAGAAGCAGTTAAAAGGATTTGCTATTTTCTGAGACCAGACAGCACGTCCCTAAAAGAAACCTCAGCTTTGCCCCCAGCTGGAATAATATCAGCAATCATCAACAAGAATTTTCTCAAACAGGATGTATGGAATATGAATAAAAACGTGCAAAAACATAACTTTACCCTAATTCTGAATTCATCTCAATTTTACAGAGAGGCAACAGGGAATTTGAAGTCCCCACACAACATCAACAGCACTGAATGAATGAAAAGATTGAGATGGACCTGCTGAATTTGACCATTATTTTAATGAAAGATTCCCACCCAAAGACTAAAGGATTTGGCCCTTGGAAATACAACTTGTACTTGCAGAGCTGTTTACTGACCTTTTCTGTAAGCCAATGTAGTCACGAGCAGAGAGATCAAAGGCCTGATGAACGTTGGATGTGAAGCGAAAAGAAAAGGCTTTGGGCTCTTTCCCTTAGAGACTGATAAACACTCATTTCCAGTTAATTTAATAAGATATATGCTGAAAAAAGGACTCTGTGCTGAATGCAGTTTCTCCTATTTTCTCTGCCTAAGTGGCCAGTCCATTCTAGTGAGTCTCTGTTTGAACAGATACCAAATATTGTTTGTCAGATGAACATACCTCTTCAGGGGCTCAGCTTGCAAGGCACTGAATGTGCTGCACACACAACGTACTGCAGATTTGGGATGGGTATAGAAACTCAAAGGCATGGTTGGTTTGTAACAAATGGATGGGACAACCCAAGCCTCCAGTGGGACGGACGAGCAACACTTCCCTGATTTGGGTGGAACAGCAATGATCGCAGCTGCTTGTGGTCTGAGAGCTGGTTTGGATCAGTTGTCTGCAGAACAGTTAAACAGTGGCATTGAAAGAGGATCATATTCAAAAGTATCAGCATCAGACCTAAAGTTGACAAGTGATATTGAACAGTGCATTTCCTGACCAGTGAGCATTTTTACTTCTGAGCCATTGCTAAGGACTATATATATATATATATATAATATTATATATATAATATATATATATTATATTATATATATATAATATTATTATATTTTATATATATATATATATATTTTTTTACATAGATCCCAGCCATTCACCTCGTAGTAGCAAAGGTGAACCCAGAGGGAAGCAGCCCAGCTGCCCACAGTACCACTCAGTGGGAGCAGCTCTCCACATGCACCTCCCAGCACCAGCTCTCCTCATGCATATTTCATTGGAAGAAGGGAACACACAAAGCTCCCAGATCCACTGAACAGTGTCAGGACTATGAAGGAGTGACATGAAGACCAGCAAAGTTTTGAGTTTCAAGAAAGATATTGAGGCCCTGGAACGTGTTCAAAGAAGGGCAACAAAGCTGGTGAGGGGTCTGGAACACAGGGCTTATGAGGAGAGGCTGAAGGAGCTGGGAATGTTCAGCCTGGAGAAGAGGAGGCTCAAGGGAGACCTTATTGCTCTCTATAACTTCCTGAAGGGAGGTTGTAGTGAGCTGGGGGTCGGCCTCTTCTCTCGTGTCATTAGTGATAGGACCAGGGGGAATGGTTTCAAGCTACGGCAGGGGAGATTCAGGCTGGACATGAGGAAGTATTACTTTTCAGAAAGGGTGGTCAGGCACTGGAATGGACTGCCCAGGGGGGTGGTGGAATCGCCGACCCTGGGGGTGTTCAAGGAAAGACTGGATGTTGTGTTGAGGGACATGGTTTAGTAGGAGCTATTGGGAATAGGTGAACGGTTGGACTGGGTGATCTTTTAGGTCTTTTCCAACCTTAGTGATTCTATGAAAGTTTTGCTTATCTTCAGCAATCTAGCTAGGGTAATTAGGGCTGTAAAATGGTTCAGTGCTTCTCAGCACTTTTAAAGCCTTCTACAGGTGACAGTAATGCTGGAAACACTGTGCATTTACCTCTGCATAGGATCTAAAAGGAGACATGCTCCTAAAAAAGCATTTTACGTGGGGAAACTGCTTGAAAAATTAGCATAGTACTCAAGATCTCCTTTCCTTAAGATTCAGCATCCTTACTTGCATATATCAAAGCAAGATGCCACCAAGCTGCTCCATGAATAGTGGAACTGCTCCAAGGGAATTGTGAACTACTTCTGTTTTAACACATCCCAGTTGCAAAAGGATGAACTGAAGAGTCTCCCATGATAAAAGACTGCAAATCAGGACTGCAGAGACCTCTGCACATGTCCCTGCCTATCATCATGTTCATTCTTTGTTTTCTTATCCCCCGTTCTGCTTTCCCTTCATTTAATCATCAGCCCTAAACACTCTGGCGTTTTGGTTGTCACTTACCGCAGTGAGATGTGGGTCTTTACACAGACTTTGGGAAAGCAACTGCTACAGAATCACCCTGAATGACAAAACCCCACTCAGCAAGGAACGGCTGTGATTTCAGCACCTCCCAAACAGATGTAAACTAGAAACGAGAGGAAGAGAGGAAGGGAGGAAGGGTCAAGTTGCTACGTGCAACAACTAACATAGACATGAATTTCCACAAAGGCTCCAGTTTTCAAGTCTATCAGCCTATCTGCTGTGCCTTACAGACACAGTTCACTTAAACCAACTGATAAAAACCTTGGCTTATCCAGGAAAAATGGAGACAACAGCAAGAAAATGAATCAATTCAGGAGCTTCAGCTCTTCCTGTGCCTAAATCCAACTGATAGTCCCAGTGGAAATAAATTAGCGTTTAAAACACTTTAACTTTTCATCATCCATTAGGGTAAACATCCGCTGCTCATTTATTTTCCTTTTGCGGGATCATTGTCTTCACAAGTCTGAATGAATTGATTTCTTCAAATCGGGTTGGGTAGGATGAGAGCTAAATATTCCCAATAGATGGGAGCATGATCTGAGTGGTGTACGTGTGTGAAACAAACTCCCATCCAGACAAGGAGGAAGTGACAGATCAATGCAGAGCTAACGTTACAAGTACTGGAATGGCAGAAGAAATACAAAAGCACACATTTGTGCAACATGGGGTGTATTGGATAAGAAGAAAAATTTTCCCATTTTAATATGTAAAATGGAATTCTAGGAAGGAAGTCAAATTATTTGAGACCCAAGAAAAATGACAAAATCCTTAAGAAAACCCAATAATTCTGGATGATACTCCTGCTCTCCCCATTCCCAACCATGCTGACATCTGCATTTGTAACAAACAAAATCTGGAATAAAACAACCCTGTAACAAAAATCACTGGCTGCTTCAGTTCCACATTTCTGAAATGAATAAAAAGGCAAAAATAAGGCAAGTTTCCTTCCAACCTTCCTTCCAACAAAACTCCATCACTGAGTCCAACAGCAACAGGTTTTGCAGATACAGGTGTGTGCACATGCGCTCAACACTGCTCCATGATACCAGGTTTTCTGGCTAGATCTCAAAGCTGACATCAGAGAAAAATCCAGAAGCTTCTCCTCTACCGGTTTACGGACTGTTAACGAGATGGCAGTCATCCTGATTATCCTGCTTAGGCCATCATTTAGAACCATAACACAGAGGAAGAGGCAATTCCATACGAGGGAATCCATCAAAAGGAGTTGATGCATCACTTTGAACATACCCATGGCCCAAACAACATCAATTTCTCTCTTTATTCTTTAATTTGATCTACTTTTTTTTTTTTTTTTTTCCAGATTCCTTCTCCTTTTCACCTGCTCACCATAGAGAAATCACACAGATAGGAAGGCAGAGATACCAGCTGCTCTCTGACTCCCTCCATTTATCTCTCTTAGGCACTTATGTAGGTGCTTAACAATGAGCACATGCTCGAATCAGTCCTTATTCAGTGGGACATTAGAACTCATTGTAAGCCTGAGTGATACCAAGCAGAGTTAAACAAAGTTAATGTCACTCTTTAAAGTCATCCCAGACAAGTAGTAGCTTTATTAAATCTTTATGCAGCATTAGATACCTTAACAATACAGGCCTAAATGACCTCCAAGAAGCAGCACTTCACAGCAGTTAAGGACAAATGCATTTGGAGACACTTAAGGAAATATACCTAACTTCACATCCTTGCTGCTCACAAAAAAAAACTCAAGCAAGCTAAGAGTAAAAAAGCTCAACTAGACTCAAAAAGAAAAGAAAACAAAACAAAACAAAAAAAACACCATGAAAGTGGTGTAACACTATAATGTAATGGAAAACAAAGTAATAATAGCAGAATGACAAAGTCCAAAGCTCCAGCAAAAAAGAACAAGTCCAAATGCATCAGCCGTAGATACAGAAATAAACAAAGAAAATTTACTTACCTTTAGAATGCCTCAAGTAGACAGGTACCACCAGCAAAACCCCCTCACCTCCACTGCCAACCCTTAAATGAGGGCTGAGAAGGGGTGGATCCTGGTTCCATCCCTTCTGGTCACTCAGCTGCGCTGTGCTGCACTGCACCTGAGCTCCACTGGGTTGGCCCTGCCTTCCCACCAGGTGCTCAATCACTGCTTCAGGCCAAGGCAATAAAAAACATTTAATATCTCTATTACTTTCCTAATTCATCATGACCAGAAGAAGTAGCTCATCACTAATGCAGACTGTTCACTTGTCTATCAGCAATGACAGAAACAGTCTCCTGGAATGTATGGCATAGGCTGACTATGAAAGATTTACACCAAAGCACATGAAGTGAAGACTTCAAAAATCATTCCTGTGGTCTAGATGGGTTTTGGTGGAAGAGACCTTAAAGATCACGTAGTTCTAACCCCCTGCCATGGGCAGGGTTGCCAGCTTATAGGATTGAGCTACCCAGGATCCCATCCAACCTCAAGAACATAAATAAAACTATTTCTGGACTGAAGAAATTTTTTCTGTGGTATTTGTAAAAGCCATCTGTTCTCCAGAAGTTGACCATTGCACAAACGGTGTGCCAGTGCCTAATGGCAGGTGAAGGGAGCAAGCTGAGCAACTCAGTCTCTCTCTAAGCATTAAAAACTGGTTCTAGTTGAAGCTGCCTGGCTGAACTGTCGATGTCTCTCCTGTTAGAGGTCTCAGGATGTTTATTTACAGATAGAGTTAAGGCTCTTTATCAATTTTCAGCACTTTGCAGTTCTTTCTAACCCTCTGTGAACTCCGTCTAATCTTGCATCTGACTTTAGCTTTGTGTGAACTGAAGTTAATGCACCCAGAGTGGAAGGTGTGCAAGAGCTAATGGAAAAGCAATAGATTTCATAAGGGTAAGAATTTAAATCTATACTTTGTATTGTCTCCCACGAGCCACAAAACCTACATCACTGAAAACACCAGAAAACCCTTTCAAAGTGCCAAGAGCCTTTCAGGTACCCACCCAAAGCCTGTTAATTTCTACCCACCACTCCTTTACTTGCACCAACCATAATTGCTCACATGTGCAAAGCTGATGAATGATTGCATGAAATAGAAACACATGGGCTAAAACTGAATCAAGTTCTGCTCCTTCTGCCAGCTGGAGAAGAAGGGTTGGAGTGTTCATTGCTTTCCTATTTTTCACCCACACCTGGGTGAAAGGACTTCAACACTGGAATACCCAGTAAGAACATGTATACAAAGACAGGACGGTATAAGAAAGAAAAGAAAAAAAAATACCTGAAACAAACTCAGCCCCTTTGCCAGGGAAGAGCTGCTATTTCATTCTAATGCCTGCTGAAACTGTGGATTCCTCCCTTGGTCTCAGCAGTGATTTTCTTTCCTTAATTAATCAATTACACGTGTAACTGTGGTCCATTAGCAAGGCAGATGACTGTCTTCAGCCTCTTATTACTGGTTTTGGAAGGGCCCAAAATATTTCAGCCAGGATGAATAGATTTCCTCTATGAGGTTTTAAGGAGACCATTTAGCATGAAAAAAAAACCAACAAGAACTAATATGGGCATAATAAGCCAACTCCACCTGCATCGTGCGCTTGGGAAAAACAACAGGCCCCAGTTTTAGACCTTGTCTGTGCTTAATTGTACTTGGAAGAGTACATAATGGAAGGCTAATGGTACCTATGAGTTTAGTTCACTTAGCAGCACAGAGGGGATGATTTCCTTGCAGTATAGCACTTTGGTTGGCTGCTTTATAAGATAATGATCAGGACAAATACATTAGTAATATACTGCCAGGACCAGAGTGTCCTGGGTTATAAAGTCCAGCTGGTCATGATCATAGTTATTAATAATAACAGTAATCTGCATTTCTAAATCACAACTGACCACAAAAGCTACCAGTCTGTTTATATAATATACGTATTACAGTAAGTCCAATTTTGGCTGTGTGTAAATACATTGCAGCTCAAAAGGCAAATGGTATCCTGGGTTTCATCAAAAGAGGGGTGGCCAGCAGGGACAGGGAGATGATTGTCATCCTCTGCTCTGCTCTTGTGAGGCCCCATCTGGAGTACTGTGTCCAGGTCTGGAGCCCCCAGTGCAAGAAAGACAGGGAGCTGTTGGAGAGGGTCCAGGGGAGGGCCATGAAGATGATCTGGGGACTGGAGCACCTCCCCTACGCAGACAGGCTGAGGGAGCTGGGCTTGTTCAGCCTGGAGAAAAGAAATCTGGGGGGTGACCTCATTGCAGCCTTTCAGTACCTAAAGGGAGCCTACAAACTCTTTGAAAGGGTAGATAACAGCAGGACAAGGGAAAATGGTTTGAAGTTGTGGGAGGGAAGATTTAGGTTGGATGTTAGGGGGAAATTCTTTACAGAGAGAGTGGTGAGGTGCTGGAACGGCTGCCCAGAGAGGCTGTGGATGCCCCGTCTTCTGGAGGTGTTCAAGGCCAGGTTGGATGGGATTCGTGATCCTTGAGATCCCTGCCAACCCTGGCCGTTCTGTGATTCTGTGATATGGGCATTTTCCAGTTTGCAGGCATGTTTTCAAAGAAGCAAAAGCTCGATTCCTAGCACAGCCCCATACACCATACTGCACACAAATCTCCAGCCAGGATTTCAGAACTCAATTTTCTGACATCTTCCCTTAACGTACACAGTGTGTATATACTTCTCTTTAATCTGTTACTGGCAAGAATTCACCATTTTGATTCAAAATCTAATCTGGAAGCCTGAGAGCCTCAGTTCTCTAGCTAGCGCTTGCCCCTGGGTCACTGCCACTATTAATAGCTGATTTGTATTTCCATACTTTGTTTTGCACTGTATTTGCTGCCTTCTGTCTGTTTTGCTTCCTGACTCTGAGGGTGAAAAAAACAATCAACGTGGGACTTCAGCAACTGCTCAAAGCTGTCCCCACTCCTGTTGCCTTCTCTCAGTCTTTCTGAATGTTTTACTGATTATTTTTTCAAACAGAGAGGCTGAAAGCCAAGAAATTCCTGAAAAATTAGTTCTGAACCCAAGTGCTACAAATACCCATTTCGTAAAATGCTGAAAAGAATACAAACTGTTCCCCTGTCTACATTTGCCAAAGCATCTCTGAAGTGCAAATAAACTTATTCAATCAGCGCTGCCAAGCGGATGGGTATAACTAACCATCTTGCTCTCCAGCAGAACAGTGCATTAACCATATCATAGAATGTATTTTGGTCGCTGTTCTACCAGTAGTAGAAGGACCAGGACCTTCAAATTCTTGCTGGAGCAGGGTGTCCTACATTCCTGCTAACATCTCCAGAACTTCTGGTGTTTCCCCAAGATAATGAAGCCAACTGGGCTCTCACTCCTCTGTTTTCTAAGAATATTCAGACACTGTGGAGGAGTGAGATGTCAGGAATAAAAGGATAAAATGGCCCAAAAGCCAGGGTGAAGGCAGCTCACTAAGAAGCAATTTGCATTGTAAAGAAGTCTCATAAATATGCAGCCTATTAATAACTGCCTTCATTTGTGACAAGTGTCACCGAGCTGATTTGAGTTGCTTTGGAGGCAGAATGGATAACAATTATGTGTCACCTCGGAAGACTTTCTCAACAGGTGGTTCACATTTGAGGGATCTTGTTTTCTTTTATTGTGTTTTCCTTAGTGGCATTTTCAACACCAAACTCCTGCTTTTCAAAGGTTTAAGATTTAGGATCGCCTCTGCAGGCCATTTGCATCTCCCTGACCCATCTATCCTATTGCACTTTGCGCTGCACAGACTTGCAAGCCAAACCTGAGAAGGATCAGAAAGTAATGGAGACTTTTAAGTCTTTGGAGATTTCATGTGCCCTCAGTGCTGTGATAGCTGAGGGAAAAGTCCTCATAGAAGATCTGCTGACCCTCCCTGCAGTTTGACAGTGTCAAGCCATTTGCCATAGAAGTGCTCTTACAGAACCCAAGACATTCGGAGGAGGAAACAAACTCAGAGGTAAAAAAAAATTCACCCAGTGGACTCTCAGCAAGAAGCCTTTGGAACACATTCCTTTGATCAGTGGCAGCTGTCAGTCCTTCAGACCCCGTGAATCCCCACCCAAACAGACCTTGACTGCAGGCTTAGGCTAGCTGAGTTGCTTTATTTCCCATTTAAAATGTTCCAGCTCTCCACTGCCATCCAGCCATCACCATGTCTCACAGGCAGTTTAAGAGACAGTAATGGCAAAGTTATCAACACCTTCACGTTTTCAGTTTTGTTACCTCCAGTACAAATATCAATTACACAGTCTGACAAGGAGAAAATGAAATTGCAAAGTGTTAGGCTGTAGGTATTTAGTTTAATGATTAGGGCTGTCTTTAAAACACTATAATGACACCATCCCGGCCAGATAACAGAGAGATGGGATATTATGAGCATTCCTACTTTGAATTTAAATTAAAATTTGCTGTGATTTAAGATGTTATCTCCTTTGAAGGTCTGTACTTTCCTTGGAGAAAATAATTATTCTCAGCTAATAATGTGAGTTGCTAGGCTGGCGATTAGTGTTCTTGCAACAGTGTAAATTTGCTTCCTATTGTCAAAGACTCATGTGCATTATTTACTGCATGATAATCTCAACCTGGAATGAGTCTTTGACTTGAAAGGACATCTATTCTTTAAAGTCCATCATCACCTTTCTCTGCTTTTGTTTTTGCCTCAGTCTAGAAGATATGTTGTTCTTTGTGATTTGCAGAAGTCATTGCCAAATGCTGGAAAGTCCAACAGCTGGGTTACCTTGATTATCTCTTTTATGAATAGTAATAACAGCAATGACAATAAATGAAGCCAAATTACATCCAGGGAGAAGCAAAGTAATCACTTGTGAGGTAGGACTGCAACGAGAGTAAGAAAGATGCCAGCTAGTACGTGAGTACAGGCAGCACCATCCCTCATGTCTCATTTTGAGACTGAATAAATCAGGCCTCCATCCAAGGACTTTGCTCTAAGGTTTAATGTCAGGCAGTAGGTTCTTGTTACAGGTGGAAAGGGGAACACAAGAACGAATGTCCCCAGATTACAACCACAGAGCTGCTCAGGACAAAAAAAAATAATGTTTTATTGTACCTAAGGACAGACACAAAACTAGGTTAGGATCCCTGTATGGCAAACATGTAGGTAGAGATTTTTCTTTGTGTTGTCTTTAATGCTTTGTGCAATTATACTCATGGGTGTATGTTAAAGTGATTGGAGGAGGTGCCTACTAAACCACAGCAGGGCCATTTCCCAGTATAACACAGCTGCGACACGATGCAAGTACCTTTAGATGAGCTTCTCAAAGCAAAGCAGGCTTATAGTTATCAGCTGTCTGGTTCTTCCCCAGCAGACAGCACTGTTATTTGGAGAATCCCAGAGAATGGATGCATGGAAACAAACACTGCTGTTAGAAAGCAGCCCAAGTCAAAGCAACGAGTACTTGTTCTTACCTTACGTGTGTGCAGCCTGATAAAGAGCAGAAAAAAATCTGCTTCAGAACATCTTTCTTCTTGAAGTGACAAAGAGCTGTAAGTTGCAGGCAGCCACAGCTCTGTCCTGATCCAGAACCTGCTGCCCAGCACTGCCTGCAGGCTGGGGCCTGTGTGCATGGCAGACACTCAGGACATGGGCTTCTCCTGTTGGAAAGGTCCCTCATAACTCTTCATCCCAAACAGACCATGGTCAGAAAAGGATTTGAGTGCAAACTCCTTTTTTTTTTTTTTTTTTTTAATTTCATTAAGGCAATTTTGGGTTCTGAGTGGACACTGGAAAGTTGCAGTAATGTTGTAGTACACGTAACTTCAGCTTTGCTTTCCTCTGGAGCAAGTTCACCAAAATTACTTCTCTTTTCTCTTTAATCATGATTACTTCCTCTCAAGTTTTCTACTGAACCCCAGCCTAAGAGAACAAGATCAACACGAAGGTGACACATCTTCCAGATGAGATGTGGAGGGGACCAGGCCAAGCCAGGGTTATGGGATCCCTGTGACCCACCTGGTTGAGCTCAAACAAGGGCTGCAAAAAAGTTTGCTGTTCAGCAGCTTAAGAGGGCTGCTGGAAGTTCTCAGGGCTCTTCTATCAGCGTGAATGAAGACGGATGAAAGCGCTGCATTGATCACACAAAGATACATTTCAGAAGGCCACCTACAATATTGTCTTCCGAGTCTGAAGCAGATCTCAGGGCTCAGAAGGGACTCCCTCTGGAAAAACATTAGCTCCTTCTGAAGCCCCACAGCCCGCACAGAGCCTGCTGGAGCCGCCGTCCTGCCGGAGGCATTTCTGCACTCACTTAGCTAGATCACAAGTCTCAGAATGTGTTTTCTACAGGCTGTAAGACAGGCAGCTGCAGCAGCTGTTGATGTTATCGGGTTTATTTTCAGCAGGCTCACTCCTCTGATCAGAATCATGCCCCACCCACAAAGGAAAGGCAGTGGGGTTTTGTGGCTGCAGGTCGTTTGAGACGATAAACAAAGAACTGACAAATACATGTGATGCCTTTCGTGGTAGAGGGAGGCAGAAGCAGGTCACAAAAGTGTTCTGAGAGGAAACTTCATTGCACAGAGCTGAGATCTTACCTTAGGGCTGTTGTGCTTGTACTGGAGGTTGAAGGAGGAGGCAGTGGATTTGCCTCTCTGCTGGCAAACTCTTAGGAGCTGCACACCAAGAAGGCAAAAGTGGTGAGGTGCTGAAACAGGCTGCTCGGACAGGTTGTGGAATCCCTGTCACTGGAGGTATTTAAGGCCAGGTTGGATGGAGCCCTGGGCAACCTGATCTGGTACTTGGTCTAGTGGTTGACAACTCTGCCTGTGGCAGGCGGGTTGGAATTTCATGTTCCTTGGGGTCCCTTCCAAAGCGAGCCGTTCTATGAAAGCTTGAAAACCAATGCATTGAAGCATGACTACTGAAGCAGGAACTCTTATTTTCTCCCCCAAATTACATTTGCTTTGCTTCAGGTTTGCACAACTCCCACTTTAAAAGTTTTGGCCCTGGGCAGAGTTCTGTCCTTTCAAGGCTTTCTAAGGTCCCTTTAGCCCCGTTTCCCCGGCGGGTCAGATCCCTGTGCTCAGCTCCTGACGGCGGCAGCAGCGCTGCCAACACCAGGGTATGCGCTGTGCAGCTGCTGCCATCTTCTGGTCTTACTTCTGCTCGTTTCTGGCCAGGAAAAGAGCCGACCGGGTCACTCACAGTCACAGAGTTTTACATATAAATGCATATACAATGTCAACAGTGCAGCAAAATCCTCAGTTCTCACTGAAAACAGTAAAAAAATAAATCTGCTGCACCCTTTTTGGTTAGCTCTTTTGTTATGTTATCTTTCAAGGAACTGGTCTTAGAAATACAGATTTACTTGACATCAGCCGCAGAGCCATAGTGCTGTTTATGCATCAGCAGTGTGCTCATCCTTCAGCAGTTTCAGCCACGAGCTGCAAAAACAGGGCTTCATCTCCCAGCGCTGAGTGCCTGACCAAGTTATTGACTTTTGGATGAAATCAAATTGCCGAGCAGGATCTCTACCCAAAAAGTCCCCAAAAAAGGGGAATTCTGACATCTGAGCACTGGTGAATTGATGGGCCAGTTTACCATAATCCAACGCAAATCATATTCCCAATATCACAATTCACTGCTCAATATCACTCAGACCTATTGCTGGACTTAGTGGATACTGGAAATGCTGTCATTTCCAGCTTTCTTCCTCCTCAAGATAACCTTCTCTGATAGCTTGGCTAACCCTGCACATCCAGGGAATCTGGGTCATTGCTTGGCAGTCATGAAATCCCACATAATGAGAAACATGAAATTGTCGAGATAGAATCATGAGTATGGAAAAACAGGAACAGAGATTTGCAAATGTTTTCTTATCATCCAGTCTATCCCATGCCATTTCAGGTAGCTGTTCTCATAAACATCTTCATAAAGGAAAGGGCACTACTTTAAAATTAGTGAGGCTTTCTATCAGAAACTTTGCACATTCAAAAATGGCATTTTCCTTGTTACTGAGGTGTCAGCCTTACACAGAATGTCAGCTCATCTGGAGTAAGGACAACTCAAAAGCATCTTCTAGTGTAAATCTCTGACCTTTATTTAAAAACCCATTTCGAAGAAAACGATTTTTGATGGTACTTGCTAATACACATCCTCCCTTGGAAGGGCAGAATACACACAAGAGGCTTATGAGCTGTAGACATTGTAGCCCTGTACTCTGCAGCCAGAGATGATTGGTATTGCAGAATTCACAGCTGGCAGCTCCCACCTGAGAGCAGTCCTCACCAGGTGCCTGAGCCTGCTGCTGCCTTTGGTCTGCCTGGAAGGACCCCAGCCCATATGGGTCTACTGGGTACCTGGTTGTACCTAATCTGAGAAAAACTGCCTGATGTGGCCTTCTGATGATTTCTTTATTATGTTCCTCACCAAATGGGTTAAGAAATACGCAGTGTGATAAAGCAGTAATAGACGGGAGGTCTTAATTGCAGTGGGACTACATACACATTGCATACATCAGAGGCAGTCCCAACAATTTCAGAGAACAAGGTCAGCCACAACAGCACTTGTGAACAAGGCGCACGTTAAACACAAACACTACAGGAGTTCTTTTTCTTCCAGCCTTTTAATGCGACAAGAGGAACAAAAACAAAGTCCATTGGAACAGCTGCAATTTCCAGTGACAACCAGACACAGATCAAATTAAAAAAAAAGAAAAAAGAAAAAAGAAAAAAAAAAAAAAGAAGAAAGAGGGAGAGTAAATGAAGAAAAGGAGAAGAGGAATTGGAGCTGGCTATTTCACACACACAGCAGACAGAACATCTAAATGAAGTATTTCATAACACGCACAACACGAGGTGTTATTTGCAGTGGAACTTGCAGTGTGTGGATGCGAGTGCTAGCGTTACATACAGCAAAGAAATTTCATTCGTTTTCTTCCTTCACAGTTCTCAGGCTCGATTCTTCCTAAAAGCAGCATTTGCTAACACAAGGGTGAGAAACCAAAGGAAGAAACTTCATGGCAATATGATGTACTGGGTTCAGATCTACATAGACCTAAAAATATGTTCTTGAGATTTCTGTGTCCTTTGGAGGGTCGAAGGACATAAGCAGGAGACACAAATGGACCTAAGACTTCCATATCAATATCTGAGTGACTCTGTTGCTGGAAGTCTCAAAGCAGGACCCAGAAGAGACTTTCAGGTCTGTAGAAAGCTCAGCTCCATGCAGCTTAGCTCCACGCCCATATGTGAACCTGACCCAGGAGCTGGATTGCTCCCAGGCTCAGGGGATATCACTTATTGCACAACTCCAGTGTCACCTAATGACATCAGCTGCCTGACCAGAGTGCAAAACAACAGGCTGGGGCTTGCATTTTTCCAAGAGACACTCTTTTCTTTGTCCAGAAGATCCATACACAACTGTTTATGAATCATACAGCATTTTAAGGGGATTGAGGATCGTGGGCAAGCAGGGGGTTGCCCATCCAGTCCCAAGCACAGCCACTGCTAGCAAGATGTGGCACCATGGAAGGTGAGAGCAGAAGCAGTGCTGCACAATCGAAGTAAAGAAATAGGAGGACAACGATCAGTTTAATCTACAGGGAATACAAAGAGATAGAAATCTTACTGTAATTCCATTGGTCTTCTACAACAGTAATAACAGTGCTTTGTGTTCCTCTAAATGTCTGTTTCTGCATGCTTGGAAACCCAGTAATGAACTGCTCCTGTGGATCCCAGTGCTCTGCACATGAAGACACAGTAGACCAGGTCATGTCCTTGCATCTTTTCCATGTCCCTGGCTGAGTGGCTGGGCTGGTGTGCCACATACACATGAAGAAGTCCAGCTGTCCTCAAGAAGAGGTCTTTGGGATTTAAGGCAAGTCCCCTGTCTCAGTCCTCAGTGCCCTTGTTGCTGAAAAGTTCATGAATCTGAGGAAATAGACCTCAGCACTGGGGTTGAGATCAGCTGGAATATTCCTCTTCTCTATGGATAGTCCAGAGACTCAAAACCCCGAGACAAGGAGACTGTTCACTGTGGCAAATGTAGGCAAAGAGAACCACCGGAGGGCATGCTGGCCCTTGCGCTGCAGTATAATGCTGATTTTACAGTAGAAAAGAAGCTGAGCCATTGGAGGAGGTGATTGATGGAAACTTTCCATGCACGGTGCTTGGTGCCTTGTGGCTTGGGCTCAGCACACAGCACATAACTTGAAATTCAGACCCATATGAAAACACAGACAATGCTGAGGGGGCTGCACCCAACAACCGCCTTGCTCCTGAGAGCAACAGTGTGAAGCCTACCATCATTTGGATCATGGCAATGCCAATAAAGAAACGTTGAGAGTGTTCACTGTGTCTTGTCCATGCTGAAGTTGGCTGGGAGGTGTCAGAACAGGGCAACTTCACCTCCTAGACGTGGTGTCTAAGGGGGATCACATGTGTTCTCTATTTCTTACAACTGAGAGTGATTGGAGCCCTGGGTGATGAACTCACATTCAGACAGCTAAGCTGTAGGTGTCTAAGCTTATAAAGTTTCCCCCTGGACCTTCCTTCCTTCTTTATTCACCGTTGTCTTTTTCCAGGCCCTGCTGTACTAGCTGCCATGTATGTTTGCCTTCCATTTCTGGTCATGAACTCCCTGGTCAAGTGTCAGGGATGGGAGCATCAAGACCCATAAGTGACATCCCCTAGCTCTGGAGTGACTGGCCGTGTGTTTTAGGGACACAGCCACGTGGGTAGCCGGGGTGATATTGACTGCAACAACCTATTACTCTTTACTTGTTCCAGATAATTTCTGGAATAGGAGGTTTACCAGGCAGATCATGTGGAACAGCCATTGTGTAAAGAAGATAGGTTTCAAAGATTGGATGACCTTTCCAATTACAATTTCTACCTCCTTAAGAACTCGATTTCTTCCTTCTCAGAAAACCAACAACTTTGCAAAATAAGCCATGCCATTGGAGCCTCTGAGCAATGTCAGCGGAGAACACAAATAGTGAGGTTTGCTGTCAGAGCCCTGGATGTGTATATATCTAAGAGTGCTTCATAAAATAAATACAGAGAAGTTCTGGCTCCACAGAGCAGCACAACAAAATAACCCTGACCATTAAATAAACTTCCCCCCACCCTGTCCCCGAACTCAATGCGGTCATCAACATGCAGAGCCAAACAGAAAGGATGGAACATAAAGACCGTGGTGATCTTTTGTGTTGAAATACATATTTGACTGCTTCTCACCATGCAAAAGTACCAGGCGTTCTTAGAGGAAAAACACACGTTCTGGGTTGTGGTTCTCAACAGAATCTGTGATCTGCTGCCAAAGGACATAATTACATTCCCTCCTACCTTACAGAAGGAACCTTGCTGTTTTGAAGACAATCAAAAAGGCCCTAAGCTACCCATAAAATGAAGAAATGAGGCATAATAAGCCCGGCTATTACAGCGGCTTGTGATTTTATCAGTTTTGTAAACCTCAGAATAAATCTGTAAAAATCCCAAATAGCCCATTGGAACCTAGCTGCTCTTTAAGTGCTCATCCCCAATTGACACGAGGATGAAAGTGGTGCTCTTTAGATGGCTTTGTCTCATTAGCAAGGATTTGCTTCTTGTGATCTCACCCCATTTTCTGCCCTTCACCTGTCCTGTGCTGCAGGCCCATACTCAGTGTCACAGCTGTGTGGGGGTAGACATGGTGTGTGTGTGACCGCCTCTGTGCAGCTCAAGGCAGAGGTGTTAGACTGCAGTCTTGCTGGATTTCAGCAAGCACTGCTTATTTTTCTTAAAAATAAAAGGAGAAAAAAAGAGGGATCCAAAGAAAGGTAAAAGGAAGGTCACGAGTGAAAGTACAAAAGAACCTTTTGTGTCAGAAAACATCCTGGTGAGATAAATACCCTGCATTATGCGACCATTTCTGATCAATTCTGGGCTATCACTGAGCTTGTCGAAAGGATATAATTAGCACTATCTACGTATTTACGAGCATGAATGTGTTATTTAACAGTGTGTGTTTAAGTCTTGCTTCCCCCAAAAATATATCCAAAAATACACGGCTCACTTTTCTTCCAGGTGCAACAATAAAAGGGGCATGTGAAATTCAGAAATGGTCTTTACAGGATATCAAGTAGTACTGTCCCACCTGATGGAGAATATAATCTTATGTACAGTGCAAGCTTGCTGTGTGCATTGCCCGTGTAACAAGTTAAATGGCTATAAGTAACTGTGCTTACAGTATTTCAGTGAGACCCAAATATGTAAGAAAATGAAGCATCATATTCTTTAACTATTATGGATAAAATGCTGGTAAATTCTCAATTACCATGTTCTAGACATTAGAGAAAAAGTCTCCTATTTACACTGGATAATATGTACACATTTGGTTTGTGGAATGCTCCAACATCAAATCAATTTCTCCTCCATGAAAGTCTATAGGAAAAAAGAATCTTTATCATCATAGAAATATATAGTCCCAGTCATCAATACATTTAAATATTTGGTGTCTGGATATAAAGAACAATGCATCACCAAGTTGGTTGTAACTCCAGATAACCTTGAATTACTAGGATTAGATTTTAGTGCCTCTCTTAAGATATTTTAATAGTGCAGAAATTTAAAATCATGAATTTCAGTAGCTGATCACTTCAATGTGTGCACATACGTTTGCAAGTATGTGAAAATACATATATATATAATGACATATATACTTCTCTCCCAGACCAAGAAAGTGCCTAGCAATCTGTATGCTCAAGTGAAGATAATAAAGGGCTTTGAAATCTTGGTTCTTCTGAGAGAGCTGAGCACCCACCCTCAAATCCTTCAGAACTCTCTCACTCTTTAAGGTGATGACCCCAAAATCAAGACAGATAAGGTCACTAGTCACATCTGCAGCTCTGGACCCTGCTGCTGGATGTGATCTAGAGCAGGTTTGTTACCTGCCTCCCATTCGGTTTCCTTTCACAGTTGAGCACAGTGGACTTGAGTTGCCAGGGAGTGCTTGGCAAGGCAGGCAGGGTCTCACAGCTTGGCAAAGGCAGGCAGGATCAAGGTTTGCTCTCCTGTCGGACACGCTCACACCCGTGCAGGCACACGCATGCAGAAAGCCACTGCTCCTGTCCTGTGTCACTACACTGGGATGGAGTGGGAAAGGACAGGATCCCAGTGTAGGCAAGATTAAACCCAAACAGAAAAGCTCTGCAGGGCATGTGTAGTAGCTGCATGCACCAATTGTGGCTGTAAAAGGGTCGGATACTAAAGGGCTTCATTTTTTATCCCTTTGGGCTCTTCTTTCCCTCTCTGCCTCCTCTCTTTGAGGTATTGACAAAACAGTATATAGAAAAGGACATTTTGATTTTTCCAAACATGGCTCTTTTTAGTTCTTCTTCCACGTTCACCCCTGACCCCCCTGGCCTCAGTTGCTCACATCAGGACCTGGTCTCGAGTCTCTGGGAGGCGCAAAGCGAGCAGGCCACCTCCAACCAGAGCAGAGGAAGCCAGAAGGATGGGAACCACCTTGGTTATCCCTACAAAGGAGGCAAAGATTGAGTTCCCCAGGATGGCACCAAACTTGCAAAGCCCATTGAGGATGCCAAAGGCTGTTGCCCTGTGGGGAAGAGAAGCAGAAAGCAATGGTTAGGGATGTTCTTGGCATAACTACAGAAAGTCTGGAAAAATTATTTTGTGAGCTATAGATTGGCTTGGGTTGGAAGGGACCTCAAAGATCACCTAGTTCCAGCTTATATGCTTATATGTTGCTTAGGCTACTCTCCTGGCAAGTAAAAAGAATAAATAGTAAATAGATATAACTGTTTTGCATGTCTGTATGATTGAAGAAAATGTACGTGGGAATTCATTTCTCCTCTTATCTCAACTTCTTCCCAGCTCTTGAGTTGCCCCTTATGGCAGCCTTTGGCCTCCTCAAGGAAAGCAAGACACAACCTCTCTCGAATTTGTTGCAGTCCCTCTGGGCTGTCACCAGAGAAACAGGGCTCTACTGCAAACCCTGATTCACCTAGCAGCTGAAATCATTCTGCCTTCAAAGTACAGTTCTCCTTCACTTCTGGCTCTTTCCTACAGCTTGAAAAAGGCAAGAAGAGTCTCTTATAACATTTCTGGCAGGAAAGCACCATCTGCACCACATCCTCCCAAAGTTTTCTACTCCGTCTTGTCTCCCAGATTATTCTGTGCACATGATTGTCTCCTCATGGAGGAGAAGACTGTCATGGCAATGAGCTGAGATGGGAGGATACAGCCTGAAGGCCAGACCTCCATGCACACACATAGGAATGCCAGATTCGCTGTATTTTATCTGCCTGTTATCTGTGTACACCCACCCAACTCCTGCATGCAAGCCACCATGCATGCAGTATTGTGCTTACAAATGTCTGTGCTGATCCAGTCAAGCCACAGGACTGAGCCCTTAAGGTCTCATTAAAATACAAAAAGGAAAAATACAGCTTGCCTCATATTTCCATCAGAAACCAAGCAGCCAAAGCCACATTGTCAAGAGTGAACAGGAGAAAAGCTCTGAGCACCTTTTATCCGTGGGGTAGAGCTCTACAGTGATCACGTCCAGGGCGTTCCAGGCGGCGATGCTGGCCCCGCAGAAGAGGCACTGCCAGCCGATCATCGCCGATTCGCTGTTGCCAAAGAAGAGAAAGAAGCAGCACACTGCAGAGATCAGCATTGAGCCACCTGCAGGGGAGCCAAGAGAAAGATGTTGGCACTGGTTTCTGTCCTCCATAGCCAAGCAACCATGCTGCTGATAAAGATGGTTTTCAAGTGACAGCGCTTCATCCCAAAATGAATGAAATCTGTACAGATCTGTACGAATGTACAAGTACCTTGATGCTGCCTATCTGTCCCTGTCTGATGCTGGAAACCTGCCCGAAAATGTTCTCAATAACCATCTGATCTTGCTGATATTCCCGTTCTACAGAGGCTCTGAAGACAGGCTTTTCCAGGCAGGTTTCCAGCATCTCCGACTTCCAGATGGACCCAGGAAGAGCAAAGGGAAGTAAACAAGTCGGCAAGGAGAAAGAATCATTGTGAAGGTTTTTCAACTTGAGTTTTGAGTGAAGAGCTAGAGCAATTCACATCAAATTGAAATCACTTGACACATTTCTAGACTCAATTAGGATAATTTACAGTCGATTGTAAGAAGCACTTGAGGTCTCTTTTAATTATAAGAACATCATTAGATTTCATGGCACATTTGCACAGGAGCCATAATTTTATGAACACCACTGAGGGAGAAAGTGAGAGCATTCATGCTCAGTTAGCCACAGTTCAGATTCAGGAATATTAATAGCTACATCACTGTGTTCTTCCCCAGTTGGGAATTTTCACCTGGAAGAAGCAATTTTTGCAAAATCAAAACTATCTTTCACTTAACAGTTCTTTTGCTGCTGAAATATCTCCATTTATGGAGTTACCAGGAAACTAAATAACTTCTTGTTTGAGTTTTTAAAATTAATTTGACACCAACCAAAATAATTTGGGTGCTAAACTGGAACTAAAATGTTTCATCTTGGATATTATGTTGTATTTGCCAGTGCAGAGCCCTGCCTATGGAAAGCTTCCATGCAGGACCCCATGCCCATTGCTTTGGTACCTGCCCAAACTGCATCCCTCACTGCACAGTGTGGATATTTCCTCTGCTGAAGAAGTACAGGACTTCGTTGGGGTCACTGTGTGTGTACCAGATCTGACATTTGGCACAGGAGAGAGTTTAGTGGAACACGATAAAACTGAACTGAAGTCCCAGTGAGGCACATAACGCAAAAGAGAAATTCAGTCTTCATGTTAAGCTGACCAGAAATAATATGTTCAACAGAGTGCTATGGGTGGGATGCCAGAAGGCTGTTTCAATTGAAAATTCCATAGTGAAACGTTTCAGCATGTCGTTCCCAATTTTTGTCCTGTACTTTTCATTCTGCAGCAGAAATAAGCATTTAGGTTTCCAGCTGTCATCTCAATTTCACATGAAAATACTGAAACGCTGACATGTTTGTGGGGTGGGCAATTTGATTCTCATTCAGTTTAATTTATTTACTGCAAACCCTCTGGTTTGTTTGGGCCTTTTCCAAATTCACTACATGAAGGTTCATTTTGCCCTCCCAGTGTTAATTCCTGACACACTGACGGGGTCATCTTCCATACCTTTACCCATCTGAGTGTGGGGCTAAACAAACTAAAATTCCCACTGTAATCAGAAGAGAGACAGGCGAACTCAAAAGAGTGACTCATGCTTTCCCCCTAAGTCACATCCCTGATTTTGCTAAGCTCACTTGTCTGTCCCTCGAGGTATTATTCCATAGTACCTGGGAGAGCCAGATTTGAGCCTTGCAGCAAGCAATCACAGAAATTTCCAATGGAATCATAAAGCTGATAACTTAGTCCCGTATGGCTAAAGAGTGACGTTTGGTTGGCTGTGAAATGGTCAGTTAATCTACCATATGTTTCCTGAAGCTGCTGTAAAATCATTTGAAAATCAGAAACCCCAAAGAGGGAACTCCTGGGCTGTCAAACAGCTACAGCAAATAATTTTTGTGAATATTCATTGCCACAAGCAAAGTGTCTTATTTATTTATACATAATGCTATGGACATGAGCATCAACTCAGCAGCACCAGATGGTCCTGCTTCAGCTCAGCCCCTGTAGTGCTGAGCACTGGATGAACAGGGTTTGACATTAAAGTCAAACTAAGAGAAAAGGCAGATGTTGCCAATCCACAGTAAAGATAGATGGGAAAGTGAGGAGCAGGTAACTTGCCCACTGCCACAGAGTAGATCACTGGCAGGAAGAGGAATAGAACTGAATTGTTGTGAGTCACTGTCTGGTGCCTCACCCTCCAGTCTTTTTACTCTTCTGCTCCATTTGACGTGGGCATGATTCATCTCCACCTTAGCCAGCTCAGCTTGCCTCCACGTGCAGCAGCACAAGGCCCTGGCCCCTTGCAGAGCCACGCTCCCATCTGACACCCACCACATCCATACTCACCGATCATCTTTATCCTCCCTATTTTGTCCATAAGCAGTGCAGAGATGATGTTTCCCGGCAGCACAGACAGGCTGCCAAGGAAGCTGACTAAGTAGATCAAGAAATCATTGTCCTCCTCAAAGTCCAGATGGCAGCCTTCCTTCTCCTTCATGAACGTGGTGTTTATCAGCCTGCAGTTGATGAATTTGTGTTCATAGAGATCTGTAAGAGAAATGGCCGAGGAGTTTATCTGTTAGTGGCACACTCCTTCCAGATGCTTCGGTGCAAATACAGAGTTAAGCAAGAAAAGGAGCCAATGGGAGCATCCTCAGCCTCTGGGGCATTGTTAGTGATGACACATTTTAGTGACAGGCTTATGCTCATGTGGAAAGCTAGCTCAGTTTATGAGAAAATAAATATATCTAGTTAAAATATAAGGGGAAGACCCTCTTTTTTTCCTTTTCTTCTTTTTTTTTTTTTCTTATTTTTTTGTCTCCTAGGAATGAGCCAACCATAAAGATAAAAGCAGCTAGTCTCTCAGCCTGTCTTCACCCTCTTTTTCCATCATCACCCTCATTACACAGTGCACACGCAGGCACACAGATCCCTATCATCCTTTCTCCTAGAATCTGATGAAATAGTTCCTAATCACAGAGATGAGATCATGTCAGGAATCCCATTACCAGTGTTGTAAAAGACAGTAGAGATGATGGTGCAGTTTTCAAAGAAGGTTTCACTGGATGTCACGTCCTCAAAGTAGCATTCTTCAAATAGTGAATCCTCAAATCTCACCTCCTTGAATTTCATGCCAATAAATCTGTGGGGCAGAAGGTAGAGCTTCACTCAGTGCTTGGAGATACTCCCTACACTGGATAACAGGCCATCCTAGTTTAATAGACAGAGTACTAATGACAGTTTTTAGGGTCACTTACAGAAAAGGTCTTGCTTGAATGCACAGCTGTCCTTCCAACAAAATCCTTCTGTATTTTGTATTTTATTAAGAAATGGGGCTTTGAGGAGTTTAAAAGATGGACCTGTTGGAATTTCTGGTTGTTTCTCTGTCTCTCAAAGTAGTCATAAGCAAGAAGATGTGTTTCTAAGGCTGAGTGGACATCAATCCTCTAACTTTCAGCGCTAGTCTATCTGAAGAAGACATAATTTCACCCTGTGTGTGGCATTTTCTTTGTGAGCTGACCTTGTTGCCTTCCTTATTTGGCCCCTTCCTCAGGCAGAAATAAAACCAGACATTATCAGGAGTCCATGTGGCCATTTGGTGAAAGGTTTCTGACAGTTGTTTAAACTCACAGTGATTTTTTAAGGAAAAATGCAGTAAGATTTCCTGGGGGAGGTGTACGGCCTGTAGCCATCTCTGTTCAAGGACCATTGCATATCATGTAAAGAAAACAGATTACACCAAAAATAATCAACAGTGTCAGGTGATGGATTTCTCCTCTGATGGGAAGCTTGGCACATCTGACCTGCCTGCCTGAAGGATGACACAAAATTGATTTACCTGTGAGCTTTTGCAGGGACACTGGGGAGATGTATCAGTTAATGCACAGGCATGTACAGGAAGATGTAAAGAGCTAGTAAGTGCAAGCATTATTGCTTTAGCTAAGGAGGCCACAACTGTCACCAAATAAAAAGGCTTCTAACATATACCCAGAAGCTTAATTGAATTGAGCACTTACAAGACAGTCTAGCATGATGGCTATTTACAGCATGAAGAGAACACTGCAGGGCTTATTAACTGTGGCTACTAACAGATATTATTAATGCTCAGAATGTAACAAGAAGACTACTCAAGTCTTTTGCACTGTGCAGAAGGTCTCATAGGTTACAGCAACACTTAAGCTGTTCTGCATTTGCTCAATAATAGCCTGTGATGTATGTGCTCACAAAGGCCCTTAAAAGTCCTTTGCCTGCAGATTGCTTTCTTAACATCTGTCTTTAAAAGAGTCATGCAGCAACAGCCTGGTGTTTGATGGAGTTTTAGCTCACATGCAAGGGCTAGAGGGAAAACTGACCTATAAATTATAAGGAGATACGCTCTGGACATAGCTGGAATGCAGTTTGATCATGTTTTGAGTTATTAAATTGGAGAAGACAAAAGGAGCAGTACAGTGATACACACCACAGTTTTATGAGTTCATCCTGGAAGGTGCTGAGCATCCTGAACTCCAAAGGAGGTTAGGGAAAGCTGAGGATCTCCTCTAGGATAAGACCAAAGTCCTCAAATCCTAAATTTGGCCTCCACCCACATCTCACAGGACTTTGGCTTCTCTGTAGGCAGGGGCATAGGAATTACAGGGCTAAGTTTGCACCATCAAGCACAGATCCTTACTGCAAGAAAGGTCACAGGGAGGGTGTAGGGGGTCAGGATGGGGTCCTCCATCAAAGTCCATAATCTGTACATCTAGGAAATTGAGATAAATTGAGACAGCTCCTGAGGGGAAAGATGTACCTGGATGGGCAGTGAAGTGTGGCTTCAGTTATGAAGACTAGAATAATAAATTTTTTGTGTGACCTCCTGCATAGTGCAAAGCAGCTGGAGTAGCAGCCTTTCTAGGCTCTCTGCAGCAATGAGATCACTATATGATAAGGGTATTTCCCCACTCATTACTTTGGAATTCAGAAAATAAAAACGACCTGCTACACATCACTAGGATTTACACTGCTGTGGAGTTTAGAATGACCAGGGTCAGGCTGGATTCAGGGAAGGTAAAAGGGAGGAAAATGATGACACTCTCCCAGAGTGCCTTCTCTGACTTCAGAGCACTAAAACAGAAGGTGGCACATGCCATGGGGAGATGCTGCTCGGCACAGCAGAAGCGCACCAGTACAATCAGCCAACACACACTAATGGGCTGTGGGGTAGGGAGAAGTCGTTCCAAGGTCTACAACGCAATTTGTTACCTACAAAATGCAGCAAAACAACAGTTTCCTTTGCGGTGGTTGGCTTTGTTGCTCAAGACCAGTAGATGTCAGTGTGTGCTAAGGAAAGAGAAGTCACCACTGCATCCCCATGCCCCTGGTGCACCCCCTCGGGTTGGAGAGGCGTCTGAGGCAAGGTGTGTGGAAAGTGGGACACCAAAGACTAATAGTTCTGTGGAAAACTCCCTGTAGGATTTGCGGGAGGCAGATTGTGTATCCAGAAGAACAACAGAGATTTACAAGTTTGTGGGAAATGGAAAAAAATGAGCTTTCTAGAAATGAGGGTTACTTTTCCAAATGCCTTGTATATGTTGGTGGATCTCATTCCCAGTTCCTCTCATGCCCTTTTCCCCATCAGCATCAATCAAACTGATTTCTGTTCACTTACTTATCATTTCTGTATTCCCCGTTTCTATGGATCTGGTTTTCCAGGGTGAAATTAAAGGTGAAGTGTGACACTTCTTCCTCATCAAAGACCTTCACTCGGGACTCATAGGCCTCTTCTTGGAGATAGCGGATCATGTCAGGGAACCAGACAATAAGGCCATAGTAACTATAGCAGAGTGGGAGAAATATATTAGGGACCCTGGCACTGAAAATATCACAGTGCTTTTCCAAAAATCCAGTTCATAATTTGTAAACCTGCTAAATTCCTAGCGCAAATAAATTTCTGATGCCAATCCTTGCTTAGGTCTGACAGGACCAAGAAAAAGCCTCCCTTCTGTAACATGCTGCTCTCAGATGCACACTGATTCATTTTTGTTCACCTAAAGCAATGCAACTAATTTAAATTTTAGGGACAGTGAATCCTTTGCTAGAAAATACAGCAATGTGCTATATCCTTGCTGCCCAAGAGACCAGCAGAACAGCAAAAAATTTGGAAGCTTTCCCTGAAAGACGGATTTCTGCAAGTGTGAGGCTGTAGTATTGAGACTCTAAAAGCCCTCTAGTTTCCCAAAAATGTTAAGTAAGTACCTTACCTTAAGGCCATAGTAAACCAAACCACAGCCAGCATCAGCGTGTTCATCCTGTACTGGGCTGTTAAACAATATAGCACGTTGTCCCAGACCTACAAATCCACAACAAAGAATCATCTGCAAGGAAACCCTAGCAGAGACTTACAAGATTAATTTCTGTGTGCATCATAGATTTAATATTTTCAGTAAAGGGCTCAATGGGGGAAGATCAGATGCATGTTCAGGGTTAGTTCAAAATTATGTTTGTCTAGATCAATGGTTTACAGAAATATCACATGTTCAACTGTGTGCAAAGGTCTTTAATCTGTATAGTGAGCTGGTGTGTATGATGAGGATCCCAGACCCTCTGACAGTTTTGTCTTTTCACCTGTAGGTGTGGCCTCAGGGCTGCTTTCAAATCGAGCTCTGAAGCTCATTGAAAAGCAAAAATCTCAATGCAGATGGTGCTTTAGGAGGGGTAGGATAAACTCAGGTAGGGATGAAACCAAGAAGAGCAAGACAGAGAGCAAAGTCTTCTCTTGAGCTACAGCAGGAAATACTGCCAGGAGCATACAGGTAAATAATTCTTTGTGCTCTTTACTTGCCACATAAATATAACAACAACATAGCACCTGCATTGCAATTAGTTCAAATGGACTCTCCTTTATTTGAGGCTCATCCTCTTAATGGGAATAATCTAGCAAGTTTGTCCACAAAGTTTTGCCTGGGTATAGGTAAGCATAGCAAGTATGAAGGGTTAAATTAGCTGAAGACATAATGTGAGGTTGTTATAAACTCAGTCTCAGCAGGAGCAAGTAGCAAGCACTCTTCTCAATCCACTGCAGGTGGTAAATTCACTTCGGCTTAGAGGAGAGGGAATCGATATCTATCTGCTCTGAAGGAGAGTCAAGTACTTGGGGCTGGGGCTGGAAGCTCTGCCATTAGCACAGCTTGACCGCCGTGCTGCTCACAGAGGCATCTCAGGGCAGTGTGGCATCTGCACATGCTCACATCTGATGGCAACTGCAATCAGCATGCAAACAGAGCAGGCTTTTTGAGGGAGAGTTGGGCTTCCAAAGCCCAGTGACACTGAGCCCTGAGCTCAAAAGCCCCCATGGGATGGGTTTGCATCTCTTTACCTGTTTGAAGGTGGTTGTGATTCTGACCAGCCACCGCTGGTACCAAGTCCCTGTTGAGCTTTGAATTTCAATGAACTCATCAACTTGCTTTGGAGTTTTGATATAAGAAACCTAAAGAGGAAAAGAGATTGAGAGAGAAAAAGAACATTGACCCAAAGTCTCCATAATCAATACTGGGTTTACACAGTCTTCTGAGCAGAGTTTGAGCCTGATATCCCTTACTATTTTTTTCTTGAATGTTATCAATAGACATTAGTTAATTAATTTATTTACAGCAAGAGTTTTTATTACAGCAAGAAATCTTCCTGCCTGCCCTCCTTCCATCCTGCCTTCCTTCTCACCTTCCTGCCTTCCATCCCTATATCCTTTCATCTTTTCTCTCTCTCTCCCTCCCTGAAGTAGTTGAAGTGCATTACATCCACTTTAGTCTTTCGTACATTGGTTAATATGACTGTGCATTATGCTATTTCTGCATCCTTTAGATTCCTGCTTGAAATAAGGACTGAACAACAGTAAAAATCATCTTTGTGATCAGCCATTTGTATCTGCATCTCATTGTGCCCCAGGACCTCCTTCTTAAATCACAACTGGTATTTCTCATTTAACACCTTTTCAGAACTTCTGGCAGAATATCTGCATCAACTGAAGGTGTGGATGGGAATCTTTGCATCTGAAAATGCATCCAGTCGTGATTTGAGCCCACATCATGCCATCATTTCACTCCACCAAAATAGTCTGAATTTTCAACATTGAATGCTGACTAGAAACCTTAAAAACGAGTCCTGGAAAATATTTGCTCAGTAACTTTAAATGGAGGATATGCTCCAGGAAGCCACAATCTGTTTGTAAATACAAGGGAGGTGAAAATTCACTGAATAAATTTCAGAGTGTGAACGAGTGCCTTGGCTCGGCTGTGGAGTCTCTGTGTTCCTCTTGTTGGCACCACTTAAATGTCATCTCTGGGAACTGTCCTGGTGACAACTGACTCACCACAAGCTGCAACTTCTGGCCTATCAGAAAACCACACAATCTGACAGTTTGCTCCACACCAGCCCGATGTACCATCCGCTCATGCCAGCAGATGCCACTCAACTTTGACTCAGCCTCGAGGTATAGAGCTTGGCTCAGCTCAGCCCGCAGCACCATGACACCATTGGATGGAGCAATGAGCATGTTTTAAGTACAAGTGCATCTCTTTTTCCTCTTTCTATCCGTCCTTTAAGAGTATCTGTCTTCTTAAATTTAAAGGCATAAATCTAGATCTATTCCCCGGCTGGCTTATTGGGAGTCTACAACTGAATTATAGAAATCTGCAACTAACCCCAGCAAACACCTTTTCCCTCATTTTGCTTATAAATCAAGACCCCTGGTGAGGACTTTTTCACAAGCAGCAAACTAATGAGAAGTAATCACTCACTTCGCTTTCCCTGGGAGAGATTAAAGATTGGGTATGAGGCAGGTGGAAGCTCATTAGAAGGTACATGAAGTTTAATCAGAGTTTGATTAGAAGATGGAAAGGAGAAAGAAGTGAGTCAGATCTCCCACATGGCTAATATCTCTCTTACTTGGTTCTAGTCTCTTAGAGCAAACCGATTAAGTGTACATATAATTGGAAAATCACTGCTCGGAATGCTGGAGTGAAACACCAGGGATGAAGAGTATTCACAGCAATTCACAGGATTGACTAATGATTGAAATAGCAGGCTGGCATTCAACTTGAAATGCATTAAGTGCATCTCAGAGTGCTGATCGGTGGGGGTGATCACAGTGAAAGGGAGATTCCCAAGAAGGAATTAACAGGTGCTGTGCTTCACTGGGGGAGTTATGCCCATTTTTTCTTTTATATGTCAATGGTTTTGTAAAACTCACCGTAAACACTCTCTCTGGCTCACCCTTGGCCCGCATGTTGGTGTCATGAACTTGCTTGAGGATCATCCAGGCTTCATCATGCTTACCCATCTGGAAGCACCAAGGGAAAGGAAAATAAGTGTAGAGAGGAATCAGTTCTACAGGTCAAATACACCAGAGAAGATCCATCAAGCATGGCTGTTTGAAGGGCAAAGATCTGCAGGGATGGTTTGTGTGCACAGTGCAGCACATCTGTGCTGAGGGAAGGAGTTGCCCAAAAACTGGCTGGAGCAGAAGGGGAACAGATCGGGGAAGAGGAGATGTGTGAGAAGACCTGGACTTTGTTCCCATCTCTGCTGAGGTCTTGCAGAGATGGTACTTCTATCAGGATTCACCTGTTATATGCCCATACTCAATATGTCTTTGTTGGATACAAAATTTCTGGAATTCTGTGCCTTCTTCCAGTGCCACGTTTGGAGGTAACCACTCACCACCCCTGACTAATGTCACAGTCTGCAGCCTCTGGGGCTGCAGCAATCTATGCAGATACTTTATGTGTGTAGGAGTGCCTTTGCCTCCGAGCTTGTACTGAGTGTTTGATGGGACAAAGAAAGAGAGATGGTGACACACTAGGGACCAGCCATCCTCTGCTAATGGCAGGCTGTGATGTTCACATAAATCATCATCTTACCTCCAGCAAGAACCGCGGGCTTTCAGGCATGAACTTCAGTGCTACCAAGGAGGCGATACAGGGCAGGGAGCAGACCAGAACAAAGACTCTCCAGCTGTGGAAGTGGTACTTGGTTCCCATACTGAACCCCCAGCCTGGAAACAGCAAGAGCCAACAAGTGAAAATTCCAAGCAGGCAGATTGATTTTTCTCTCGTAAAGCAGCTCTGAACTTTACAGCTATGTGTTACACGGCGACAGGTTGAAAGTTTGCTATTCTTAGTAATGATGGCTTTTAGAGGCTCAGTACCATGTTCAGCAGATAATAGCAAGTGAGTTCACGTTCATTACAGAAAATGGAACATCCTTGCTCAGGCTCTGCCTTTTAAAAAGCTCCTTTTATCTCTGAGTATAAAAATCACCTAGCAATAAGAATAGCTCCATGCAGCTGTAGGCAAGTCAGAGTGGGAAGGGGCAGAGGAATCAGGGCCAGAATTTATTGCTTCTCAGAAATGTCACCAAAAGTTTACAGAGGTTAAATTTCCTCTGATCTGAAAGGCACATTAGAAGCAGTTCCTTTCCATCTCATACCTCACACACATATTTCACTATTAATAACAGCAAGCTAGGAAGACAAGATTGTTTTTCCAAAATTGCAAAATCTGAGCTGAGACTCAAACTCAGAAGAATCAGGACCGTCGTCCAGCTTTTGGGATTCCCCCTCTCCTGCCTTTTCCTGATACCAAAGCAAGTCCTCTGATAAGGAGTAGAAAGTACAGCATCATTCTTATGTTGTTCCTGTAACAACATACACCAGTGTAGATTCTCAAAGCAAAAGATGATTAAAGTTTAAAAAAAATGGAATAAAAGCCTTTTTTTCCTTTCCCTGGGCTCAAATCTGAAGGGATAACAGCAAAATTGTATCCAGAAAATGAATGTAATGTAAATACAGACTTTTTTTTTTTTTTTTTTTTTTTAAAGAAGTGTATTGATAGATAATAATAATAAAAAGTCATTGCTATGCAGTAACTTTGTATATTTGTTCCAGCAATCTCTGTGGTATTGATCAGAACCAAGAGCTTTATACTGACTGCATTTTAAACACAATAAAATGAATTGATAGGTAGATAAATGTTTTTTTCCTTCCTGGTCTTTGTCCCACTTTTCCTCAAACAGAATCTTTCAGACAGCTGCTATTGCTGAATGCTGAGTGAATTAATCTTCTCCAGGAGATATTTGCTTCGGGTGTTTTCCAAATGTACACATATGAGCTAGGAGGAGGACATGAAGTTTTTTGCTCTTTGGAGCACATTTCAGAGTCCACTTGGGTGCAGCTCTGCACAGGGGACCCAATTCACTCCTGAGCTCAGGTAGGTGGGGCCATGTCTGACATCAGGCCATGGCATGCTGGGGAGATGCCACCAGATACACAGCCCTAAGAGTGGTGGCACTTATCTAAGGAAAGGAATGTGTGCTGTTCTCACTACTAGCATTCATTGCACCCAGTAATTCCCCCATTAAATTTCCTTACTATTGATAACTGGATGACTTCTTTTGCAGTGTACTACTACTTAGCATCAGTCAATTAATCAATCAGCCCCCTTATTAGACCTTCTCTGTGCACTTCAGATATTTACTGTTTTCAATACCGTTCATGCTTGGATGTGTAAGGTCTGATTAATGTTAACTTGTGCGGGTTTTGGAGTAGTGTGGTGGTGCAGGAAAGTGGCGCTGTCAAAAGCCAAAAGCACAAAACCATTACCGTAATGTGGGATGATGCTCCACGCCATTGCTGAAGCAAAAATACCACCGATCATCCAGAACATGCACAACCAGCTCAGGTGCTCACCCCTCTTCTCACGAGACAGGAATTCAGAGAAATAGGCAAACACGATGGGGAGGGATCCCCCAATACTGAGAGGAAAAAACAGCACATGGAAAAAATGAGTTTTCTTCAATGTCATGTGGATGGGATTGTTCAGGTTAAAACACCCACAGATGTGGGACTGCTGTGTCAGGACAAGGGCAAATGATTTCAAACTAAAAGGGGAGAGATTAAGACTGGATATAAAATAAAAGTTGTTTTGATAAGGATAATTCACCAGTTACACACCCGAGGCCTGAGATAAGGCGGCAGAAAAGGAAGAATCCGTATCCCTGGACAAAAGAGGACAGGAAGGCGAAGGCAGCATTGATTGCAAGTGATATGATGAGGCATTTCTTTCTTCCCAGTTTATCAGCGAGGCCACCCAGCATGACAGCCCCCACCATCATTCCCAGGTAGACTATCAGACCTAGAAGAGAGGAAGAGAAACACTGAGTTTGGTAACACCATCCTCCTGCTTGTCAGGTGGAAATGGTTTGCTGTCCCATACACAGACAACATCAGCTGCTGTTCCCTTACATTACAGCCAGCTACCACTTGAGAGAGAAATAAAGATGGAAATACCACTGAAGGCTTCACAAATAACATAGTTATGTCAATGACAGGCCAGTTTTGTCAGGAACCAGCATTCATAACGCAGTGAAAGGTCTCACCTGGGCTCTGCATGCCAATTATGACTTCTTACTCTCAAAAAAAAAAAAACCAGCTATGAAGACAAAGCTTTTCAAAAGCAGTGCATGCATTAAAAGAAAGCTACATACTCCCATTCTTCCCAAATGAGCCATCCCAGATACCAGAAGCTCTATCCATTTGTGGAATCTAATTCCTCCATTTTCCGCTCGTGAGCTTTCACCACTCCCTGCAGCATCACATGGTGCAATATAGACATACCCACATTTGATCAGACCCACATCTTTCTTTCCCGACCTCTCTGCTCACATATCTTCTGCACGTAAGCAATGGCCAGGCATAAGCAGCTTAGCATGCACGTGTCCCAGCTGTGTGCCACCAACGGTACAACAGAAGTCTGGTGCCTTAACTCCACTCACCCCCCTGAGTGCAGTGACACTGAGAAGCTGTGAGAGGAGAGAGAGGCTGCTGCAGCATGGATAAATCTCTTTGTGTGTTACCCATCCTGCCCATGCTTCCTCTGGAGCACATCGCCTCTTTCTCTCTGCTTTTCCTAGCAGCATTTGAAAGGATCAATCTATTGCCAATCTGACCTGTGCAGTGCAGATGCTTCCTCTGTTACTGGGCCAAAATCTTATGTCTAACTAAAGGACAACTTGCAGAAAAGAATAAAGCCTTGATCTGAGCATTTCAGGAGATGGAAGAACCTACAGTTTGCCTTGACGGTTTGCTCTGTAGAGTAATTATTCTAATGTTAAAAAAAATGAGTTCATTTTAACTTGACTTCATTAGATCTTCTATATGGGGTCCTCAAAAGACAGACAATTTCAGTGAGCATGTTTAGTGGAGACTGAATAAGAGAGAATAGGCTCTCTGTATCCAGTTCACTATCTGATAGCAATTCTGGCCTAGAAAAACAAGCACTTGTCTTTAGGTTTTCTACTGAGATTTTCACCAGAAGGACCACCTGTTACATTGCCTTTTACTTTATGTGAGTAGCAGTGCAAGTAATGCTAATTATTAATGCTCACAGGTCCAGGGGCATCTTCTTTCACTTATTTTAACTACTTCCAAGATTTAGAGACTTCACTGAGCAAGAATATGCCCAGGAAGAACCACAAGGCATGCTAGCAAAATGCCTGTTGAAGCCTGTGTGAGTTACGATAGGAAAAGACAACAGGATCAGATACACAGCCCAGTCCACACGGCCAGAAAATGATGAAGAATAAAAAATTGTCATGTATATCTATGTGTGTTTGTATGTGTACATGTACATATATACATATGGAGAAAATCCCTGCATGGCAGATGTTCATCTAAAGCCTCTTAACAGAAAATGTCCCAGATTAGAAGGAGGTAGAGGAGGTTGTTACATTGATTTATTACAGCCAAATTCCCTGGCTGGTGCAAGGCAGGTGGTTCTGGCCAGGAACTGCCTCAGCTAAGAGGGAAGAGTTGGATGCTCCTCGCAGCCCAGAGGTGGGTTTGGCACCCTGCTGCCTTTATCCTGCACTTCTCAGGTGTTTCAAGAGGCCAGTGCATGGCCACAGTTGTAGAGCCACCAGACTAGAAAATCTGGCCATTCTGCACTATGGAATGCACAATGGACTTCATTAATTTTTGGGTAAAAAGCCATGTTGATAAAGTGATTTTTCACTCAGAGCCAATCTGAGCACTGCACACTAGCAGGATCACTAATTACTGATTCATACAGCAATGCAACCAGTAGATGCTAAATGGTTTCAGTACGGTGGCTGGGACCCAGAGAGGTGTGGAGTGTGCAGTGTTTTTTTGAGTACCATTAGGAGAATGTGGTGATGGCTGTTACCTTTTGAAGAAATCCAGCTCCAGGGTTAAGGGTAAATCTGAATAAGCCATTATTTGCAGGCTATTCTGCAAGTAATGGGGAATAATGAATGCCTATGGGAAAGTCTGCAAGAGCCTCCCGTAAAACCTGTGGAAAACCAAAGAGCTGAAAATCTGAGATGAAATTTTGGGTTATGAGTCATGCAATGCTGAAATTATAAGGAAAATATGAGACCTTATTCCCACTGGAAAGGAGGTAGCATGTACAGAATTTTCACATTAAGAAAATTATTAGCCTTTATTGAAGCTATGTGCTCCAAACTAAGACAGGAATCTTGGTCATAAAGGCTGAGTTCTAGGACTGAAGAAGGTGGATGTGGGATGGCTATGTGTGTGCTAAGCTGTATTTTTACTATTTCAGCATAATTAGAAGCAAGCTCATAAGGGCTTTGGAAAGGAAAGGAGAAATTCAAGATTTACAAAGTGTCCATCACAAGCATGAATTACTTTTGTCTACCCTTAATGGAATTAAAGTTCTTAAAAATAAGTCACATCTGGAAAGTATCACTATCAAGATATGACAAGGGCTCAAGGGATAAATGGAAAATTCAAGCAGAAAACGTGATGAGTTGGTCCTGAATCCCTTCAGGCTGCCATGGAAGTGAGGAAGCTGATGGTTCCCAGTGCAGCAGCATCTCACCTCTTCTCACAGCTCTGCACAGAGCCAGCAGCCACATGAACGTGGGAGTTCCTACCCACTTTCCAAGCAGAGGCCATTACCAGTACAGTAACAAGAAGGTTTTTGAAAGCATTTTCACAATCCTAAAGGATTAGGATCTTCTACATCTTGAAATTCAAACTGTGATAAAAACAAAACCCAAACACTTAACAGCAGAGCATCTGTTATACAAGGATGTACTTTATGGACACCAAAATTTTGTGATTCAGTTTTGAGCTATTTAGAAGATGGATGAGGCAAGGCACAGGACTCAATACTGCTTGAGTGATTTGAAGAAGAAGAAATCCTGCTTGGCTTGTGCTCCAACAACAGCCAACATTTCCCAAAGGATTGGCTCTGGGCTGTATGACTTTTTCCCCTTCTTCCTGAAATTACTTGTCTGCTCTTCCTTGTGAGATTATTACTGCTTTATCCTTGAATCTCACTGATCTCCTAAACGGGAATCACATCAAAGTGTAGTCCCATTGTACGTGTTTTGTTGATTGAACATCAAGAGAGAGACTCTATCTGCACTAATGGCTCCTCTACCTCTGAGAAATGGATTGTGCATGTTAAAGGCTTTCCATTTGCTGAGCTGTGGGGGTAGATACAGAATGGATCTGGCTGCAGGCACTGGGGGGATTCTGTAAGCCAAAGCTGTATGTGTGAATCCACACACATTTGCCATGGAACTGGAAAGGCAGTGCATGCCAAGCAACTCAGCCCCTCCACTGGGATTGTCCATCACATTGATATGCATAGGGCCACCTGGTCCCCCCACCCAGCCAAACAAGGTGGGAAACAGCATGGGAGCCATGGTTGGGCTCCTAGTCTGTATTTATCCAGAAAAAGAAAAAGCACTGATCTCTGACAAATGGATTAGGATTTAATGTCATATCAGGTGAATTCAGGTCAGCAAGAAGATGAGGCCAGTTTTATCTGCACTGATAACAAAGCATCCTCTTTGGACAACTAAAAGGGGAGGTAGTGTTATACATTTGGTTTAATGGACTCACACTGACAAGCTTTAATATCTACATAACTGCATGATTACAAACAGGATCTCTTTTTCTTGTTTTCAATCTAACTCTGCAAGGCTAAGAACCTGGAAGATGATGCTCTCCTTAAAATATTATTATTATAATACCATCATAAGAAAGAGGAAATGTGAGCCTGAAAGATAGACTTTACTCTCAGCATTTAAGTGGATGTTTTGCAGTCATGGGCAAAGGGCTCACATTTTTCTTGTCTCAGTTTACTGAACTGCGAAATGATAACTGCAGCTCTGGAGCCTGGGAAATCTGATGATACAACTGTGCCTTCAGTTTTTCATATGCAGGATGTGAAAAAGTTGAAAACGTTACTATGACACCATCTTTTCTACTGGCTGTGTACTTACTGCTCTGTGCTTGCAAATACAAGATTCTGTCTTCTAAGGGGTGATTAACAGCACTTGAAGTTGTGTATTTATGTGATATTTCTCCAAAGAATGATGTTGTGTGTCCTTTGGTTCGTCAGCAAATAGAAATGTATAACTCTCTGTATGGTTGTCCATAGCAAATACTCTGTTTCCAACAGGATGTATTATACTGAAAAGGAATACTTTGTCGTAGTAAATTTAATAAATGCATTGTTATTATGACTGTTGCTGGAGAAAGCTCAGCAAAAGTAGATCTGCAAGAGGAATATATGAAAATTATGTTATGAAAGGTTAGCAAGCCTACACTGAATGGCTAGTTTTAAAAATGATAGAAATCAAACATCTAAAGCATACAGAGCTGTTGATGTTTTTCTTCTTATTTTTTCCTTTTTTCTTTTATTAAATATTCCTAAAATCTTCAAAATAATAATTCACATCACAGAAAAACTTAAAATACGTTTTGTCCCATGAGGGATAGTTAGGGCTAAAATAGCTGTTAATTTGCATCTGATGTAGATATGTTTATTTTCAGAACAAAATGTAAACGTTTTCTAAGAGGTGTCACATTCGTTTCACACTTTCCATGAAACACTGTGGGCATCCGTTTATTTGTAATTTTTTTGCATAATTTGGCCATAAATTGCTGGATATTTTTCCACTCTTGCTTTCTGAGGGAGGAAAAATATGCAATACACTGAGTATTTAACACGAAATGTCCTTTCAGCAAAAGCTGACCTTTGCTCAATTAGTTTTCAGCGCATAGCTACTCCAGCTCTCATTTGTTCCCTCCTATTTCTGTAAGTTCAATTAGCTACTTGATTTATTTCCCATATTTTCCTTCCTGGCCTCAGTTGAGGCCTTGTGGGTGTCTATCTGTGCACAGCTGCCTGGAAGCAACCCTCAGTCTACCTGGGATAGTCTGATTACTTTTCCTTAGCAAAAATGTGTTGAGACGAGCAGTCACCTGGGAGCAATCAGATCACTGTAGACATCTATGGCTGATGGTGATAAAGTAAGGGGCAGTAGCATCTCTGTGGGTAATGCCACTACGTCCCTAAAACCCAATGGCAAGGAAAGGAAGACTCGCACCCTCTCCAGTCAACGCTCTCTCCATTCTGTGCAGGTGCACTCTTGCAAGATCATCAGTACGCATTAGGCAGAAATTGAGGACAAGAGTTCTTTGATGGCCACTATTACTGTGATAAGTCAGCTGTAAGGATCATTGAAGCCTGGGCATTAGCAAGATTGATTTGTGACAGCACGACACATAGACAGACAAGGGAATGGGAACCACGAGGGAAATGAGCATATGTTGGAGGCTCTGAGCTTTGTGGGCAGATATCTTTTTCTTGTCAGTGGTGGATGGGTGCTGAAGCTAATCCAGGAATGGTTTTGAGGAGGATTGTTCTCGTTTCCATCAATAGCACTTCCCCATCCTGCCACCTGCAGCCATGTGCCCACTCTGCTCTCCTTACATCCTCACTTCTCCATGCCCTTGAGCATTCATTACTCGTGTCAGTGAACCACTCTGCAGTCTAATGCTTTCTAAGCTCTGTTTAATCCCTTTTCACAAGGGATCATTTGGTAAACCTCAGATCTAAGAGAAAACCTGCAGCAGAGGAAGATCCCAGTGATAGAAGCAATGTGTTTAACCAAAGCCACTGAATCAGAGACTTGCCTTCTGTGCAACACCAATCAGTAACAAGCAAGTGCTATTGTAAATATCTGCTTTCTGGTCTTCTCAATCTTTCTCAAACCAAGATGAATCAATTGATTTTGTTCTTAGGCAAATTCTTTCCCTTTGTTCATTTTTAAGTAAAAAATACAGTGTGCATACAAGCTTTGACAGGAGAACCTTCAGAATAAACAAGGACAAAAGAAATAGTTCTGCAAAACCAGGTTCTCAAAAGCACAAAAAGGCACAAGAAGAGTGCTGTTCCATCATTAGGAATTCCAGGCCAGCTGAGTCAATGTGCAGTGAGCTGGAGCTCAAGCTGGATACGGATCTAGATATCTCCTTGCTTATCCAGAGCTCATCAGAACACCCTGAACTTTCAGCTGTGCAAATGCTGAGCTAGAAAAAGCATGCAAAAAAAAAGAGCTCCGTTGGGAGATCTCTTGTTCTCTCTTAACTGTGGTTGGGCCAGAAATACTTCAAAGATAGATTTTCCTTGTGACATTTGAAGTTTTCTGTCTCAACTACATAGATGGATATTTATGGGGCTGGAGTTTCAAAAGACCTCAGCTTCTGTATAGTCACCAGAATAAATGACCTGCTTTTCAAAAAAGGTCTTGTCACTGAAAAGGCACCCATAGGGATCCTGGTGTTCCATCGGGAGCTGGTGAATTCAGAAGTCCCTTTGAAATCAGGATTCAATTGTAAGCAGTTCACTTTTATGTATCTGACCTGAGCTATTTTGAGCTAGAAGTGTGGTTTGTGAAACAAAAAATATTACCAAACCCTTGCAGGCACAAAACCAGGTACAAAATTGGCTCACTATGGAAAGAAGCATCCTGATCCTCAAGTTCAGAGAAGAAAAAAGAAGATGCAGGAAAGAAAACCAGATGAAGAAAAAGAGTCTCTAGGACCTTGGTGCACCAAGCTGAGAAGTCTATGTAAGGCTAATTGTCTATTGCCTTTGTTACATGAAAATAATGCAAATAGAACGGAGTCAAGGTCTAATCCAAAATCCACATTTCCCCTCTTCTGGGCAGAGCTTCTGGCCCAAATGTATGCTTAGCAGGCCCGATGGTTTCCCTGCGACCTTGGTGCACATTCCTCCAGACACACCATCCCCTCCTACAGCAGTTCTATCAAAAGCTACTTTATTTTCCTTCCAGATGTGCTGTACTAAGCACAGCTGGCTCTCACTGCAGGACACGCTGGACACTTTCCTGGTTCTTAGAGATCTGGGAGACTTCTATTCCTCCTGTGGCTTACTATGTGCAAGGGGAAAAAAATGCTCATCCAACCTTTTCCACCCATACTCACAATAACTATGCCTTTGTATTTTGACCGCAGGGAGGTGTCAATAGTGATGTTGTTAGTAGCCTGACCCTTTAATCTCCATTCAGCACATTAATCTCATTCCACAGACCTAAGAAGAAACCTTCACAGGCAACTTCTGACCCAGTGCATATTAGCAGTGTGCTCTGGCCGAGAAGTCAGCGTGCAGGACCAGCTGCTCTGATCTGCCAGCTGGCACTTTTTGCTAAATGAAAGGTGAACCTGGATGCAGTGAAAAACCAGAGAGCGAGGAAGCACGAGAGACACAGTATAATAGCAGATTGATCCAGACCAAGTGCATCCCTGTCTGTTACATCCATCACACTCAGAAAGTACTGCTTTGCAGACTTCTGATAACCATTTAATTTCTAAAAGCACTGAAAATTGCATCATTATATGCTTAAGCAGGAACAGTCACACGTAAATTTTTGCGTATTTGACTCTGAATGTTCCTAGGAGCTTTGCCTTGTGGTCCCACTTGCTGTGAGCTGCCTGGCCCAAATCCAGCCTGTGGTGGCCTGCCCTGGAGCCCATCCTTAAGTTGGGCTGAGATGTGGTATGGTTCTGTTACTGCTTTACAGCAGCTGCCTTTGCAGCAGTAAGCAATCTTCTTTTGAATCAGATCCACCCAGACACAATTATGCATGAGATAAAACATTCTAAAAAGGGCCCCCAGAAGGTTCTGAAGCCAGTTGGTCATGAGAAAAATATATTCTAGGTACTGTCAGTTAGATTAGAAGAGCTGCTCAAGTGGCACTTACCTAGCATGCCTTTGTTTGAACTGGACAAGCACATATCCTTCTCAGCACTGGGCAGAACAAATCCAACCACAAACAGCTCCACCCCGTCTGCCATCAGCGCCAACCCTAAAACAAAGAAGAGGGTCCACTGGAAGCGTCCGTGGCCACACTCCTCAATGATGTTTTCATACTGGTGGGCAAGCTGCTCCTCATCCTCCATCCTCTCTGCCATAAGGTCAGCACGGTCTCTGTACTCATCATCCATGGCAGGAGCTCGCTTCTTCTGCTTGGCTTTAATGTCATCTGGGTGCGGGATTCCTTGGTATTCCCCCTCATAGACCTCATCATCTTCATCATGGCCTTCTGTAACATCACTCTGGGCGTCTTCTTCATGAGTGGGTTCATCCCCACCACGGTAGTAGCCATCATTGGGTGCGTATCCCTCGTAGTTACCATCCTGGTACCTGTAATCATCTGAGACTTGGTTTGTCTCCCTTCCCCCTTGGTAGAGGTTTGTGTTTCTGTATCCATCATCCATTGTGAATGCAGATTTCTGAACACTGTATGTAGTTATTCAAATGTATGTATTGATTTGTGCAATTTCAGGTCTCAGTTACTTGAGCATGTCTTCTCTTTTTCCCTTGTAACTAATGTGATGCACGGCTTCCCAGGCTCAGAAGGAGAATTACTATATAAAGTTTCTCTCTGACAGTCTCACACAGCTTTTGATAATGCTTCACTTTTCAGCTGTCATGTGTGGTTTGCTGGCTTCTTCCTTGCTTTGGGTAGGAAGAGCTGGGGCTGCTGTCTGGTGAACAGCAAGGGAACAGCAAATGGCACAGCCAGGGAGCTAGGAGGACTTGACAGGTTTTTCCTGATTCATCATGGAGGTGAAGGTCATGTCCTGAAAAAGGAAACAATAGCAATGAGAGAAAGATAAGCTTACAAGAACACATGCATTGAATTTAACAGCCAACATTTTGAGCGCACATTTTCCATTGTGAAGAATGGCAACAGAATATTTGGGGAATGCTTTTGCATCTGCAAAGCCCAAAGCTTCAGAAAAAAAAGGAAGAAAAAAAAAAAAAAAAAAGCATTAAGGGTTGCCAAACTAATTGGAAATGTAGTGTAGAATATAGAGAAACCTAAAGTAGATTGCAAGGTCCAAAATTCTGCCATTCCCAGAAGTTCTGCTTCCCACACATACTGTGCTGGTTTCTAAAGAGAACAGAAGGGTACCAAGCTTGGTTGCTTAAACAGAGATTTCTGTTTCTACATGTGTTCCTACCCAGAGCAAGCTCATCCTGAGTACCTATGATGGCTAATATCTTAATGCCACAAAATATGACCTTGCTTTTCTCTCTCATCCAGATCCCAAAATTAATTTTATTTGATGTCTTCTCTGTTTTTTCTCTGGCGTCTCCCCATCTGTGTGACAGATGTACAACTAATAGGCTGTGTCTGCCAAAATAAAGTCACCTAAAGTCATACTGAGCTCTGTTCTTTCATATCAAACTATCAGTGGAGAACAATTTTCATAGAGAGCAAAAGATAAAGCTAATACGGAATCACTGCTCTCTACAGGGAAAACCAAGGGAAGCCAAGTCACATCTAAACACATTCTCATTTTAGACACCTGATTTCCATTATTCTTCAAGCAGTTTTGAGCCAGCTGGCTCTCCAGTGTTCTCCTACATTTGTTGCTGCACACAGCTGTGGAAAGGAGGCTTGGACAGAGATGCATGTGAGAATCACAGCATAGTCACGCTAGAGGAGCCAGCACAGCATAGGCTTGCACAAAATGTGGACTTTAAACTTTGAGCTTAAAGAGTAAATCAGCTAATAAATGACATGGTTATATATACATATCAAAGAATTACAGAATCATTTATGATGGATAATCAAATCCAGCCATGAACCTGACCTACTGAGTGTCATCACTACCCAATGTTCCTTAGTGCCACGTGTGTACGTGTTGTTACCTAAAAAGCTATCCTATATCAGGATAGAGCCATCAGAAACACGTGGATGGGGTAGAGAGCTCTTGTTTCAATGCTGGAGCGTCACCACCAATAGTGAAAAAAATCCAAGAGCACTTTTGAGACTCAGAACCTCCCAGAATTGCAATAACTTTCCCAATTACACAGATTTGCGTTATGACCTAACAGCATGCTCTCCCTGGTAGTAAAAATGTAGCGCCATGGAGACTTCTGTTTTTTGAAAAGTAGGGGAAAGGGTGTCTGAAAGAGAAAACTAAAAAAAAAAAAAGAACAAAACTAAAAGGAAGAAAGAAAGAACAATATGTGCTAAGAATCATTAGTCCTTGCTGTGGAAGTATTTAAGCATAATTTATTTGCAAGCTATGCTTCCAAATGCCCTCAGAGCAGGAAGTTCAGTGACCTCACTGCTCTTGTCTTCTGGTTGCGACAGAAGTGTACTGAAAACTGGACTTATCATGAAGTGATAATGTTAGGGATGGGCTCCTCTTTGGTCTGTAGGATAGATATCTTGCCCAGAAGAAGGAGCAGCGCCCAGAGGCAGTCTGTAACTTAGTGCTCTTCAGTACTTCACTTGGATACTCCAGACTGCTTTCTTCCTTTCATTGCCATTTACACAGGCAGATTTAGACCCGATTCTTCAACATCCTTTCACTCAAGCTGAGCTGCACTCACTCCTATTAGCAGCCCCATTTAGCATTTAGATGAGAAATCATGACTTCTTATAAAGATTGCAGGCTTGGATTACTTAAATTACACTTTACAGTGATGCATGAGAGTTTGAGACAAATGTACACATCACAACAAGCCTATTACAACCTTGGGCCCTTTTACACTGGCAGCTACTGATCCGAGACAGGATGGCAAGGTTTAAGCCTTGCCATCACACACAGCACATGTCCTCACTAACCTCAGTGCTGGACACAAAAACCCAAAGTTTCATCACTGCCTTGTTAACAAGAATGGCATCAGAAACTCTTCAGTTTATCCTTATGGATATAGTATTCCCTAAGGAGTATCGTTAAGAAGAGAAAGTAGAGAAATACAATACAGGAAAAGTAAGCATATGACTAAAAGTATCTGATCTCTGGTGTGAGGCAGAAAAAGACTTTTTCCCACTGATTATTCAGTTTCAGGATTTGTTTGTTTGTTTTGTTATTATTCTGTTTGGGATTTTTTATTTTTTGGCTAACCTTAACACTGCTGCTCCAGCTATATGATTCAACATCCAGAACAGAGCTTAGCAGTATCATCATTTTCCTGGACAGATGGCAAGGCTGAGTTCTTGGCAAGGATCCTGCAGAGGGAAAAGTGGCAAGAAATGGAGAGATTCATATGTGAGGGCTGTTAGAAAAAAAGGAATGAGGGGACTTGGTTACAGAGAGGTAGAAAGCAAGTGAAATCCAGAGCCAGGGATTGAGTATATGGATGAATGGTCCAAACTATGCTCAGAGTAGGTGGGAGATGGCCAGGGGAGGATGGAAGCCCTGGCACGTTATTGATGCTCCAGTGGTGGAAGAAATAGCACCTTTTGTTCAGTAATCACAGCAGCTTTCCCTTCATACCGAAGGATTATAAACCCATCTCTGTTAGAGCTCAGCCATAATCCTTAGTAATTCTTGCTTGACTTTTTGTAACAGTATTTTGCTGCCAAAATAATAATCAGATAAGGAGAAAAGTTTTGGAGGATATGATTGTGACTCTTTTGGATGCAGATGGTTATGGGGAACATCAATCAGGAAAAACATTCATTGACCTCTAACAGAGGTGACTGTATCAAAACTGGCATGACTTGCAGGTTTCCAGCAGTCACTTCTCTTTCCATCAAATATCCTAATCCCAAAGTGCTGATGAGAAAGGAGTCCCTGAGGAGTTCCCAGTGGGACATCTGAAGATCTGACCCCTGGTTGCTGAACACCAGTCAGTAACTCGGGATGATTTGATTCACTGAAGATCTGGCCTCTTGAGAAATATAGATCAGCCTTTGGAAGATAAGTTTATATACAATTGCTGATGGACGAATGAGGGCTGTATACACCTATAAGAGAGAAAATTCCCTCTTAGTCCTCCCATCCCACAAAAATAGAAGCGATGTTTGTCCTAAAAAAGTATGTCCAAATGAAACTGTGGTCATCAAGTATTCTTGAGAGGACCAGAGCACAGCTCAAGGTCAGAAACCCCTTTGATCTCTAGGAATGTCAGCAGCTGTTTTCTGCTTCATCTCAAGAAATCAAGGCATATGAGTTCTCTAACAACTGACATTGTAGTTGAGAGCAAAACTGAGCTACTTTGCGATGAGCTACACGGTATTTATGCATATGAGCATGCCAATATAGGGCTATATAGGGTTTTCATGTGTAAAGTTGTGTTTATTGCTACAACAATCAGCTGTACCTGCAAATACATACAGGAGTCTAACAAGGGTTGGACAACAGGAGATGTGAATGCAAAGCTTCCCCATTTGTCTGTAACAGGTGCCTTAAGCAGAGCTTGCTTTGAGCTTGGGATAAAGAGCTGTGTTTTGCTGGGGCCTCCCGGGAGAATACTGCACTAAGTGAAAACTAAGAATAAAAAGCATTTTCTCCTAAGACGTCTTTATTGAGGATTTGTTTGATAGGTCTGTAGCACAGGTTCAAAAACTCTCTGTGGAGCTTATAGAGCAAGATATCTGTAACGAGTTTTGTATGAGTCGCAGTGAGTTAAAGAAAAGCAAGGTGTTTGAGTCATTGACTTGAAATCACTCAGTTCACAGAGCTGGCTTTCAGCAGTGCAGGTGGCACCTGCTGATTGTTCCCCTGCAGCACAGATAGGACACATGGGGTAAAAGTTCTGCCATTACACTTTTTCCCACTGTCCCTGGGGGAAACTCCTGGTTTCCAGTGCATCAGGCACTGAAATCCCATCACCTTATGTGGTGGTGACTTTCACAATCGAGTGACTGAGGGCTGAGCTTGTAATCCACCATGTTACATTATGAATGGAGGGACAGAAAGTCCCCCCGGTTGTGAGGGGGAGATTATATTTTATAATATTTTATATTTTTGTGCAGATGCTTTAAAGGTCGTATCTAAGACAGTATGTGCTGCAGCAAGCTGGCACAGCGAATATGGAGCAGATGAAAGAAGGAACAAGCATCAGTCAAGCAGAATAAACAGCTTTTCTGAATTTAAGAACATAGAATAGTAAATTGGGTGTTCGTGAGACAGAGGAACACTAACAGTAGGAGTTGGAAAGTAATGGTGTAGCAGCACAAAGCTATATAAGGAGGGCCAGACTACACATTAGGGTGCCAGAAAAAGGCCATAAAAGGTCATTTTGACAAGCTGAATATGGATAATGAGTTGAGACAGATGGTGTAAGAGTACGGCAGCTAATAAATAATGAACAGACTTGCTTCAAGGAGCAAAAGGAGGGAGAAATCACAGCTGAAGTCTTAGTCAGAAGGAGGAGGTGAAGGGGAAAAGAACAAACCCAGGGATGATGGAAGAGAATCACAGCAGGAGGACTGGTGGGAGGAGGGTATGGTCTCAAGACCAGAATTCTGTGGAGATGGTATTTTACGCAAAGAAAACTTAGCAGTGCATATGCCTGAACTGGAATTCAGCCACCTTGTTGACATTAACATCTTTCTGCAGAGGAAATAGTGATGGCCTCTAAGCCTCTCCTAATCATCTATTCCCCCTGCTGTGCCATTATCGCAGTGCCTAAGCAGCTTACAGTGCTTGTACTTCCACATAAATCAGGGAAAAGTACTTAGGTTTGTTTTTTACATCATAACCTGAGGCAAAGATACCTAAGCTTCACAGGGGCATTGAAATGTCCCATAGCCACAGGCCCCCTACAGATCAGCCAAGCTGAGATCTCCTTCTAACTTTTGCATCCATCTTTGACACCATGACCAAGATGACGGTGGGCACCGACGCCCCATATCTCTCTTCCTAATGTGGAGCTGAGGCACAAGACCTGACCTGGGTATCAAGCAATGCTTCCACATATCCCATTATAGATGTAGGCCAAGAAGCTAACCCAAGGTCATAGGGAAGCCACATCAGTGTCAAGCACTGAATCCAAGTTTCTGTTATGTGGTTGTCTTTTTCAATATCTTAGAGAGCTAGAGTCTCTTAGACTTCATTGCTTATTAATAAACCAATCTCTTCAGCAGCAATGCACCTAACAGCATAAAACTGCAGGTAACTTGGTGTTGATTCAGAAATAACAGTGCCCTGGTGCCCTCTAATGAGTTTGACACTTCCAGGTGTACTTGCCCTTGAACAGCTTACAAGGTCTAACCTTCCTGGGCCTGGAGTTCCTGACAAGGTCCCAGAGATGACTGTAAGAAATAACCTTGAATACAAACTGCCCACGATTCAGCAAATTCTCCCTGTGTCAGAGAGCAAGCACGCCTGATTAACTATGAACTGCTTAGCTCATTGGCAAAGAAGTGACTCTAGCTACAAAGGGGATTTCTATTTCATCACACTTGCAATCTGTGTTATTAAATAATGGGCCACTTAATTAACTCATTCATTAATACAGGGCTGTGATGAATAGATTTGCTCCAGTGGCAGAGTTGTGAAAGCAGTTGCAACCCTGAGTGAATTCTAAATGCTGCTTTCTTTCAGAAGAAGTTTGATTTGAGCAAGTATCTTTATTAAATACCTCATTCATTCTTCATTCATTAGCTTCCAGCTAACACAGCGGTGTCAAAGGTCTGCTGTGTCTGTGCCCCTCCAGCACTCCCTGCTCTTGTCCTTCTCACCTTTCTGCCTTGCCAAAACCAGAAGATCCCCCTCACTTTGGCTCTACTCTCTTGATAGTCTTCAGGGCAGTTGTGCCACAGAATCATTCTTTGCCCAGATCCTTTCAGTACTTAAAGAGGACCTATGAGAAAGCTGAGGAGAGACTCTTCATTAGGGAGTGTATTGATTGGGCAAGGGGTAACAGCTTTTAACTAAGAGTAGATTTAGATTAGACATTCAGAAGAAATTCTTTACTCAGAGGGTGGTGAGGCACTGCCACAGCTGCCCAGAGAAGTTGTGGGTGCCACACATCCCTGGAGGTGCTCAAGGCCAGGCTGGATGTGCAGCCTGAGCTAGTCGGAGGTGTCCCTGCCCATGATATGGGATTGGCATAGATTGGCATTAGTCTTTAAGGTCCCTTTCAGCCCAAACCATTCTATGATTATTTCCTATCTCACAAAGGAAATGACTGCATTGTCCTATTTCCTGGGTTCACCTGTGGGACTGACAAACTCCTCCACAAACCAGAGACAGAAGGACAAATTGTTGAATGCATCTCAACCAAAAACACTTGCAAGGTTTTCCTCTCTTGTTTTCTAAGAGTGTGTTACGGAAGGGCTCTAGCAGAGAATTCCACCAGCTGAGTGCTTTCCCTGCAGGGAACAGTTCCTTTTGTTTGGAACTGCTCTTCTCCAGCCCAGGGTGCTCAGGCATCGGTCTCAGGAGACAGTTGCTTGCCAGCTCCAGTGAAGTGTACCAAGTCACTGCCCATGCCAGTGCACAGGCTCATTCCAAGAAATCCCCCGTGCTGCAGCCTGTCACAGCCAACCTTATGCTTCCACTGTGCTCCTTAACAGGGTTGTTACTTGTCCATCCTTCTGGGGCTACAAGAAAATAGTCTCAGGAAATGTAGTTATTACAAAGCTAAGAGCTTGCTCAAATAAGAGGGGTGATTCTCAAACCAAATCCAGCATCTCTCTCTCTTTTTGCATGACCCTCCAATGCAATTGTTCTGGGGCCACAAGAGCTTTTAAAATTGCAGATGCACTGCTCATTACGCACCTTACCTGTGGAGAAATAGAAGCGCAAGCAGCAGCAGATTTAAAGAGATGCTCACTCTGAGACTCTTTTCAAGGTTATTTAGCAGAGAAAGTAAGGGAGTAATTGGCTTTGCTCCATCTATTTTCATTGCATTTTGATTGCTTTGACCATTCCTGGTTATGAAATACTACTAAGGAGACCTGAAATTTGTAGCATCCAGGATCATCCAACAGATAGCATAATGTGGTTATTGTATTTGCTATATGCACACTATGAATGATGTTTTCTTCTTTCAGAAAGCAAGTTGCAAAGCTTGTCTTGGCTGCAAACTGCATGCTGAGTACCTCAGATGCCCAGATTTTTGAAGAACGTGGTTTTGAAACAGGCATCTCACAGCAAATCACAAAAATAGATAGATCTTATTTTCACTCACTAGCTGTGCAAACTCAAGTTGCACATAGGGTCTGGAATATATTGGCACTGATTTAACAGCAATACAAGACCTCATATATAGCAACACTGCATTTATCTTGTGTTTTATACCCATGAGGAGGCTTTCAACTCAAAAGAGTCTTAGCAGCTGCTGTGGAGTGTGAGATATAGCAAGGGAGGTAGGACAAGGCAGGGTGAAGGACAGAAAGAAAGGGAGAGGAAATGTACTGCTATCTGGAATAGCCAGCCTTGGAAACTGATGTTACCTTGAGGCAGTAAAAGGGCAGAATATATGCAGTTAGGCATAGCACTTTATAGTAGTAAGAAGGCTGTATGTTTGCCTCCCAAATAGCCTAATCAATTCCCATGTTTAGGATGGACATTAATGATGAAAAATCTTCATCTCCAAAAATTAATAGGTTCAATATATTATCAGAATAGACCGTAACATAGCTCATCTGCACACAAGAGAGAAAATCCTCACAACCACCTGTTGAGGCAGGGGAAGGATTTAGCTATTATTTATTGCTCAGTGTGACTCATGCTTGTGGGTAGGGACGCGACAGTGCAGATGGGAGTTAAAGTCAAACTGCCGTCAGCGCAATTTATGCCAGGAGAGTTGAATTCAGGCTACTTCTGCTCCTGTATTACGTATGGTTCTTCTGTAAAATATGGAAAGGGTAGGAAAACAGTTTGAAAAATGCATGCCTGGGCAGCCATTTGTTGGAGCTCAGGCTCGGTTAGAGGCAAGATGGCTCCAGGTCTTGGGCAGTATTCGGAGGTGCATGGCAGGAGGGAAGCACTGCCTGCAGGTTGGTGCAGCAAGGGGTTTTCCTGCAGCATGGCATCATGCAGAGAGCTCCCTTGGCTCATGGACAGAGTTGATTTCTTCTGGTAGAGTAATCCTGGCTGCCAAGTGAAGGCAAAACTGCTGATCCTTCTGCACAGCACCCACAGATCAGAGTCTTCTCAGAGCAGTTTTGACACCAGCCTGACAAATCGCCAGCTGCTCTGATACAGATGGTTGGGGTGCTGCTGACTCTCTGCTGGGAGGTGCCAAGGCTTTCCTGCCCTTCCTGGCTCCTTTCTCACTCAGACATTCTGTCTGATTTTTTCTTAATGCACTTGCTATCATTTGCAGAAACTTTCCAGCCCCATCGGCTCATGCTGTTGGTCTATTTGTCCCTGAGCTCTGAGATGCTGATGAGCACTATCTGATAGACTTCAAAGGATGAGAAAAGCATCCGTGCTCTACTTCCAGCACAAGGCTGCATGAAGTGGGAGATGGAGAATCCAAAGCAGCCTCTGAGCTGATCAACACAGAGAAGGGGAATATTAGAGGATATTTAATTAGATTCCTAATTATGGAGCTTATTAGCAGTCATAAAATCACCAGGGTTTGGATCGCATAGTAATGGGAATGGCAGATCTCAGAGATACACATCATACAGATAAATGTGGTTATTGCTTTGGCTTGATCTCAACTGGAAGGATAGCACACTGCATTATCAGTGACTGAAGATGTGCCCCTGATGAGTAATTTGTTCTTTCTACAATAAAGGCAAGAGAAAGAAATCACATAGGTACAATTGGGTTCAGGATATTTCAATCCTAAAGTAAATTCAATAGAAAGAAAGGGGAGCACCATAGGAAAGCCCACACCCTGCTGAAAGAAATATAGCCTTATCTTTATTTTCTGCATCCTTTCTAAGAATACAGCTCTGCAGACACTCCTTTCTTTCACGTGATTCTAAGGATGCTCAGCAAACAAGGAGTCTGCTGGAAACCAGTGGAATAGGCTTGGCCATTACAAAATGAGTCTGAACTATTTTGTCCACCTTGTTTGTCTGTTTCTTTTATTCAGACAGATAAATCTGGGAGAAAGGGCTAGAAGATTGTCCGGTTTTCTATGGGGAAAAAAAAGGAAAAAAAACCCTTTTTCTTCATATCAGTCAATATTTTCTTCAAAATTTATCAGATTCTCCCCAGAGGTTCAGAATATTGCAGTTGGTTCAGTCTTTTTCAATGGAAAATGGGTAGAAGGGAACAGTTGCTTCTCAAACATTTCCAGTTTGTCCAGAATTGATCTTTTTTTTTTCCCCTTTGTGAATAAAATGTTTGGATGAAAGTTGAGTGGAGAGATGGAATGTGCTCTCCAAGGATGGGGAGCTTCTCTTTTACATGAAGGAATTTGGCAACACTGGACGGTACAAATGATCTGTCTTCCCTACCCAGCTGGACCAGGCTGCACAGTGAGCAGGGGGAGAGAAAATGAACAGAAAAAATGCTACTTCATCCAATGTGAGCTCAAGAACAAGGAGAGTGTGAACTGGTCAGGAAATAAGGAACTGGGAATAAGACGCAAACTTCAAAGAAATCAGTGAGTCAAAAAACCCCACGTCAACTTCTCAAGCACAGCAAACCAGAGGACAAAGCTGGAGTGCTGAGTTCCTGCTGATCTGTCCCCAGTTGCACCAAATGAGAAATCAACTTGGCCGTGTTTTGGGACATTTACAGCAGATGTGAAAGCCTGAAATTCAACCTGGGGCTGGAGGTCAGACAAAGCTTCCTGACTGCAATATTTGTGGGGCTGAAGGGCAAGATGCACACGGCGTGAAGAGCAGCTTGCTTTCTTCATCAGCCCAGTGGCAGGTTGGCCTGGCAGGCTCTGAAAGAGCATCCAAATGCCACCCAGCATTAAAAGAGATAAGGCCAGGCCACCAGGGGAGGTAAACACAGAGAGTTTCATCTATTTGTGCATTTTGCTTGAGTCATTGTCGCTTTTGCAGTGCAGGAGCCCTTCACTGCAGGCAGAGCAGAGTGCGGCAAGCCTCGGGGAGAACTGAGGCTCATGAAATATAGATACAAGCCAGGCAGGCTCGTAGAACTGGGTAAATGCATGCACAATAATTGGCTCTATCTTTGAGCAAGAAACATTTTGCATAAGAGGATGCAGAAAAGGCTCTTTCAGTAAACTTTGATATGCACATTTGACTCAGCAACTGCTGGAGAAAAAAGAGAGAAAAGCCTTCCTTTGTGCTCTGTAACTGAACAAGCAACTCTGTTTTACCCCTTGTACCCCTTTTCACTCCCCCTTTCACCCTTCACCTGCTCAGAGGCTGTTATAGCCAATATTCGTCAGAAAGAGCATGTGACAAAAGCAGGCAGTGATACCCTGATCCAACCACTTTACAGCCTTCAGAACACCACTGAAGAAAACATCTGTCTACCTGGAACAGTCAGGGAAAAAATGGTGCTGATCCTAACATGGAGCCAAGTCTATGGCTAAATGGTCACTACTGCTCTGAACATTTGTGTACAGCTCTTTTCCAGCTGCAGGGACATGCATATTCATTGGGATGCTCCAAATTGGTGCATGCCTGAGTGGTCTCTCCTGAGAGAGTACTTAAGGTTTTGTGGGTCCTTTGCATGTGAGATCTTGAGAGATCTCTGCATTTATATGCACATGTGGGTGGTCAGAGTGAGCCTCTACTTCTGCAGTGACATTGCTTATCTCCAGGCATCCCTCAGGAGCTTTACTCTGATCTCTCTTGCTTGGAGCAAGCAAGTTTCCCCTCCTTGATGAGTCTCACAATAGAAGCAGATGTGGCATCCCCTCCTCAGATGCTCATTTGGAAATAGATCTTGAAACTGATGTTCGTTAATGACGGGGGCAAAATTAATTCCACGCCATCCCAGCTCCAAGCAGTATTCATGCTCAAATTAGTAATGTCTTTTTCCCAGCATCCTAGATTTGGCCACTAATTAACTCAGCAGCCAGAGGCAAGCAGGGAAGCAATTCCATTCTTCTCTGCACCCCATGGGCAGGCATCCACCAGCTGGCAGGGTGAGAAGCTCCTCATTCTGTGCTGCTGACCTGCTGGAATTGGAGAGAGCATCAAAAAAGAAACTACTCTGATCCCAAGCAAGGCAGACACACAGGGGGATCAAGGCCCCCGTGAAACACCTGTCAAGAGATGAACTGTAACCTGGGGAGCTTTCCTGTGGCTTTTTGGGGTTGATGGAGCTTGTATTAGTTCCCACTTGAGGGAAAACCTGTGTAGTACAGATGTAGGAGGCAGTGTTTTCTTTCCTGTGTGTCATACACTCTTCTGCTGAGCTGTCTGGTCTCAAGTGCTGTCAGCCTGCCAAAATCACGGCATTGTTTCATAGCAGGTATGAGAAAAAAAAATTATCATCAGTTAATTAAATAACTTCCTTAGGAATGGAGAAAGTGCTATCAGCTCCTGCATTTGACAGCACACCGTTTGGAAATGGAAAATCTGGATGGTTTTTAATTGAATGGTTGATCTCGGTTTTGTAGGAATAAAGATCAGTTTCAGGATTTTGATTTTCAAATGCTATAGAAAACATTTTGGAAGTCTTCCAGCTGGAATATTTCTGAGTATGAAGACAATTGTTTTATTACAATTAGGAAAAAAGAATTGAATCTGAACAGGCGACACTAGACACTCAGAAAGAACAGAAAAGATGCCAAAATTGTATTAAATAACTTTCTCCATGAACACACATCCCATTTTAATAACACCAATCTGGATTTTTAATTTGGTTTCAGATATTTATGGATCAGAATCTCAGGGCTGTGCATGAATCCAGTTGTAACTGCTGAGAATTCATCCATCAGCCCTGTTATATGTGCTTCTAATCAAGTACAATTACCGATGATCACATAACGCCATTAAAAACCACTTAGGGCCAGCACAAGCTGAACTGTTTAATGCAATTTTTGAAATCAAGTTTCAGAATTACTTTCAATTAGTTCTAAAGAATAATGGAAATGTGTCATGAACAGCAAATTCTGCTGCAGACCTAAGTCTGAACAGGAAAGATAAAAGTGATCTGTCTTTTCTCCCTTTCCACTTAAAAAATTAGCTAATATGTTCCTTGCTGGATTTTGCAAACCTTAAAGCAAATACTGTCCAATGTCACTTAGGCTGCAAGAAAGCAAAGCTTAGCTTATATGACTTCTCACAGGCATTTTTACTGAGGTCCTTACCATAGGATGCTACAACCAAATTATAGTAGTATTTAGTTGAGTTGTGGCAGACATGACTGATTGTACAGGTGCAGAAAACAAGGAACCAAACCTCAGAGCCCAGGAGGCTCCTGGCCATGCACAGCTGAGAGCTGGAAAATGCCCATGGCATCCCCTCTCCCCACTGTGCTGCCCCACAGGTCAGAGTAGAAAGAGGATAACCCAAAGCAACGTTTTAACAACACCTTTATGCTAAAAACCACAAAGCTATTTTTGGCCTCTGTAAGGACAGCCCTATTTAAGCACAGACTAATTGCGCCAGCACTAACTTGTCCTCGTGTTAACTTCATTTCCATCCAGACAGAAGCTTTCAAGCAACAAGAAAACCCTTTCAATATTTAATCAGCAGCATGGCCTGAAACAGCGGGTACCAGCCCTGGCTGCCTCCCTCCTCCTTTGCAAGAAAGCCAAACAGGAGCCCTTGCCACAGCGTCTCTTTGGGGCACCTTATATTTCATTCCTCTCTTTCAGTTTCTCCGTTGCCTTCCAGGTGTAAATCTTGCTTTATTTCCTGCTTATGGATTGGAAATTGCTGTGCTCAGCAGCCTGGACTCATGAGTCAGCAGGGCTTGAGCTCTCGCCCACTTCTCTCTGTGTAAATCTTGTCTATGGACAAAACTTTGCAGAACTTGCAGCAGGCAGAGGGGCAAATGCAGGATTTTTCTAATCTGTGAGCATTTCCTATGAGACCATCAGGGTCCTGCACCCTCCCCAAGCTGCTGTGCTCCTTGCTGTCTCTCAGACTGCCCTTAAAGTCCCTGACATCTCAGTGCAGGGCTGGGGATGCCCGTGCTGCCTGGCACCTGCTGGCTCTGCAGCACAAAACCTTCTCTGATGATTTATGGCGTTTGAGCTCCTTACAGCAAAGATCATCTCCTGCTGGCATAATAAAAGAGAACCTAATAGCCAACCCTAACTATCCTTATCTAAGAGAAAAGGAAAAAAGAGCCCAAAGCAGATGTAATTAACGATAAATAATAAATGCCAGATTAATTACAAATTATCTGCTTTAATTCACCAGATCTAAGAACATACCTTCATTTTCCAGAGGATGGCACGACCTCAGAGCACTGCCACAGTCACCAGAAGGGCTCGTGGATGGCAGTGGTTATGGTGGGATCTGTCACACGTGCACTGGAAGTAGGCTCCATGCTCCTTCTGGGCCTCCATCAAAGTTTGCAATTTGGGGCTATCGCAAAAGGAAAGGCTCCTCAGCTCCTCCCAAATGCCAAAAACCTTGGCTAGCAGCCAGTAGCAGGAGAAGAAACCACTGGGATTTCTCAATCTGGGTCTGCTATAAATCATTTAACAGCTCATCCACAAGTTCTCCTAACTAAAGCACACCAGGAGGTTTTTTTCTGTGAACCTCCAGGGGTGCTGAGTGGTGACACCGGGGCTGTCTTGTCCTGAGGACATCTACTCCTCTTGCTAACGGTCAGCTCAGGAGGACATGAAGCTAAGGAGGCAACAGCTGTGCTGGCATCACAGATGGAACCAAAGCCTGAACAAACACATCCATCACCCAGCTGAGAGTGGATGAACTTCACAAGAGCTGCTGTGAATCACAGCAAAACATCAAGTCTAACCAAAGCACTGAATCACAGAAGCAGCTGTCACACAGCCCTGCGGCATTTCCTGCAGGAGCTCATCCAGCATCAGGCCTGCTCTCCAGGTCTCTGTCTTCTGCAGGACATCCACAACCTCAAGGCAAGACACAGAGGAAGGCATTTCTCAAAAATGGATTTAAGCAACGGACACAGGGCAGTTCTGGTCTGTAAGCCATGTCAGCCATAGGAGTTCTTGTTATTTGGAGATGGTATTTTAGGTTATGGGACAAGATTGCCTCACCTTTGAGAGGACAGGTAGAAGTATCTTGGACCTGTATCTGGCTTCTGTTGTCTTGATCTGATGTCCTCTGGGTCTTGGATGAGAAGAGACAGTATGCAGCTCTACTCTGCCTCCATGACTCTCACAGCTTTGTAGATCTATGCTATCCCTCCATACCTACAGCCATATCCCCAGTCTGTAATACCAAGAAGAGCAACAAACAACTCTGAAAGCCAGTAACCCTTATGCTTCACTGTGGCAAATCCAAATACTCTAAAACACTTTCACATTTCATCCACCTCCAAAGAAGAAAAGCCTTGACTTCTTTTTTCTCTCTGGGATTAAGGCATTCCAGAACAAGCACAGGAGATCTGGGTCACCTTAGACGTGGTGGAATCTCTTAAGTCTGATCATAAGCATCTATAGGACAGTTCTAGGAAAAAAGCTATTTGTCCTTCAAGTGGCCTGAACTTCCAGGCTCCTTTACCCAGGCTCTAATCTCTTCTACAAGGGTTCTGCACCCTCTTTTGACCCAGTCCTTCCTTCTAATTCATCTCAGATAAACGAATCCACAAGGCCACCTTGCTCCCCAGCTTTCTTCTACCACCAAACAGCAGCATGCATCTACTCGCATAAATGTGATCACAAAGACATGACTGCGCAGGAAGACAAACATGCTGAGCAGATGGGTTGTGCAGGAGGATGCCCTCATTTTAAACACAAATAACTGGCAATAACTTAACAGATGTGGTAAGAAAAATCTGGACAGACAAGCACGAGGTGACTGGAATCCAATGTCAGTCAAGTACTGTGGAATTTTCCCTGGCAAAGAAAGGTTTCATCTTCCATCTCCTTGATTACCTTGTCCAGAAGAGATAATTACATTGATGTTAAGTGTCTTCACAAGAATGATACAGGTATTCTCCATTTAGGATCTCATGCAACTCGCTGCCTTTACAAGGTGGATTTTTCACTGGAGAAATCTAGCCTCTGTAGCCCCAAAGTCCATGAGAAAAGACTGAAATTCAAGCAGAAGTCCTCAGCCAAAGACTTCAGTGTCTGTCCTTCTCTTCCCCAACATCAAATCAGCATCCCTCAGGAAATATCTTTGAGATGATAAAGAAATCTATACATCTAGCGTACGGCAATATTAATTTGGCCCTGGACTCTTGGCAGATGCACCAACATTACCACAGATGAGTATGAGGATTTTCTCCTTATAAATGTTACAGAGCCATTAATCACGCAGGGGAAATTAACCCTGCCAGGCAGCACTGCAGCAGAGATCAGGAAAGCACAGTCACCACTGACCAACGGCTCGGGCTGAATGTGGGGGAAATGTCAGGTGCACAGATGCACAACAAATAGCAAAGAAACTCTGTGATCTTCAGGGGAAACAAACCCTGCCTTATTCAAGATTTCCCTCCATATGCAGTCATCCAGCTCTCCAAAGACAACATGTTTGGCAGTTCCTGCACTCTCTCCTTACACAAGACAGGGATTCAGTCATGCAAAGCTCACTCCCCGTTCCTGCATGCACTTCACCCACTGTTCACAAGACACAGATCCTGCACATAAGATTGTCGCCCTGAAGCCCACGAGAAACAAAAATCAAAGCCAAAACTTGTTATTTAGAAGACAAAGAGCTTTAAGTATAATGAAACTGGTGCTTGAAACGCCAAGGCTGCTCACGAGTGAGCACAAGGAGCAGAGTCCTCACCCCAGGTACCTGCCATCAGGGAGCACAACACGTGTGAGTTTACTGCAGGTGGAGGTTTCTCTATGAACACTCCAGGAGAGGAACATGTTTATAAACAAATCACCCCCGCTATTTTCTCCAGGAATGTTTCAGGAATGTTATTTATTTGTTTATTTATTTATTCCACTCGTAAATAAATCAAGAAAGAATTTGCATTGCTGTCATGAAGCCAAAAGATTTCAAAAGCCTCCTCTCACTAAATAACCTTAGGAAGTGCTGGATCAAAGCACCAGCATTTGGTTGGAACACAGGTCTGTCCAGAAGGTCATAGCTGTGTACTGTCAGCAAAATAGCCAAAGCTTTGTCACTCTATTAATTTTCCTTTCCTTTCCTCTTTTTTTTTTTTTTTTTTTTCCTCAGCAGAGGAACATTATGTACAGCTCTATGGATTCGGTACCACCAGGTTACTAAGGCTGCTCTTAGGTTTTTTATTCCCTGATCCTCTTGAGGCAAGGTCCCTAAATTCATCCCTGGTGTCAGAGCTCTGCTATTAGGTGCAGAAAGCCCACTGGGGAAGTCATGAGAGTTAAACCGACTCACAGACCTTTCCTTCAGGATATCAGATAGCAGTATAGTCCACCCAGACCCTTCCTTCCAAGCATCTTTATCTGTGCTCCCAAGATACCAGCTATTCTCAATGCCTAAGGGGCTGGTTTCAAGGAAAAACACAGACTTTGCAATGGAGAAAGTTTATCAGCTAGAAAATATGACAGGCTTTTATGCATCAACTTAGGGGCACGAATTCATGACCTTCCAAAACTCCTGCAAAGGACAGAGAAGCAGCATTTCGGTAGCAGCTCATCCAGGATTATCACCCCACGGGAGCACCGCTGGTGTCAGACCATCAGCTCACAGTGTGACCCCGACCAAGCTGGAAATAGCACAGAAATGAAGATTCCAAGCGGGCAATGAAACGGTATGTGAGTTAAAGCTGCTCCAACTGCCTGGGTACATGCATTGTCTGATCTGCTCGCCTCCCAGCCTCTCACTAATAGTCATTAAATTGCTTTGATGGGCACTGACCCCTGGAAAAGCTTCAGTACAAACACAACTGCCTTCACTGTTGATTTTTTTTTCTTCTTTTCTGTTGTTTTTTCTGCTCCTCTCCCTTTGTTTTTTTACCCCATTGAATCTTACTACTTCTAATTCCCGACCAATTGTCCAGAAAGGAACCAAAGAGAAAATCATCTCTTACCAGAACTGTGAAATATCTCACTGCATCCATTCACCAGCCATTTCCCCTCTTTCAAGCCTGCAGAGCTGCTCCTGAAAGGGTCTCCCCTTTCTGCCGGAGATTAGAAGTAAATGCTCTGCAAGCCAAGCCGATCATCCCACTGCGCCTGCATCCAGGTACCGGAGCAGAAGCAGTGGAAAAGTCCATCAGGCAACAGCAAACACAGGCGCATGCACGCACACCCCAGGCACAAAGCAATAGGAGCAGGGGGAGGCTGGAGGCAGAGCAGATGGGAGGGGGTGGCTCAGGGGAACCAGGCAGCGGGAGATGCTAATGTGACAGATGTGTTGACTTTAAGTTAAACAGGAAATTGAGGATGCTTGATGCAGGGAGGAAAGGCACTAGCTCACGTTAAAGGCAGAGGTTTCCCATGGTCTTCCCCCTTTCTGCTCTTTCTCTCTTCTATCCAGGCTTTTCCTGATGATTTCTAGTTCTTACCTCATGCACAGTCAAAGGTATTTCCCTTCTGAAATGGGAGGTGGGAGCACAGTCATTTATGCCCCGTTCAAACGAAGCTGCTCTGAAGTTATTTAAATGACAGCCTCTAGATGCTGGGAATGCTGAACATCAAGGTGAGGCTTCCCATTTGCCTCAGTTCTGGAAAGAGGAAAATACAATTGCGTCTAATCCCTGATTTGGGTCATGTAGGATGGACTGCAGGGAATGGAGTAAACTGATTTAAATGCAGGAAAGGACCATAGCACTGTTGAGATGGATTTCAGCTTCCAGAGACTGACGAAAAGCAATGGCCCCGTGACAAGTCCAGACTCAGATCATCACTTGTACCACCTACCTCGACCTTCCAGACCAGCTAGTGCCCAGCAGTGGATCCCTGTTTCGTTTTTGGTGCCATTCTGAGTGCCACCCTCCTCACATTCTATTCCTCCTACACACTGTCCCTGAGCTGTGTTATTGGCCTCCCTTCAACATTTTAATGGGGTACTGACAGTGATTCATTCGCACTCCAAACAGATGAACCTGAACTTGTCCCCAGAACCACATTTCCAGAGCCAGACAGAGAAGGTAGGTTGGAAGCACCTCAGATGCATTGGCTGCAACCCAAAAAGCATTCATTTTTCTGATTAACAAAGACAGAACTTGGAAAAGTCTGGTGAGGCTCTTTCAGTTTGGGAAAGCGCAGCTTTGGATCTCCCGTCCTTCCTCCTACCTTCTGCCACACTGTCTCATCTCTGCAATGATTTATAAAGCTCTGTGTTCTCTCCTAATCGGGACACCACCACGTTCCCTTTCTCGCCACACGTCACTCGTGTGTCACTCTGCGTCTGGACCCCCGGTGACCTCCAGGAAGGCACAGCAGGGCTGCGGCAGCCGTGAGTCATCAGCAACCTGCCTGCACCCCCAACCCTGTCCCCTTCCAGCGGGGGAGGCCCAGGGGGTTTAACGCATTCTAATCCTCAGGATGGATAATTCGAGGAAAGAGGATTAGTCCTTCTGTGCAGATCCCACACCCAAATATAGAGCAGCCTTCCCTTCGCCTTGCAGCTCCTGTGCTTTGCCCCATCTCGCCCCAGGGATCTGTTGTTGGGGTCCTGGCTACGCTGCTTTACCGTGTATTTGGGGACATGTGTCATGGTCCAAAACTACACAGTATGGCATCAATGCCTCAAGAAGAAAGAAGGGTAGTGCTAATCTTAGATGATCTCACAGCAGGATGCTGCAACCAGCAGAGCTGCCCCAGGAATGGATATTTGCCGGAGAGCTGCAGAGTAGGAAAAGCACTGGATATTGTTGTGCCTTCCCTATTGTCCCCACAGAAGGAGGAATAAAGGGGGGAGCTTCAGCCATACTCCTCTTCCCACCTGCTGCAGACATGGAGTGAGGTCTGGCACAGCCACCGCAGTGTCTTTATTTGGCTGTCAAAGCCCTAATGGGACTTTCAGTTGCTGTAACATTAATGCATTGATTAGCATGGGAGTAATTCCATAATCTTCTCAGACAAGAACAATTTCATGAGTTTCAGCTCATGATCTGAAAAATTAATTTGCCAGGCTGACAATGCAGAAAGAAGACCTTGGAGGTTGGCTCCAGCTTCCACAGCAAGACCGTTCCTCACCCCAGGATTTGGCCACCAGACCAGGAGTGGGAGGAGAAGCCAGAGCTAGCACCAAGTGTAGGCAAAGATGACAGTCCTCAGCACTGATAGCACAGGGGCTTCTCTGTCTTTTTCACTTCCCATTTTTGGTGCATTTCATTGCACCAAAGACAATGCTCCCAACTCAGAAATTGTTATCATAGAATCATAGAATAATTAAGTTTGGAAAAGACCGTGAAGATTACCCAGTCCAGTCACTCACCCACCCTCACCATGCCCACTAATCATGTTCCTTAGTGCCATATCTCCGTGTTTTTTGGACATCTCCAGGGACTGTGACTCCACCTCCCTGGTCAGCCTGTCCCAAGAGCAAGATAGAACCACTTCTTCACCATCCTATATTTTTCCCTGCAGGGAATCAATCCCAGTTTTGAAATTAAACTCACATACTGCCTGTACCAAATACCATGGCACATGTTTTTAGACTTACCATGACATTTCTCACATCCACTTGGAAAGTACTTCTAAAAGCAGATGCCCAAACCTTGCCTGTAGACAAGCAGCCAGGTTTACAGAGATCATCTGTATGGGCAAGGCTGCCTGGCTGCCTCTCAGATAGCACTCAGCTGTGCCTGGCAGAGGGATACACGAAATCTGGGCTTGTACCTTCAAATCAGCTCCCTCAAGAAACAGCAATCTGTTCCTTGATTTTCAGTGTCCCAGAATATAAGTGGTGCAAATCACATTGATACTCCAAGGGGTAAGATAACTGGAGAGGCTGTCTATTGGTGGATGTTTTCTACTTGGCTTTGATACCCTTGTATGGTTTTCCCATTACACTTTTGCAAAATCACATCAGGAAAACCAAATGTGACTCCATTTGACACAAGTGGGCATGGCTCTCCAGCAGGGCCCTGCAGACAGGAGGCACTGGGAGCCCACCAGGAGCTCGTGGATGCCCTCCCTTCTTTCTGTTGCAGGGTCAGACTTCTGGCTCAACACTGCACCCTAAGAGGACACAGAGGCTTTACTGTACATCCAGCATCTGGCTACATAAGGCAAAGCCTTAACCCTTTTCCTCTCTCTGAAGCATTAACCCCTCTCTCTTCTCCCAAAGGATAATGCTGGAGAACCAGACATGAGGCAGCAGTTTTCAGGATGTGCTGCACTTGCTGTAATTTCTGCCCATGGAAAGAAACCCCTTTAAGCTCTGGTGCTGTGTTTAAAAGTGTCTGATCTCAACACAGCACAGGTTTCCCTGAGCACTGCAATCCTCCCCACCTATACATTACAATCATTGGGTTGTTACTCTTTTACCATTTTTTTTTTTCTTGAGAGAAGGTGATCTACGACAACTGAACTACTTCTGAATCCAGTTGCTACCCATGATTTTTAATAGGACTTCAGTGGGTTCAGTTATATTATTGCAGCTAGATACATGAGTAAAATTTCCCTTGAACAACAGTTCTATCAGAGCAAAAGAAGATCAGTCCTTACAGCTCTGTAGGTCTGGATGTGCCATAGGGAAAGGACAGGTGCATACACACGTGCACAGGAACTCCCCACTGGAGAACCCACATCCCATGACAGCCCTGCTCAGAGTACAAATCCTGCCAGCTCCCCACGCTTCATTCTCTCTTTACCTTCATTTCATCCTTCCTAACAGAACTGACAAACTGCAGGTTTCAGTTTTATCTGTGTTTAAGATCTCCTAGAAGGATGGGAAGGATAAAAAATGGGAGGACGAGCCGTAGGTGTGCTGGCAGCTGGGAGGGCAGCAGTGTGTGTGGGGTTGGTGTGTGCAGGGTGCAGCACACTTGCACCCAGCCCAGGGTGCAGCATTCACACAGGCATGCAGACGGACATGTGAGCAGTTCTTTAAAAATCGCCTCAACCCAAGGTAAGAAGATAAAAGGCAGCAGCTTGTAGTGAGCACAGGGAGCTGGACAGAGTGACGGAGCAAGTTGGAATTGCTGCTTCCCCCCAGATCTCACTGCACTACGGTGCCCCCCAACGATTCCCATGGATTCATCACAGCTCAGACACCAACCGCCTCCTTGAGCATCCTCATTTTCAGCAGCACCTTTTGTATTATCTTTAGAGAGAGCTTTTCTCTGCCCCTTACGCTGCCTCCCCAGCACTCAGCACCAAGCCCCCAGGAGCTGTTGGTTTTCTGGCAGCCTCTTCTCACTCCTTTCCCCCCCGAGAACTGAGAGAGAAGACTTTGCTCTTACCTTGGGCACCCCAAGTTGCAGCCGATCCTGTTTGCTGCGCAGCGCAGCGGGAGGCTCCGTGCCAGCATCTCTAGCAGTGATGCAGCCCTGCTGGGTGCTGCATGTCAATGATGCAGCCCAGGGGGGGATCCCGGGATCCTGGGAGCCCAGGGCAGAGAGGAAAGTGGAGGGCTGCCTACCCTACCTCACTGCACTGCCTGCCCCAGCTCTGCTGCAGAGCAAGAAGAGAGGGAGCAGAGGGATGAGGAGAGAGAGAGATGCTGCTTGGCAGGCACTAAGGGAGAGAGGAGAAGCTTGTGTAATTTCATCACGTTAATCAAATCCAGCCCCTTGCCTTACGTTACAGCTCTCCAGCAGAGTTCTGCATTACATGGATTTTTTAAAAAATTATTTATTGTTATTGCTATTGCTGTCATGCAGGCATGCTTCTAGCTGGAAGTAGAAGGGAATCCCAGCATGACAGGATATCATTCTGGCACTCTCTCCACTTTTATTCACTCCACTGCTGTGTGCAAGACCCCGTCCCTGGAGTGAGCAGAGCGTGAGGCTGTGGAAGATGACGCTCTGTGTGCCACATTTCAGGGACAGCCCCACTGCAGGATAAATCTGTTCTGCTCACAGACCCCTCGTGCCTGTAATTGAGAGTCCATTGCCAGAACAACACCAAGAGCAGAAAAAATCCCAGTGCCTATGCAATTTTGTGCTTACAAGACACTACGTGCGGAACTTACTCTGCTGCAAAATCCAAACTACTTTCTGTTATTAAAAGAGATAAGTGGGAAATGCAAAGAGGTGTTTTACTGAGGAATGAAGCACACCAAGCTTAGCTGCACTGCAGGGCTGCTCCCCAGGTAGACAACTCTGCACTAGCTCCAGCTATGCGTGCTCCAGTCCCAGCAGCTCAGAGCTCAGACTGAGCTGATGCCCCAGCATTTCCCCACTGATTTTGTACCATTTGCTCACTCCAATGCAGTTATAATCCCAGCTTGCTTAGGTCAGGATGGGGACTGCTCAACAGCCTGCTCCCAGGCACCAGACTGCAGTGTGGCGTATTCTGCATGGGCCCATTGAATTAATGATAATAAGAAAGCATTGCCAGTGCTGCTGGGAATGGGAGCACACCCTGCAACATCTCTGTGCACAGAGGTGCCCAAATTACTCCAACGGAATTGGAGTAATGGAAAATAGTAATAAAGACTCACTGGTAGATTATGACTGCAAGTCCAGCCCTCCTCCCAGCTCTGTCAGCAGGTGTCTGCCATAAAGCCATAGCTTTACCTGTGCCTCAGTTTACCCACCTGTCAGACACTAGGAGTCATCATTTGGATGCTCCCAAAGTCCCTTTGTCCTGTATTTTGTAGCCCGTTTACCCACCTCAGTTCACCTGATGTGAATCTCCAACTCAGATGTGTTTGCAATTGTTAACAGAATTCTGCTGTGGGCCTGAAAACCTCTCTTCATCACATTGTTTGCTGGTGCAACTCCTGTGACTGTGCTGGTGGCATCACTTCCATATGAAAACTTCAGTAGATGATTAATGTGGTTATTTTCACACCCACTCATTTAAAAAATAAAATCTGAGGCTCAGCTTTATTCTCCCTAGTGCGACACATTAGTTTAATTGCATTTTGCATTTGGTACAGTGCACTGATTGCTTTGATGTGGGAGCACTTCAGAAGTCAAATTATTATCATCTCTCCTGGATGCTGTAGGCCAAATATCAAGGCTATGGCAAAACTAAAAAGCAAGCCAATCTATCACAGTGTCGCTGAGAATCACTTTGCATACATATCACTCTTCCTGCCAGACCTTCAGCTCATTAATTCTTTAAATTTTTCAAATCACAGCATTTTGTGTCAGACCCACTGCACCTCGTGCTCCTTCCATGATTACATTTCACCAGAGGGAACTTCAGGGAAGCCCCAGAGGCACTCTCTGAAGCCCATTGCGGCTGCAACGGAGGAAGGCTGCTTTGCCTTATGCTGCTTTGCACTTACAGGTGACATCACAGGAGAGGGAGGAACACAGTAGGATGGCCAAACCAGCACCCTGCTGGCTCTGCTGGGCTGCTCTGAACTCCTAGCAGAGCTCCTACATCCACATCTGCATTACTTACATCTGCATTACGTTCTGTTTTCTATGCAGGATAGATCTAGCTTGAGTAAGATCGTATTAAATGCCACTGCAGGACCAATAGGAAAGGGGACGATAAACCTGAGAGATGATTCTTATCTCTGTGACCATCAGTGCTTATAATTACCTCTGCACCTCTGTGACTCCCTCCATTAACCATGGCTGTGCTGTGAAGACGTGAAATCAGAGTGCCACTCTTTAGCAGCTTCTCAAATGCCACTGAGAAGGCTTACGAGGGAAACTAAAGCAAAGTCAGAAGGCTGTGTACCTGTTGAATGGGGCGCATTGTTTAGAGCTGGTCAGACAACAGAACAACACTGGTGACACCTGAAGTGTGAGTCTTGCTGCCTCACAATGCCAGTCTGCTGATACTACTGTTAGAAGTAGAGATGAATGGCTGGGGATGAGGGAGAGGAGGAAAAATCTCAGTGCATTTTCTACTTTCCACTGAAATTCTGAGCTTGTTTGAATAAGGCTCTGTTTTCACAAAACACAGACATACTTTTTTTTCCCCTTAAATCAGCCTGTCACTTCCCTTTCGGCACAAGCACCTGGTTATGGATTAAGCACCTGGATGCTGCAGCCAGCAGCTTCAGAGGGGCAGAAGGTTCCAGCAGTGCTTCATTCTCTCCATGGATTGGTGAAACATAGCACAAGCTGCAAAATGCCACCCTCTGTTTGTACCCTCTGACATATTTCAAAACTAAGGGGTTCCCTGCTATCTAAAACTGACACATCTCCAATGATGTTGGCATGGGAAAAAGCACAGCCATTGTGGCAATAGCAAATTAACTGATCCGGGAATACGAGCTGGAGAGCTGAGCCATGCTACAAAAAATAACAAATGAGCATAATAGTAAGAGCCTAGCAGAAAACGACTTGTAATACGGAGACTTTGGTTTTCCATCAAATTGTGTCCCTGCCATGTGCTGCGACAGGCCAGTGGGATGCAATGCCAGAAGGCTCCCACCTGCAGCATCGTTGGCTGCAAATGACTGAGCATGGAGGTGCGAGAGAGCCTGCATTACTCTGATCCAGCAGAAACCTCTCCATAAGACAGGCCTGAGTGGAAGACGTGGGTGCAGTGGCAGGTGTTGGTGCAAAGGCTGAGCTAATGAGCATGGTAGGACCTGTGCTGACAGCGTCAGACCCACTGAAGTGTAGCACTGTCACTGTCACATATGAGGCTCTGCTCCACTGCATCCTTATCAGAACCACCTTAAACATTACCCCTTTTTCTTATTTTGGCTAATGGTTCTGTTAGTTGAGATTTAAAACCCCGAGTAAAACTGCAGCGAACCACCAAAAAAGCGATTCAAACTGCTTTTTCTTCCTTTGTTTTTATATCTTTTGAGGAAGGATGCATTATCGGGTCAGCAATGACTTTGCAGAGCACTAACGCGCTAGGCAGAGCTTATTTATGTGGAAAGGATGAATGGTTCCCTACATGTTAATAGCACAACCGGTGACAAAACCTTGGCATTAATATTTAACATCCTTTGTTATGTTCATGCCCGACTGCTATCCAGAGAGGGCTGAGTCAGGAGATTGGAAGCTGCTGGGAATTGAATTAACCATTATTGGTGGAAATTCACAGAGTGGAAACTGGAAAACAGAAGAGATGTTGTTGTGCTGTATGGCAGCCCAGCAGTCAAGAGATTGTGCTTTTATGGACTGCGTGTAATGTTAAGATAGGAATTATTACAGTGGTGCACTTCAGCTTTTATCAACACCTTAACATTACAGCCTGCTCTGTATGTGTTTGTAGGTATTAATTTGGTGAGAAATGAGGGAGAAATTTTAATAGCCTAAAACCTGCATGCATCCCCTGCAAATCCACGGCTATTCACATGGGAGCAGGGCAGAAATCAGAGACAGAGCATGCTTGAAAGCGCAGGCGAAGACGCACACATCTCTGTGTTACATTAGACGAAAACTGTCCCCAATCCACTCTCCCTGTCCCCATTGCCATAGAGCTGATGGTCAGAGGCAGTTCCATCCCGCTCCCCCAGCCCTGCAGCTGTGGCTATTAATCAGCTTTAATTGCCCATAACACTACACTCCAAGGCCTGCCTGTGTTTCCACCGCACAGCGCACTTTTCATCTGGGTGACTTTCAGGAGCACTGCGTTTTATGTGGGCAGCTAGAGGCGTAAGAAAATGTGCTGTATTATATTACAAAGACATTTTATATGGAGCTGCAATGCTAGAAAGGGAGAGACAAAGGTGGGGGTTCGTGTTTCATATTTTTCTTTTTTTTTTTTTTTTAATTATTTTTTTTCTTCCTGAAGGTACGCCTTCTGCGGAATGTCCTTGAGGGAAGCAGAGGGGCCTCCCTTGGTGAAAGGTAGAGAAAAAACGCGGGAGAAGCAGCAGGCAGGGGGCGAGGGCAGCGGCACCGAGCGCCGCGAGCCAGCAGGGGGCAGCAGCAGCGCGGCGCGGCGGGCTCAGGCGGCCTGCTGGCTGCAACATGGCGGCGGGGTCTGGCTGATCCCAAGCGCCCACAGCGGCTAGCTATTGCTGTATATTAACAAGCGTAATGAGGAGCCATCCATATTCCTGCCTGCCACCTGGGAGTCCCTCGGGCAGCCGCTCTGATATTTGCTCTTAAACCCCACAGCTGCTCGTTCCCCAACCCGTCTTCTTCCCTCTGGAGCCAGCTGGATGCCAGTTGCGCGTGCACATGTGCCCCGCAATGAGAATTGCATTAGCCAAGATAGACTCCTCCCTTTCACCCAGCCCCCTAGGGTGGGTTGCAAAGGAAACCCACAAACTTTTGGTTTTGTTCTTTATTGAAGCTAATGAAGAAAACAGTTTGCAAGTTCCGTGACTCATGTTTCTATCCTTCTGAGCTACAAGTGGAACTGCAGTGTCAGCCTGGTGGGTCAGCGTGTGACCACAAACAGCACTGCCAAGACACACAGGGTTTGATCCTCACAGTAGGGATGGGCACACAGGCTTGCTCAGTGCTAATAAAGATGCTTTTGTCTTGTCCAGCTGGAAGCAGGACTAGCTGAGTACCCCACAAGAAGGCTGCCTCTCATGTGATTTCCAGGCTGTGCCTTCTGTATCGTGCAATCTGAAATGTTAGAGATAGGGCCCAGCCCTGCTCTGAGCTTCTGGGGCATCTGTTGGTTTGCTGCTCTCATTGTAAGATCAGGGCATGGCCACCTGTAAGAGTCCTCAAGGAGACCAAGTAGATGCCTGACATCATGTACATGACTCTTCTAAACATAGCTGTGGAGCACCACCATAGAATAACAGCAAAGTTTTCATGCTGAACAGTACTCCTTGTACTGTTAAGTGATGTGCAGAAGCCTAATACAGTAGCAGTCTCTGTCCATGTCCTTTTCTTTGTAGGATATGTGATAACGTCAGTGCTGTGTCAAACACATCACTAAGGCTGTGTATTTTTAGGGATCTACCCTTTCACCATGGGATGTGCAGCATACTGAGAAGTGCCACAAAACAACCAGCTGAACCAAAGTTACTCAGCACTGTAAATAAGATGCAGTTGATCACTGTGAAGGTTGAAGCTTCATTTGGTGAACGCATATATGATTCCCAGCTGATGCCTTCTCTTTCCTTTCTCCTGTGTATAGACCATGAGCATATTAACCTAGATGCTACAGCTTTTATGAATGCAGTCTGAAGTCCTCCATGGCATGACCAAGCACATGTGGCATAAGCAGATTTCATCTGGAGACACTGTAATCCCTGATATCCTCCCTGATGATGGTATTATGCTGCCCACTTCATCTCCTGGTGGAGCATTGCTTCTCCATCTTCACAGATAAGCTCGTCCAGGTCTTTCTTCCATGAAGTGAGTTTTCCTTATTATGGTTCCAGAAGACATTCAAAGGAACATGATTTTCATGTGCGTGCATGCACGCAACTGAGCCAGGGAGGGATCCAAGCCTCTTTTGTCCTTGCCAGACTTGAAAGCAGCCAGATATCCTAAAGTTTTGGAGACTGAATGGGGGAAATGGGTGCCGTGGGATTGCCAGGGCAATGCAGATTCAATTCCTGGCCTTCTTTCCAGCATTTTGCAGCCTCACCTCTGCCCAGTCTCTAACAGACTGGGAAGCAGACCATGTGCAAAATGCACCCCACTCCCTTAATCATCTCCCTACACCATATGTGTGCATCTGCCCAGATGCTTGCTGCCTAGACATTTTATTCTCAGCTCACACTATTTCCCAGTGCTGCAAACAATCAGCTGCTGTATTCCTCTGCAAGCATAGCACTTCTATGCACAAAACAGGAAAGGGGAGGGGAAAGGACAGGATCCCCATTCACACTGCTTGAAATCACTGCCTTGCAGTGTGCTGGCAGTCCTTGCAATGTGTTGTGTCTACATGTAAAACTTCTTCCTGAGTTCTTTTCTCCCCATGCTCTGAATGCCCAAAAGTGACACAGAAGAGCTGGAAAAACCAAACAACCCTGACTAAATGGCAAATATGATCTCTTTGTTTTACTTTTTTTAAGAAGAAAAAGAAAAAGAGAGTTCTGACCCCCAAACTCCCTTGTGAGAGCCTGATGTGTGGTTATATCAACATATCAGGTCATTAATAGATCCCTGGTGCCTTCTGATAAATTTTCAGGTCAGGATACAGGCATCTCTAGCTGACGTGGCAATGATGGGTTCATTGCATACCTCTGCACTGACCTGCAGGCTCCAGCATGATTCCTCCAGCAGCACAAGTAAACCCAACTTGTTCTCACCCAGCATCTCAGCACTGCTTACCTTCGGGATTGCTGGGCCTCTGGATCTGGAGATGCACACTCTCCTTGGAACTCCTGCCATGCAAACAGCTGAGATAACTTCCATGTCGCCTATCCCCAATTCTCATCAGAAGGAAATATCTCATCACCATCTCTAGCAGACATGTGGTTCCAGACAGCTAGCAGCCTCATCCACTTGTAGTCCAGCCTCGTCTCTGCTTTGTTTGCCTCTTTTCATGGCACCAGACAAGCTGTGGAGCTTTTCACCCACACACTTTACCTGATAACAGCCTCGAACCAGCATCTGTTTGCCTACAGGCACAACTCCTTGCTACTAGTCAGGACCTATTTCTTAGGAATTGTTGCTAAATGATGTCACTTTGGAATGAGCTCCATCAGCTGTGTCTGCACTACCTCACCTGCCACTCCAAAACCACTGAGCCTTGCTGCTGGCTGTGTCCAGCTATGCACAGGGATAACCACAGACATCGAGGCAGCTCCCTCTAGTGCAGCAGGAGGATGTGCTCAGCTCCTTCCTGAGCATTTAGATCCACAGAGCTTGAAGAGCTAAAGCTGTGCTCCCCATCCCACACGATACAGTGTTTGACTTAAAAACATGGCTGTTTCACAGCTTTGCATGGAGCTATCTTGATTTCCAATTTGGACTTGGCTCTTGGCAGAACACTCAGAGCATCCTTTTAACCTTTGTCTGCTTGGTCTGATGGTCAGATATGAAAGGGTACCAAGGAGCAGCTCAAACACAACCTTGGGCTCAGTAGGCTTGGGCTGAGCCACAGGCCAAGGCTGCCTGTCCCTGGCAGGGGGATGTTTCCCCATGGAAATGTCACACATACATTGCCAGGGATAGGCAAGAGCTGCACTCATCTAGCCTGATGTGGCTTTAGCCTTCTCCGATTTACAGCAGTGCACAACAATGTATTTAAACTCTTGGATGGACAGCTGGGCTGTTGCAGCACTCCCTCATGTTGCTGTTATTGTAGTGGAGGTACAGTGATCCAAGCTACAGTGTCACTTATCTAATATCTTTTGACCTGACCGTGCTGGGTGTGGGACCCAAGACAAACACGCAGTCACACACAGACTCTCACACATGCAGACACCCTTTGCAGCTTCATGGGTTTTGCTGGCTTATGAACAAGGGAACAAACAATCTGAAGGAATGCAACTTCTCACCAGGACTCGTCAGAGCGCAGAATCCCACCCAGCACCAAGGAGTCATGATTTATGATTCTGTTACTGCACTGACAGACAGAGGCAGGAAAAATAAAAAAAGCGTTTTGCCAGATTTTTCACCCCCTTGATGAAGCAGGAGTCTCAGCTTTTCAATCTACTTGTGGTTTCACCCCTCAGTTTTAAGGAGAAAAGCTTACAAGTGGGACAGGTTTGACACCTGCAAAGAGAATAAAGAAGATGCTGCAAGGGGAAAATAGACTCCTAGGCAGACTGGATCAGAAAGACCAGCAAAGGGAGAACATCTGAGTTCAACAGCTGAGGCAAAGTGCTTTTTGTGTCATGTGAACATCGAAATTCTAAATGTGAAGACTGGGACTTCCCAGAAAAAGAATTAAGCTCGGCAGGTAGCTCTGCCTCTGTCCCAGGTTAGACCATACAGACAATCCTGGTTTATCAGGGTTTTGGAAAAAAGTGGTGGGGTCATGCACACAGAAGAGCATCTCTCATCTGGGAGCACTTGCTCCAAGAAGCCTTGCGTTGGAGTCCAACCAAGCAGCCAGAAGGACAGACTGACATCCCTGTGCTCACAGCCCCAGCCGTGGGGCATGACCTGCTTTGCTTCCTGTATTGTTTGCATATCGCTCTAGAAAAGTTTCCGTTTTTGTCCTAGACTTTGCTAAAAGCAATTTCAGTTGAAAGCTAGTAATTAAGAACAATAATGAAGCAGATGCGATTTTTAAGCATTTAAGGTTGAAAAAGTTTGTATGATCCTTGAAAACGGGATTCTTTAAAGGACCATGGTGATAAATTGTTCCCATAAATGATGAGAAATGTTTAAATCAATAAAACGTTTGTTTAGATGTCCATATGGAGGAAAGATACAGTCTGTTGCTCTTCATATTGGATTGATCCCACTGTGTTAAATTACAGCTGGCTACGGCCCTGCATCGTTTACTGCACAGCTTGACGAGCATGTAAAATATTCACACTGAGCACAAAAATTTTGTGTGTCTGATCTCTGCATTGTCCTTGTCACTTCCTCCCAGCCAGGGCCAAATTAAAGGCTGCTTAATATGGGGGGAATCTCGCCACAGCTCTCCCACAAGCCTTCAGCCACATTACCCGATATCCTCTCGGATGGCCCCGGGGAACGAGCAGCTGGGAAGCAGATGTAGGCAGCTTTCAGCACGTGACCGTGCGTCTGCCTATAGCACTAGCTGCGTTTGGGATGTATCAGCTGCTCTGGCCTGGTGGCCATAAATACATAAATACAGCAGTAGTGTGGGCAGGGTCTTAAAGGAGTTGTGGCTGTTGGAAGGCTCCCAGAGGGTAGCAGCAGTTGTGGGTGGCAGGGAAGCAGCCAAGGAGCCTAAGTGGGAGTGGGAAGCTGGGTGATGCTCCCAGCCTCTCAGTGCTTTTCCTTGGTGATCCATACTGCAGAGCAGAGTGGGGTGTTCCTTGAGGATCCCATGGAGAGGACAGGGAAGAAGCTGAGCCAGTTAACAGGGGCCCTGGGTTGTTGGTGCTGCAAAATGCCAGGCTGTAGCCCCAGTGTGCTCACTTTGTCAGGCTCACTTCATGAAGTTGGGCCAGATTTCATCACATTTCTCTACACACACCTTTTGTACATGCCAAAATAGCCCCATTAGTTTAGGTATGCTGCTTCCTGCTTCCTGCAGACACACTTCTACTTCCACAGCTCTCACTTTTCCCTTGGGAAAAGGAGCCTGCAAACCTGGGCATTGTTGCAAGAAGCAGCAGCAGCAGGGCAGGAAGAGAAGCAGCAAAAAGCAACCTGATGTCCTAATGAGGACCAGTAGAGGCCACTGCTGTATGCTTGAAAATAACTCCAGGGCTGATGTCCCTGGCGCGATCTTTGCTGTCAAGCACTCTTTCCTCCAATGTGGGTTTTCCTCTCTTCTCCTGGTGTCACATCTTGGCTCCAGCACCCCCAGGTGTGCTGCAGACAGGGTCGGATTGCAGCAACCCTTTCTGTTCTCTGCACAGGGTGATTTTAGTGGCTGCACAACTTATTTCCTCACCTCCAAGCTCCAAACCCACCAGCTGCCCCCAGTAATGAGAGCTAACACATGCAGACCCCCGGGAGGCTTTGGTTCTCCAGCCCAGGTATCTTTAAGACAGTGTGGTATAGAGATTATATATATATATGTATATATTCTGGAGTCTTTCAGACATGGTAACCTCTCCTGTCTCTAGCACTTTGCCTTTGTCCCCTCTATAGACCCATGCCACCCATCCTTCCAGCTAGCTGATGGCAATTTGGGCTGACTCTTATCACAGCCTTGACAGAAAAAAAAAAAAAAAAAGATATAATATGGATTGCATGTTGAAATCCGTAAAAATATTTCTTCAGGCCTGTTTGTACATAGCCGGCAGTGCAGCAAGATGTGGAGTGCCTTTGATGTTTTCAATGGCTTGGGTCTATGAAAGTCAAGCTGAACTGTGCCTCGACTTTAAGGAAGCAAACAGAGAGGTGACTATGAACGCCAATTGCTGCTTTTCAAAAAGGTGCCATTGTGGAAAAATAAGTAGGGCACCAGAAATAAAGTCAACAGTTCTTTTAAAAATAACTAAATTTCTTTAAATAACTGTAAGCGTATTTTAGAATAGCTTGAAACGTTATTTTAAGAGACAGAGGGCCTTTTTCATTGTATGATGAAAGAGGACGTTAATTTTTCAGAAATCTGGCATTTTGTCAACGTCTGCCTTTGAAATTTATGAAGACAAACTCACTCCCTGTGCCTGTGTTTTATCTGCTCATTACTCCCAGTACCAGGGGAACAGAGTGCTCTCACACTGTGCTCTGATGGAGATGTTGTGCCTTGCTCTGTCTCGGTCATGATGAAATGTGGCTGAGCACATTCAGCCTGTTCCAGCCGACGTTACGCCTCTTTTTGCTCTCCAAGTGGAAATGCAGTCATCAGAGGGTGTGTACGTGTGTGGGAGATGGCTTCTCACCGAGCAGCTGGGATCCAGGCACTGGTGGGGCAGCGTTGCCACATGGAGAAGCTGCTGGACATGTATATGGCCATGGCTTCAGGCCAGCTGGCAGCACTCCGCTTTGCCATCAGCCCTGTGGGGACATATGGGGCCAGAACCTGAGTTGAAGGTTATGTACTTTCTGCCCTCCCTGATGGGGAAAGAAGAAGACTTCAGGCTCCTTACGAGCAGATGCAAGACCTGGTATGGAAATGTTAGGAGCCAGTGCTTCAGGCAGCAGCAAATCTGCTGGGGACACATAGTGCTTCCCTCTTCCCTATTTGTTTAATTCGCTGTATATCCGTTTCCACCATTAAGCAGCTGATGCTGAGTTACAATGGGAATTGCCCAGGGATGGCACGTGGTGTGCACATGCATGGAGGTAATGGCTTTACTGTGACCCATTGGAGCTCAGAACCAAGTGAGAGCCTCAGCAAGGCTGCCGAGAAACTCAAGGGCTGCTCTTCACCTGGTAAGCATGGATTACATGCAAATGGCTGCTTGGCTTTTGGGGAGAAGTTGCTTGGACAGCAGAGCCAGACACAGCTCAGTGAGGTGTTAGATCACAGAAATCTCTGTGGGAGAAAAAAAATAATAATAATTTAAAAAATGGCTATTTCACTTTTTGAGACACTGCTTGAGAGACTGTTTGAGTCTAGCTGATGAAATGCTACAAATGGGCTCTGGGGAACTAACTTCTGCTAGCAGAAGTAGTGTGAGGCTATGGGGAAGCCTGATACATGGTCTAATAGATGTTAGCTTCTGTGCTCCTACAAAGCTGTAGTAAAAAGATGCATTATGTGCATCCTCCCTGTGCCAAACACAACAGCTCCCTTCCTCACTCAGCCTTTCAGCACACACTTGAGGCTGCCATATTACACAAGCCATCACCCAGCAAAGTTCCAGATCCAGCCAGCACTCTATATAGATGGGGGAAGGTGATTAGTCTACACCTTCGTTCTCACTTTCAGAATAATTATCACTGCTCTTTGCTACAGTGGACAGCAAAACTGTGTTACAAAGACGTATAAACACTCCATGGCTCATTAAGTTTCTGGTGCTGTCTCTTCTCCTCTCATTAAAACACACAATAAATTCTGTCCCACAGCCATGTCAGAGTGTATAGAGGGGGCTGCCATGGCTCACCTGAAGGTAATGGGACATGACAAAAATTGCTGCTGTGCAAAGACTGTAGATATCAGCTATTAAGAAGTGTTTGAACTTCCATCAGCTGTCTGCACAATCAATGCGTATAGGCAAGCAAATAAGCAGGAAGGTTCTGTTTGTGGCTTCTTAGTTATAAAATCGGTTTTAAAATACAGATTCTTTCAAAATAGCCTTACATGTGCCCAGTAAGATGTCTTGGTCTTTTATGTGTGTGTTCTTTAAAGGCACAGCTGTAAACTACTGGCCCAAAACAATTTTTTTTAACACGAGGTTTCTGCACAAATAGTAATGTTTGCTTTATTCTTCTGGTGCCACAAAACTTGAGAGAATAACTCAGTTACTTTTCTCATTTTAAAAGTGCTCAAAAAGGAATCTCCTGCCATTGCAGCAGTTACCTGACGTGACTGAGTGCTGGCACAGAGAGCTGAGCCTCCGGGTTTCACTTTCAGAAAGGTCCTTAGTTGGCAGGAGTGTCTGTGGTCTTAATAACTACAGATGTGAAGGAATTGCAAATGGTTTTATTGATATTTGGATCTGTGTGTAAATCAGCCAAACAATAGCAAAGGAGATCTTCTAGTCTGTGTACTTTCAAGGCTTTCAAGAGCTCTTCATAAGGCAATCAAATAAACAGTGTTCCCAGTTTGTGAGAAGTGTCATTTCTCTATCTTCCATCAGAAACAGGGAAGGTAACACCGCACCAAGAGGCCCAATGCTTTGCGGGATGGTTTGTGATGTGCACCTTTCTTCCTATCACAGCAGAACAAAGAGTTAGGAGCGTGTTGGCTTGATTCTCTCTCCGCGTAACACTAAATCCTCAGATGTGGTTTGGGGCTGAACACATACATGCATCAGTGCTCTTGCTGTGTGACAAACGAGAAAAACAAGTGCCAACATTTGGGAACGGACTATAAAAGAGAGAGACTCAAAATCAAATCAAAGGACTTTGAAGGGTACGTTACGCAAGAGAAACGTCACCCAGTGCTATGTTTATGTGTGCAGCATTGACTTTTTTATATAGTCAAGGCTTCTATGGTACGAGACATTTAATCTCCTATCAAGCAGTCTTCCTCAATGAGGAGACTCTCAACTTTCTGATCTCTTGCTGCAAGCACACGAGTTACTTTCTGCTCTTGACCACCCCAGGCAGACAGTGGGGGAAGGGTAGAGTGAAAAAAGGGAAACAGCATTTGCTGAAAGTTGCAGGTGACAGGGTCACTTCATCAGCCACAAATTCTCAGGGATGGCAGCTCACCCAAAAGAGCCACTGCCATGACCCTTTGCTCCCCAGGGCAGATACATCTTAAAGCACCATGAGAAAAGCAGAAGGAAGGAAGTGGGAAGGGGGTGATAGGTGGGAAAGTCATGGGAAGGGGGGAAATGTGTTTCTGGAAAAACTAATACACGTGTTGTGAAGACAAAGCCCTCATTAGTTGGAGAAATCTGCAGACTGTAATGCCATCCAGGACACCTGTCAGTGCAGGGACAGTGGGGGCTGTTTGATCCTAATCTATTTCTTGCCAGCATGGCTCAGCTCTGTCTCTGTTTGATCTACCAGAGGTTTCAATGGCTGATGCTGTGGCCCACTCTGCAGCCTGCAAGGCTGGAGATAAGTCATCAGAAATACCCAGCTGACCTTGGAATGAGCTTTGCTTGGATTTGCTTACAGGTGGTGATCAAAAATACCGTGTGACGGCTGCTTAGTGTGAAATAGATCCCTTCCATACAAAAGCACATCAGTGTGTATTACAAAACACAACTTGCCCAGCCGGAGATGCCAGAGATGCCATACCCCATTCTTGACACCACCAATGTAATGGGCTTCTTCAGGCTGCTGAGAAGTGCTTGAGAAGCAGTCTAGTGTTACAGGAGTGCACCCAGTGAGTGCCCAAACCCCCACCGTCTCTCCTGCCATTAGGATTTGTGGCAATGCATCTCTGATTTTCTAGGCTCTATTTACACATTCATTTACACGGCATGGTGAAGCAGCTTTGTTTTCCCCTCTTGATAACTGAAGTTATTTTGACCCGCTGCCACAAGAGATCTGCGCTTGACGACAGACCAACTGTTTGTGCTGCTGAGCAGAGAGATGTTCAATGGCCTTTTGTATTTCTTTGTGATTTGGAAGCGTGTTTAGTCAAGGAAAAGCACAGTGGATTTTTGCTGATTGCTGTGCACATCAGCATTGGTGGTGCAGAAGTGCTGGGACCATCTGGTGGGTGTACATCATCTTGCAGAGCTGGGCTGGCTGGCAGCAGGCACAGAGCTGGTGTGCAAGCAAAAGGGGCTTCGTGCTATGGGGAGGGGAATTTCCTGGTTCCCCTGCACTGGGAATTTCATTGAAGGGAGTCTACTTTGTTCTTAGTGCATGAAGCCAACTACCACAAACTGCCACAGGTACGTGTTGTAATGCACTGCTGTTGGCAAAACAGCTGGTGGGTGGCTCATGATGGAGATTCACGGGGCAGTGTTTTAAGCAGTTCAGGTTCATGGGTTTTGTGAATATGCCTGAAGTTGATGATGCCTGGTGGTGTATAAGAACAGGCTGCCCAGGGAGGTGCTGGAGTCACCATCCCTGGAGGTTTTTTAAGAAAAGGGTGGATGTGGCTCTGAGAAACATGACTGGTGGGCAAGGTGGGGTTGGGTTGATGGTTGGACTAGGTGATCTTAGTGGCCTTTACCACCATAATGATTCTACGATTCTATGTTCAGAGATTTGGGTTCTCTGGATGATGTTCCTCTGATGAAACAGAGATCCAAGGAAAGGGATCCCCCTTAGAGGAAGGAAATCTGCTCCCCATTTGCTTGCTGAGGAAGGAATCTCTTCTTGTACTTCTTTTTCATTCAACAATCACAACTTCATGAAAATCAGTACGAGAAGTTTGATTTAGTACTTAATGAAAGGATATAAAGGTGGGATGCGTTCACATGTTCAGATAAGCTGGAAATGTTTGCCACCACCAACATGGTATTGGTTCCCAACAGCTGGAGAACTCTCTCCCTCCCTCTGTGATTTGGGAAATCTTATCCAACCCACAGAGATAAAGAGAGATAATCTGAGCACTGGGAGCAAGAGAAAGAGCACTCAGGTCTTAGACAGAGAAGATACCATTCCACATCCATGTTATAGATACGATTTTTGCCTTTATAATCTTTACAAGGTTCAAGCAAATGTCTCCAAATGCCCTAAACTTTGAGGGTTTCTTTTACTGGCTTGTACGAAAAGCAAATAGACCCATCAGCTTTGGTGGTGGTTCAAGAGAAGCCAGGGATGCCATATGCGTTCACATCCTGGCCACACGTGGGGATGGTAATAAATAATGGGTTGCAAATGCATGTGTTGCTTTCTTGATTACTTGCTTTACTGTGGGATCTGCTGTATTGATTAATTTTAATCTACTTTGCATGTTATTTAGATCTGAAATTGAGCAGAGTGCAGGGGATGGGGAAACTGCTCTAATTTTTAGGGAGTATACTGCATTTGATTAATTTTATGGCCTGCATTGACTAAAAGCTTTTATCCTGGTCTGCTATCAATTTAAGTCTCTGTGTTTGTCATTTTTTACTCCTGGGGTCCCACATAATTCAGTTTCGTAAATTGATTTGATTGATGTTTTCTGATCCTTCAATAAAGGCTTTTGGCATAGACTGGTCTGTCTCTCGCTTTGCAAGTAACTGGACAACAACCATCGCTAGGGACAGAAATAGAATTGTATTAAATTAAAATGCATCCTGAAAAGAACAAAGTGCCCAGAGCAGGCGCCTCTAACGGTGTCCTCTGAAAAAGCACAAAGCGTAAAGCTGAAGTGCCAAAAAAAAACCTTCCTCGAGGCTCAGTGGTAACAGTTGACAGTCTGCAGGTCTCCTCTCCTCCCTGCCCTCCTGCTGCATCCCACACCTATCCTATGGGCTGTGGCATGGCTCGAGCCTTGCTGGGACACGCAGTGTCAATTCCTGCCACAAACACAGGCAGGTTCACAGTTCTGACCAGGAGAAAAAAGGCAGTGTTTACATCAGGGCTTCCGGCAACATATGTAAGAGCTGGGTGTTAGCTCAGCCCATCAGCAGGTGGAGGGGCAGACGGGGCAGTGATGAGCAGCTGAGGTCTGCATCAGGGGACAGCGAGGTGCAGAGCCCCACTTCCCACAGGAGAGCCATGGGAATTACAGACATTTCATGAATAATATACTGCAGGTCAACAATGTTTGCATTTTGCTTTGGGTGTTTTTACTGTAGTCACTCCAGGCTATCTGCTGTCCTAAGGGCAAATTCCAGAGTCTGCCTGCTGTGCCTTACTGAGGATTTTGTGTGCTGACCGAGATCTATTCTTACGGGGAAACTTCAGCAGAAGGCTGCCCTCAGTCACAGGCAATAATTTTGCAGCAGATTGTGCAGCTCATGGGGCTTTATTGGCAGAGTGTGAAGAAGTAAAATGTTGGTCAACTTCTCCAGGTGTGGCTGCTGCTATCTCAGTGCCTCATTTTCTAGGCACTGGAACAAAGCCCGGCACACTGTTGTCAGCCACACTCACCCTCTCTGTGCATCTCAGTTTGTAGCTGCTTAAACATGATGAAAACAAATCTTTAATAGCTGCTGCTTCCATCGTTACATTGAACTCTGTTTTCTATTCAGTTGCAAGGACAGCTAATTTCCAGCAAATGGAAACAATGTGCTCATATTGCTAATTCATGCCACTACACACAAATGTTCAGATTATGTTGTGCAGATCCAAATTCCATTCTCATTCATGAGTGCAGCTCACACTTAAAACTCATTCCCTAGCAAGAAGTAGGAAGCCCTGCAGCAGTTTATGACAAATTTAAGAAGAAGAACGAAAGACAAATTGATCTTTGTAGTTTTCCAATTTCTTGCTAGCATTTGAAAAGCAGACTTAGACTTACGGTGAAAGCTGGAGGAACCAGTGTCAAAGGCAATTTGCCCGCAAATGATCTGCCAGAAGGCTGGCATCCACACCACTGCTACACAAACACCCCTTCATCTCAGGTTGTGGTTTTATGTGGGTCCAAGAAGAATATATGAGATAAAGGATTTGGGTCTGGACAACAGTTTAAAGACAGAATTAATGATTTGAAGATGGAAGTGGAGCACTGACCACATCCTGGTGAAGGCAGGGCACTGATGAGAGCACGGCCGGGCATCTGATGCAGTGGCTGGCTGAGCTTTTCCCCACATTGGTCCCAGGCAGGGGATGTATGAGACTCCCACATAGGGATGGGGAGCTCTGGCCTACCTAGAGCAGCCTGGGGAGCTTAGTCCCATCCTGCAGCCTGTGGTAATTCCTCACCTAGGTCATGGCTAACAACTGGTTCTTTGGAGAAGCTCACTTGCAGGAATATTTCTGATAGGAAAAATCACGTCCTCTAAGAGCTTCCAATAGAAATGGTGACAGAGGGCAGATCCCCCACTGCAGCACATCATGCCTCTTCTTTCCAGCAGACTCCTCCAGCCCAGCCACATGAAGAGATTGCCCAGAGAGGTGAGTGCCCCATCCCTGCAGACACTGCAGGTCAGGCTGGACAGGGCTCTGAGCACCTGATCAGCTGTAGGTGTCCCTGATCAGTGCAGAAGAGTTGGACCAGGTGGCCTTGAAGGGTCTCTTCCAACTCAAACGATTCTATGATTCTGTATTTGCTAACAGCAGCATTGCCATTTCCACCATTTTCCAGGGCAAGGTGTGGAAATAATTACAGAGATGTTCCTCGATCAAACTTCCACAGGCTGTGCAGTGGCAGAGGAGCAACGGGCCCTGAGGAAATACAGTGAGGGGCAGTACGGGGCGTTGGGGCTGCTTGGTTTTGTGCCAGGGACAGGAGGCAGTGTTTGGGTGCAGCTGAGTGTGATTTCGGCTGGGCAACGTGTGTTGGGAGAGCTTTACAAGAGCTGGAGGTGGGGATGCAAGCAATGTACCTCTGAGCAAAACAGGCCGTGAGGCTGAAGTTTGGCGCGTGGGGAGGAAGTACCCCTTTAAACAAAAACAACCCGCTGCATCCAAAGCTGCTCGCGTCCCTTCGCCCCCAGAAGCACAACGCTACCACCAATCCCGCAGAGCAGCTGAGCGCACCGCCTCGGGCCAACCGAGCAGCACAGCCGCCAGGTGTTCCCCAGGTGCCGAACCCCTCGCTCCCAGCGTGCCTCCGAAGAAGAGGACCAACCGAGCAGCTCCACAAACTTGAGCGAGAACCGCAGCCCACTCACAGCTGCCGCCTCCCCGCTCGGCCCCGGCCCCGGCCCCCCGCTCTCCGCCCGCTGCTCAGGGGCGGCCCCGCTCCGCGGCGGCTCCGGGTCCGGCGCATGCGGGCTGGCGGCGGGCGCGGCGGCGGTGCTCAGGTTGCAGCCGCAGCCCCCGGCCCTCCTTCCTGCCCGCCTCCCCGGGCGGAGAGCACCCGGCCCAGCCGCCTCTTCCCCCCCCCTCCCCTCGTCCCCTTCCCTCTCCCTTCCCTCCCGGCCCCGTTCCAGGGGCGAAGCCGTCCGCCGGGCCCCGCGGTGAGTGCTCGTCCCGTCGGAGTTTAGCGAAGGGCCGCTGTGGGGGGAAAGTTTTGGGGGGCGGCTGAAGCGGAAGAGGGGGGGAGAGCTTCCCGGGGTATCTCCGGCGGAAGGGGGCTGCGGAGGAACCCCCTGCCCCTCCGCGAGGCTTCCACCCTTCTTCCTCATCTTCATTAGAGCTTTTCTCCTCGCAACTTCGCGTCCCTCTGCTTCCTTTCATTTCTTCCTCGTTCTTTGCTTTTTCTTGCCTGAGTTTGGGTCGATTTCCTCGCGCGGCGCTGCTCTCTCCGCCGCTATTGTCTGCGGTTCTCCCCGCGGCGGTACCGCGCGGCCCCGAGCTCCGGGGGTACGGATGGGGCGAGCCCGGCCCGGGACATCGGCACCGTGCACACGTCCGTGCGTCCATACACACGGATATGCACGGCGTTCCTGGAGCCCCGGGCTGGCCCCCAGCCTCCCTCCGCTTCCCCTCTATTCAAACCATTGATATGCTGATGTAGGGGCGGGCGGGGGGAACCCTCGAGCTGCGCTGACGCAACTTTGTAGTCGCATTTGTTTGTTTCCTCGTTTATTTGTAGTCGAGTTTATCGCTACCGAAGACTCAGCTTCGTGCCGGGATCTCCCGAGCGACGCTCGCTGTTGGTTTTTCCCACCTTTGGGGCTGAAGTGTTTTGGTGCTCTGAAGTTGTTCGAAGGGTCATTGCCACCGGGCCTGGTTTGTGCCTTCGCGCTGCTGCTCGCTGATGTCCCTCTCAAATGAATTTATACCGCTTTGGAAGTGAATGTGGGAATTCCTGGCCGAGGATTGGCAAAGTTTGGACGTTTCTTAACCTGAAAATCATCAGAGTTTATTAATTATTAACTATTAATCCGCTGCCTGTGTCTGTGCTATGGAAGTCATGGAAAGGAGCTGGGGTTGGTGAGAGCAACGTTGCTGAGCTCTGAAGGGGCTCTGCCCGGTGAGCTTTGCTATCCTTGGAGCTTGGGCGTAGGAAATGTGATTTGTGAAGTTTGGAAGGGCACGCTGTGCTGGTTGTGGTTGCTCAAGGGATTGGGGTGCTGTGCTGGCAGCAGACAGCTGGGAGCCGTGCTGCTCCCTGTGGTCCCGGGCAGCCATCAGCCTTGAGGTGCTCATGGAGATATGTGATGCGGGAGAACTATGTCAGGCACGTAGAGCTCCCGAGCAGCGCTCAGACAGTTGCTCTGAGCTCTGCTCTTGTGCTGCCAGTTCTGGCTCATGCAATCCCAGTTTGGTTTTAAGGGGCCAAAGGACATTATCTTGCTTTCTTGCTTTTTTTTTTTTTTCTTTTTTTCCCCAGGCCTCATAGCAGAGTATGGGTGCGTTAAGCAAGGTGATGATATCTGGCATGAGTTCAGACCTGTACACGTCTTGTGCATGTATGGCATGAGTGTAGCACTGCCTGTCCTCTCAGTGCTGGTCTGCCCTGGGGCTGCTGCTGGCAGGGCTCGGCTGAGGGGTTCTGCAGGGCAGACAGGTTCTGTAGGCAGCTCGATGACAGGGCTCTGTGGGGACACACCGTGCCATGGCCTGGTGTCCCAGCCTGTGGCTTGCTGTGGTGGCCAAGGGATGCTTGGCATGGCCCAAGCAATAAGGGTGAGATGTGTTCAGACAACAGAGCACGGCACAAGTACTTCTAATGTACGGAGTCCTGCCAGGTAAGTGGAGGCTTTGAATCATGGTGTGGTGGAACTGGGAGACCCAGGGTTACGCAGAACTCACCGCTAATCTCCCAGCAGGATCTGCTCCTTACTAAGCTGTGTTCTGGTCCAGGGTATGCCCCTGTGCTAAGAGGAGGATTAAGTGCAGCTGAAGGAATCTGGTTATGCTATCCAAAGCCTGAGGTAGGGCAGCGGGCAATAAATTATACTAGAGGGGGAAAAAATGCCAGTAGGCTTATTGTGGGGTGTGCTCTGCTGGTTACAAGGGCAGGGGCTGCTGTTTTGTACTTCTCTGCTGGCATAGCTTTAAACAGATCTGTTTAACAAAAGGCAATGTAAGTCACTGTGCCTGCTGCACCTATTTCTTTTCCACTCTGAATCCAGGACAGCAGCTATCAGTTTTCCTGCCTGGTGTTCGGTGGTGTTCCACTTGCCTATCAAACAATCCTAGAAGCAGTGCTGTAGCTGGTTATCTCTGCCATCTCCATGAGTGCTATTAATGCTGTTTCTATAGGGGTTCCCCCCACACGGGCAATAAATAGTCTGGAGTAAATTAAACCATGCAGCAGATAAGTATAAAGTGCCTACATGGGTTCAGTGTTGCTGTAGTGGGGAAGGAGGGTGAAGGAGTTAGGAACTGGGGGTGAAAGGCCCCTCCTTGCCCTCACTGAATGTTCAGACACTGAAGTTGTGGTGCCACAACCTGACAGCACCGCTCTTAGTGTACGTGGTGATGATGGGCTGATGGTCTGTGTGGTCTTAGTGGTCTTTTCCAGCCTTACTGTTTGTATGGAAAACAAAGCCATGGATGTGGCGTGCTATCCTCTTTCTTTCTTTCTTACTTTTTTTTAAACCTGCCTTTCTCCCTTGCAAATGACCTTTATGCAGATGAAGAGGCAGAGCACATCCCTCAGAGCTGGCTGCTTAGTTCCCTTGCTTAGTGATAAGGAAATATGTTGGCAGCACTGCGGGGTAAGCTGCTATGCTGGGAACTTGGTGCTGAAGTCAGGCTGTACAGCTCTCCCTAAAAAACGTGCATCCATGTATTTCTGTTCCGTTCCCTTTGTCACACAAGTGAGGTGACTTGTCAGTGAATGCCTCTGGTGCTTTTTGTTGGTGCGGAAGGTGTCTGGCTGCAGTGCCTGTCCCTGTTTTACAGCATGGCTGATGATGACGATGGGAGATGTTACTGAGATAAGCCAGTGAGTTAGGAGTTAAGTTGTTCCCTTTTAAAATTCCTCAAGTCTGCAGTTGACTTCTGTGCATAGTGAGGATCGATGTCCTCTGCAAAAGTAAACCCTGACATTTATATTCTTTTTTTTTAATAGCCATTTTAGGTACACTCACATTGTTGAGCAAAGGGGTGTAATCGCAAATACTTTTAAGTAGTCAACAGTCCTAAAAAAGAATGCAGTGTGATAACTTGCTGAAAATAAACTTTAATTCTGTTGGAGCTGTACTTGACCTGTGTTATGTTGTCATGTGCTCTAACAGGATTTTTGTACGTATGTTAAAGGAGAAACCTGAAAATCAGAAGCTGGAAAATTTCTCGTGTGATTTTTGTAGTGGGTGAGAAAAAGCTGAAATCCTTTCTGGAATGACCTTGTGCTTTCCACAGCCCAAGTGCAGAGCTGCACTAGTTTGAGACCTCTCAGATACTGGGTTGGAGGAAGTCTAAGAAGAAAATACCCCTAAAAGTATGGCATGCTACATAGCTGCTTCTTGGTGGTGCTGTTTAAGATGTCTGATCACAGCCCTTGCAACTGATTCTGTTTCCTCCTGTAGCTGTGACTTCAGGTATTTTGGTGGGAGGGGAAGTAAAATGGGTGATGAATTCATTTAAATGAAGATGATGAATGCTAGTGAGACTTCTTGATGTGTATGATGTACAGTGAATATCCTGGAGAAGAGCAGGATATGTGGCATTTGACGACGATGCTCAGGACCCTGTGCTGAGAGCCTACCTGACATGCTGTGTTTCAATCCCAGCTGTGTCTCTGAGCTTTTTATCACCCGTGGCTAATGCAGATTGGAGCAGTAAGTTATGTTAAGACCTGTGACAGGCTCTGTAGCTTCATTTGAATTGTATCTGAAGTTCCTGGCAAAGTTACTTGGGAAAGTAAATCTCTTTCCCAATGTGTCTCTGCCCGCAGTGGTGTAGCTGCTGTGTAAGTCTGAGTGCAAAAGCTAATAAAACCATTGCAAACAAGTGCTTTGGCACGAAGGTCTGCCTTCAGACTCTTACACTGACTCACTCCTGCTTTTTTCAGGAGCTAACACACCTGTTGTGCATCACGCAGATGGTGGCTCTTGCAGCTCTTCCTGCTGGCAGCAAAGGGGCTGTGAGCATCCAGCATGGGCTATAGTAAGGAAGAGAAAATGTTGAATGGTAAGGTTTGGGTTTGCTGCAATGAATGAGAAAGTCTTGTATGGAAACCGCTTGTTTTATAGAGTCATTTTCCTCCTGAGCTTCCTTTGGGATGCTGGAGCTTTCGATCCCATAATAGTGTTTGGACAATGGATGCTAGGATGGAGGAAGCAGGTGTTAAAGGAAGGGGGAAGTGAGCTTTTTGGGGGAAGGGATGCAGGATGGCACTGTTTGGTGGTTATACACAGTAAGGGATGGGCCATGCACAGCACAGCATGCTTTCTAGCTGCTGGACCCCCAGTGAGATCACAGCAAAAGCAGAGCTCTCCTTCCTCAGGTGGAATCGCTTGGTGAGTCAGGCTTAGACCATTCAACTGAAGCTGTGTGTGATGAGTCTCGTTTTGTTCCATGCCATAAATCTGCACATCTGAAACTCCACATTTGGCACTTGAGGAGCGTTGTGCTTTGCGTTAAACACAAACCACCGATGAATGACTTTGGGTGACCTGGATGTAAACAGTGCCCCGTAGCGCGATCTGAACTCCTCGAGTCGGTGCAGATATCGATCCTGGAGATGAAAGCAAAGTGCTGCAGTTCACATGGCTACGTAGCAAATGTTTTTGCATCCGTAGCTGAAAGACTTCCCACACGGGGAGCACCGACAGCGCTTTGCATGTCTCCGCGGGATTTGCAGCCCAGGCAGGAGCTTCCCTGGGTGAGGCCGTCAGTTTTTCCATTGCTGAGTGCTTTGCAGCCGCTCCACCCATTTTTATGATGAGTGATCATCGTCTGAGAGCACAGCCCTGCACGAGGTGGTGAGCAAACCTTCGGTTGCGTTGTTTATGTAAATGTTTGTGCTTTCTCTTCTCCTAGCAGCTGTGGTGAAGGTGGGTTGTCTTAGCTGAGGGCTGGGTAGAGAAATTAATACTAAACCCCCTTTTTATGTACTGCTGCAGAGAGAAGTTTCATGCAACCAGCATCCATTTCACAGCTCCAGGTGACTCCTTTGCACTTCTGTGTTATGTGAGGCAAAACATTACTGTTAGCTGCAGGTTTTCCAGTATTAAGCAGTGCAGTCACCAACAGGAAAATAAATAGGTCTGTCATGGGGTTGTGTTGTGCTGGCTTCAGTGCAAGGACCAGTGCCCCATCCAGCCCTTGTTTGATGTGGGCTCAGCTCTGTGGCCTGCTGTTGGCTGCTGCTGCCTGATGGAGAGCTCAAAGGCTGAGGGTTTGAGTCCTGGCTGGGTTAAAAGTGCCCTTTTGTGTGCTGGAGTGGGCGTCTTGCTCAGCTCGTCTGGAAAGTGTTGGGGGGAGTGGGGTGATGGGGAGACAGTGGGGTGTTGTGGAATGGGGTGATGGGAAATCGTCACTCGGTCAATGTTCTGTGATTAAAGCAGAGCTTTGGTCCCAGTTTTAATGGGTTAACTTAGAAAATGAGCCAGCTCATTGCTGGAAGGGCTCACAAGCTGGAACTGGGGAGAATAAATGTGTTTGCATGGACGTTAAGAGGATTAATTGTTTGCAAAGTAGGAAAATTGAAGTAGTACTCAAGAGGTAACTGGCTGCACGTTCGGTACGTATCGTTGTTTTTCCCACCTTCCTGTTGGACTGTATGCAATGTTTGTCCATCTGCAGAATCCATCCAAGTTCCACATTTTTCTTTATCTGGGTATTTTACTCTTCAGCCCTTCAGCTTGCTTATGGGCAGTAGTAGCCTAAAGCAGGTAAATGTTCTCTCTTCAGTTGGGCTACCTGCTGAAGAGGTGGGCTTCCTTCTGCAGCTGAAATGAGCTTTGTTTAAACTGCACAGTGCTTAAGACCTCTCTGGTTTTTGCTTGATCAGATTAACTAGGATTTTGGCAGGACTTTGTGCTGCTTTTTCTTAGCCAGTCAACTTGCATGTTGAGCCTCCAGTAACTTTCTTGCTTTGTAATCTCAAAGTTCAGAAGTCATCAGGCTGCTGGAGAATAAAGGGAGATCCTGTCGCAGAGGCATTGAACCTACAGAAAGCCTCCACTTCAGGGTGCCAACAGCAAGTTCCAAAATGATGGATAAATAGCAATCCCACAGTTACTGTATGACTGCGTTGTGCAAAACGAGGGAGTGTTTGAAAGGTGTGAAAATGAAGTGTTTTCAGTGAGTGTAACTTTATCAAGTGTTTCGTGCTCCGTGTGCAAGGCTTTTTTTCTTTTTTTCCCCATAATTTGTGATATCTTTGCTAACTTTTAGTAAAGATCCAGTCTCATCAGTGCTTCTGATATTAATTAAAATACTGTTTGCATAAATAAATACCTGCATGTATTTATCCCTTGGGCTTATGATAGTGCAGTGCCAAGAGAAAACTTAGGCCTTTTGGTGGAAGTGAGCTTAAACTCTGCTTAAATCTTGTCTTCAGGAAAGCTGCAGCACTTGGTGTTCCCTTTGTAAGGGTTTCCTTTGGACTGTCCTAGCTGGTGCTGGCTGTGAGCTGCCAGATAACTGGGGAATGAAGGATGAGGTTTAGGTTTGTATCCATCGCACCCCAGGCATTGGGGTTGGGTTGGTGCTGGTACTGGGCAGACCACGCTCACTGGTTCTGTTCACCTCCTACTTTCTGTCAGCTCTCTGATTTCTGTTAGAGAGTAAATCTGCCATGCCCAGCCCGGAGAGGCTCTGATGCAGCCAGGAAATCGAATAACTCCTGATCTATTCTTAATTTCTTGTGTTTCCTGTGGTTATATTGTTTGTGTTACCAGCCCTAATATTTACATACCTTTCAGTGAGCTTTTCTTTTTTTTTTTTCTTTTCATAAGATTCTGCTTTGTTCCTATGCCTTGCAGAACAGGTTCTTCCATTTTTTTTTCTAATAACCAAACAACTTACTTTCTCAAAGGAGTGTGGGGGGGGAAGAACATTAGAGGAAACACCAAAGGGAGATATCTAAGAATAGAATTGTTTTTTGCTGATGATATGCTAAGACTCATTCTAAACTTGCATCTACCCTTCCAAATGTCCTTGGGCTTTTTGAGAGCTTTGTAAAAACTCCCTGCCTATCTGATGATGTATTTGTGAGTGCTGTATCTGAATAGCAGATACATTGACAGTTGGCATTTTAAATGCAAAGGTACTTCTGTGAAAATGCTTGTGAGAATGAAGCTGTGCTTCCCAGTGTAACAGGGATGTGCCAGCCATGTGCTTCCCAGTGTAACAGGGATGTGCCAGCCAGTGGGCTTTGCAGTGCTGGTATTGAAAATCAGTGTTGGTGAATGCTGTCCTGCTGTATGGCTCTGGAAATTCTAATGCAGGTTTCCCCTATGAAGCGAGGAAGACTTCACAAAGTATTCTGTCCCCCAAAGAAACACACATCAGCCTTTTCTTGCAGCTGTCGTTCTTTAGTGCCCATTATCCCACTGCTCTTCCAGTATACATTTCCTTAAAAGAAATAAGGCAGAACGTGAGGATTTCTTTGCACATCTCCCTGCTGTGAAATAAAACCCATTAGATGGGACCTCTAAGATGAATAGTGGCTGGACAACCTGTCTAGTTCTGCAGCGAGATCCATAAAGAGCATTAGTCTCAGATTTGCTTTGGTAGTGGAGCTCTTCTCCTCTCCGTGAGGTTCCTGGTCTGTGCAGGGCTCACCAGCACCACAATTGACAGGGAACATGATGCAGGGTGTATTGCATCAATATTTTGAAGCATGGAAACCCTTAAAAGCTTAAGAAAATACCAGTTTTCTTTTTTTTCCTCTTGGTGCTGGGGGTTGAGGCTGTTGTTGGATGCAGCCTGAGCACAAGGCTGCTGTGTTTGGGGTGAATGAGGCAGCGTGAAGAGGAGTAGCTGATTCCAAACCTGTTAGGGCTCAGGATGGAGGGCTGGGCGAGTGCTGCAGGAGTGCAGTTATCTCTGGAAGACAAAACCTGTGACTTGTTAAGATTTAAGAATGGTAACATGAAAGGGTTTTGCTTTGCCCCCTCAACAAAGGCCAGGGTGAGATGCTCTCCTGCTGCTCCGTGTTTTCCTTCATTCAGCTGCTGGTGGTATGGTTATTTCTGCATGTAAAGAAATGTAAATAACACCAAGGTAGTGAACCCGACGTTCCCAGCTCCTTGGAAGCATCCTTGAATGGAAACATCTGTCCATGAGCCCTCTGCGGTGCGCTCGCACAGCTGCACCGTTATGCTTTGCTCTGGGCAGAGCCTTACGTGCAGCCCAGCCCTAGCGAGTCTCCTTGGCTTTTGCACTTGAAACCAAGCCCTGAGCAGGAGTGGGAGGGAAGGAAACTCCATGAAGCTGCAGCAGCAAGCACTGAGAGGCAGGTGGGAAACCACCCTGCTAACGCTCGGGGCTTTTTTTTGAGCCTGAACTGGGAGAACTCAGTAAATCTTTGCTAAGTGGGCATTAAAAAAAAAAAAAAAGTCCAAGAAGTGAAGTAAATAATGCGGGAAATACGTAATGAATGTTTCATGATTGGGAGAGATGGTAACTGGGGCTCAGCCCTGAGCCTGCTGGAGGATGTAAGTAGTGACACGGGTGGGTTCTGTGCAACAGGAGCATTGGCAGCTTTGACTTTTCATGCAGACTTTGTGCTCCCCTTGTTGCTGGTTTCCTGTAAGCTGTCAGCAGTGCTGTCAGAGCTTTTGGAGATTTTAAAACAGGTCAAAAATCTCCCTCTTACGTTGCTTTGGTGCAAAGCAGGATTGTGTGGCTGGATTCCCTTGGGGTTGGGGGTACAGGGGTTGAATTCAAGCAACTTGCTGTGATGTGTCTATGAAAATGTTTCTGTGTGTTTTTTAAAACATCAGTGTCTTGTTTGTTGGATTTTTTCCTTGTTGTCAGTACGTGAAATACTGTTTCTCTAAGGGAGTTCTTAGCTCTGCTCGCCAGCAAGTAATTCAGCATGCAGTGTAGCCAGTTCTGAAAGAAAAAAATAAGAAAGATGGGTTATTCATAACATAAATGACATACTTGGAGTTAATTAAGATTAAAAGTGCAGTGAAGACAAGCCAGCAAGGGTTTCACTCTGCTTTGACTTAAAGCCTGCATCGGAACCTGCAATCGAATTTGAGCTGCCAATTCAGCTGCAGTGTAAAATGCCTCCCTGTCTCAATTGGAGTCAGCTAATCCCAAATTTGAAGTGATTTAGGGTGGGGTGTTTTTTTTCTTCTTGTCATTGGGCATATTTACAAAGAATTATTCCGATTTTTGTTTTCCCCTCTGAGTCATTTCTAACTTCACCGCGATCATTTCATAACGCAGAGGGGATTGCTTCTAATGTCTCTTCAGGATTTCCAGCACTGTAAATAATTGCTCAAGGCAAAGGTACGCTAACGTTATGTGATGAACAGGAAGTCTACAAATAGCTGTGGTGTTTTGCTGTGATTACATCTGCAGTGATGCAGGTGCTTGGTTTTACCCCGCTCGGTGAAACCAGCTCTCCAAACAGTGCCATTTGGCAGAGCACGCGAGTGGGGCGGTGGGTGGGTGTCTGAGGGAAAGTACAGCAGCAGAATTGAATTCAAGGGTTAAAAAAACCAAGCACCACCCCCTTCTAAAAAAGAAGTGATGTGAGTGATGCTGGATGCTGTGAGAGGATACCCTGTTTTGTTGTTTTTTTTTTTCTTTCTGAGTTTTATGACCTTGTGTCATTGGGCTGTGAGTTTGTTTGGGAACACGCTGATGCTGGAGAGGGGATGATATTAACATTAACAAGCAAACAGGACTGTTCCCCTGGGTGGTGATTATAGCCAAAAAGGTCTTGGAGGAGTTTTGGGAGAATCTTGGCTCGTATTCGTTGAACTGAACTATCAAGAGGTCTGTGATGTAGAAGAAAAAGGAATGGGAAGGAAGGAAGCGGGCTGGGAGAGGTATGCACAAGATAAGTGGAGCAGCACTCAACCTATCTCTTCCAAGTCACTATTCCATGTGGGCTTGGAGGTTTGGAAGAAATTGCTCTGCATGTGAGGGGCAGAAAGTTGCAGAGCTGTGCAGAACTGTAGCGCAAAGGTTTGTAGCTGGGGAATGTGCTGATGTCTTCAGCTGACTTTGGCCTCGATGTCTTGGGAGACATAGTGGGGCATTCATGGTGTGGTATCATGTTCACTGTGTTAATGCTTATCACTGATTCTGAGTGCTTCTCTCAGTTTGGGGCATTCATAGTACCACAGATTTGTTTCAGTTGGAAGAGACATTTAACGGTTGTTAGTCCAACCCCCATATGATGAGCAGGGACACCTACAGCTCAGGGTGCCCACAAGGAGCAAATCGTTCATGAAGGAATGACTCTTATCAGGAGTATGACTTCTCCAGCTATTTATACAGAAATAGGGCTGCATGTTCAGAAAGGGAGAAGCATAAATATTCCAAGTGTCTTGTGAGTCCCACAGTTACCACTGTAATTATGAATGGCTCTCCCTGTGAGACACAGTGATAACTGCAGTGCTGCCCTGTTATAAATACAGCATCTTCTGTGCTATTGTTCAAAGACTCCTTTGGAAGCCTGATTTAATAGTTGAGCTGAGTGAATAATTCAAAAACTTTTTATCAAGTACTTGTTTAAATTCTTAAATGAGCTCACCATAACCTTTTTATGCACCCCTCCTGCATGTGTCACACAAGTATTAGAATAATTGAGTTTTACTAGCGCAAATGTTTCTGTGAAGCAAATTTTCAGAGCTTGATGTACGACTGTTTATGGAAAGGGGAATGTTAAAATCTTGCACACCAGTGTCCATGCCAGAAACTCTCACTTGCTTACTTAGGGAAAGGGGAGGGGATGCGGGACCCTCGACTTCATTTGAGCATTCCCAGCTAAGCCCTTCGGTTAGGCTGACTGATATGCAACTAAAAATCTGAACATGTGGCTAAGGGAACTCCAGTTGTATCTTTTTTCCAGGCCTTTCTAGAACAGTAGCAGTACTGATGTTAAAATATTTGCTTTTTTTTTTTCTCTTTCTGGTAAGTACTGTTTCTGACTTTATTTTCTTCTCTCCCCTCTTTCTATGAGAGCAAGCAGGACATTTGAGCTGTGTCTGCTTAGCATCACTGCATAGCTGAAAATGCCCATGATCCTTTTTTGAGTTGGGTCTTCTCATGGTATGAAGTCCTGCTTTTGGAGGAGAGCCTTGCTGATGGGACTTTGGGATTTTGGTTCTCTTTGACTTCTGTCTCTGATCTTTACTTAAAAACTCTTCAAGCAGATGAAATGCGTGTTGAGAAGTGTGGGTGTTGTGCTGAGCATAGCTGCAGAACGTTGAACTTGCAGCTTTGTGTGGCAAAGCAGATTGTTGGAGTGACAAAGAAGCTTCTATTGAAATCCTCTGCTTCCTTCAGTTGCGATGTTCCAAGTGTTAAAGGTACAGAGGCTGGAAATCAGCCAGGCATTCATCTCTAGGCCTGTAAAATAGTAACAAAACAAAGCCGTAGCATGATCTTCAGAAGTAGTAGCGCTTGTTTTGGTTCTCAGAAAGTGCCCCCAAAAGCATGACAACAAATGGTCTTGGATGTGCAGAGGTCAGCCAGTGATGTGTCGGAGCCCAGCAAAGCTGTTCATCTTCGGGTTTCCTAAAGCTGTCACATGCACTAAGTCTTATTTTAACTGCAGCAAGGTGAGCTGCATCCAGATAAGTGCCAGTGAGCATTGGTCTGTTGTGACTTCTTTTTTCCTATTGTGAAAGCTGTTGACTGAAGAACACTTACTCTGTGCCTTTTTGTTTCCTGGCAGTGCAGTGAGTAGCAAGGGTTCATCAGCTCCAAATTGCTGGTGCTGGCTACTCAGACTTGAAAACAAACACAAAGGTTTGGGCCCACTTTCTTTGCTTGTTTTTAATTAATTATTTGTACAACAGGGGTTGTTTCATGGCAGGAAAGACCCAACGATCTTACAAAACGTGCAGAACAAGCAGGCTCTGTCTCGTCATCCTATTACGACACTCCCACCGTAGGCAACACCCTTTGTATTGTGACAAACTTGCCATTATTAGTGGTGTAAAAGTGCACATTAAGTAATCTGAATGATTGCTTTTGTGCATTGTATATCTGTAACAGGATATTGTGTCCTAGCCATTGCAATGCAAAGAATGAGTAAAGACAGGTAAGCAATATTGCTTCCATTTATTATGTGGGGAATACGAGACGTGGCTGCTTTTGATGAAATAAATCCCCTCTAAATCTGAGCGTTTGCCAACTAAGCTGTTGTAGTTTACGATGGAAGCTGTTGATTGCAAGAGGCAATATCTCCAGTGTGAGGAGGGTGAGTGCCAGCTCTTTGCCTTGAGTGATGTGTGCAGAGATACAGGCTGGTGGCAGAACTAAAAGCAGCTGCTGTCTCCTGGTTCCCTTCTCCTGTGCTTGGTTACCTTGTGCTTTACATCTTTGCCCACATAGAAGTGTAATAAGCATTTCATTATTTTTGCCTGCCTTAATTTCATTTAGCATTGTCAGAGGGAAAGCTGTTAACAACTTGACATTTATTTGGAATGGATGGAGTCATGAAGAATAGCACAGTTGGTTTCTTCTAAAGCTGCATGCTGTTTTCTGCTGCGAGTGTTTTGATTCTTGTTTATTTTGCAGCTATTTTGGGGAAGAATAGTCTGGGAGAAGGGAAGGAAGGGGCAGGCTTTGCCCTTGCAACCATTATTGTTAGCCCTGACTTTTGGTAGAAGTTAGCTTCTTTAGCCTGACCTTTCAAGACTTGAGAAATGTGGTTTTGTTTGTATTTCCATCTTTTTACATTTTAAAACAATTGTAACTGTACCAGACTGTTTGAACGTTAATGGGGGGAATGGTTTTCAGTGTCCTGATGGAGTTTCCAGGCAGCTTTTCATTAGCCAAGTACTACACCAGGCTCTCAGTGGTCGGGTTTGCTTGGTTAGCTCGGAGAATCTGCAAAGCAACTGTTTAAAATTGCTGACACATGTTAAATAATGTGGAAATCGCCATCCCACTCCACTGAAGTCTGAGTGCTCATGTCTGGAACACGAACAGGATCTGACCCTGAAAATTATACGTGAACTGTCTTAATCTGGAGAGCATTTCCTAGATGGTGTCTTTCCTCTGACCCTGGGTGGTTTATCTGGTTGGCCTTGGGTATTTTTGATTTTTCTTTTTTTAATTTAACTTTTCTAAAAGAGTGAGCGAGGGGAAAAAAAATCTGTTCTGCCTTGTTGGTGTATTTTTGAATTATTCAACCACGTTTGTGTATTTAGGAATGCTAACTTAAAAAAAGAAAAAAATAATAAAGATCTTGATTCTGATTGAGTATCAAGAGGAGCCCAGTTGGCAGCACTGGGACCTACCATGGGCCTGCTGTGTGCTGTGACACTGGGGCTGATCCATATCATCACAGGAAATACGGAGCAGCCTCAGGACTTGAAAAGCCCTGGGACTGAGTTCTGAGGTTGAGTGCACCCTCAGCATGTTTGCAGACGATGCTAAGCTGGGTGGTGCCGTTGACATGGCAGGAGGAAGGGATGCCATCCAGGGGCACGTGGACAGTTTTGAAAAATGAGCCCATGTGAGCTTAATGAGGTTCGACAAGGCCAAGTGCAAGGTCCTGTGGGTCCTCGGGTCCTTTCCAACCCAAGCTGTTCTGTGATAATTCTAGCAATAATGCTATTAATATAATGCTTACCATTAAGAAAAAAAAATCATCTTCCATCTCTGTCTTGCAAACTTCTGTTGCTTTGCTTTGGAGCAACTGTAATCAGCCCGTACAGCTTCCCTTCCTTCTGCTGTGAATAAATCTGACCACCTTATCTTCTCCATCGGAAAGTCTTCCCTGTTTAACAGCCTCTCTAGGAGCACATATAAAAGGGGCTTTCACTAGCAAACAGGAAGCAAAATGAATAGAGGAACTTTTGATAATGGCCTGTCTGTCTGAGCACAGGATCAGCCCAACGAAATTGTACCAGTCTGGTGAATGATAGTGCTTCAGCTGGGGCCAGAATTATGAGTTTTTAATCTTGAAACAAGCAAAGACTTCTTCCTCTTAAACAGTCATCAGCTCCCTCTTTGATTTGGGGCCTGCAGACATCCATCCTCAGCCAGTTTGTTTTTGTTTTTTGCTCTTGCTGAAGTCTGCTTTCATGAGTTTTAACGAGTCTTGGGTGAATTTTTGTGCAGCAGTGGTTGTGCCCACATGCTCCTGCTGATGCTGCCAGTTACTGTCCTGTGTGTTTGAGCAGTCTGCTTTTTAGGCCCATGATAAGTTCTTGCATTTCAGCTTGGCTCATTGCTTTAGGCCTGGCTTGTCTGCTGCATAGCACTGGTTTTATTGCAGGCCGATACGATCGACGTTTAGGAGTTGCACTGATGTAATACTGGCAACACCAGTGGAAAATGTCCTGTTGTTTCTGATATGTTTGCTGCCTGAGGAGCATCTTTTTGTCACACGTTGCTGTCTGAAATGCAGTGTGATTCAGATTTCTTATACTAATTGAACGAGAGTTTTATCCTGCTAACTACAACGTTGCACTTTCCTGCGTCGTTTCAGACCCTTTTTCTTGGATTTTAGTAGTAAAAAACCCTCAAATGGCAGCTTTGCTTAGGTAAAATGAAGCAAGACCTTTTTATGGGCCCTTTTTTAGAATCACTTCCCCAATCTGAATTCTTCTGCGTGTTGTGTTGTAATTGAGAGCTGCCCACCAGCTGCACTGCGTGTGCTGTGGTTTAGGCTGGAAGGATGTAGTAAGCAAAAGTAGGGTAGTGCCTGTAGTACGACACGAGGACCTCATTTATTAATTTAATCACATGAAGTGGACTTGATGTGCAGAATAATGAAATACAGCTTTCGTCTGCGTGTTACTGCATCATATTATCAATTTATAAAAGTTGGTTTTTCCATGAGTTTCTCTGCTTTTTTTTTTAATTTTAATTTTTTTTTTGGCCTTTTTTGGGATATCTGTTTTGTTGGCATTGCTTACTATCATTTTGTTAGGAAACAAAAGCGTGTTACTTTTTCTCCATCCCTTTTTTTTTCCCCCTCTATTCCCTCAACAGTTCTTGGAAAGAATTTTTGACGTGGAGGAGAAATCACAGAAGGCTCAAGATTTGTGTGTTTGTTTATTTATTTTGTCCCTAACACTGTGAGAAATCAAATACACCCTTTCCCCCTGCACACATCCATTCTCAAACCTCTGAAATGGTGTAGCCAAGCTGTCTGGTGACAAATGGGGTTTCTGAGGGCTGATTGCAAGCACACCTTGTTTATTTCTGAATACACATGCAAACCTTGTTATTGTGCTTTTAAATACTGCAGAAAATGAGCTCTCCTCCAGCCCAGCTGTGGTGTGCTTGAAGAGAGGGACCAACAGAGCACCGCTGTGTCAAAAGGCACTGTTTTCCTTTTTGTGATGGAGGGAAGAGTCTGACCCCTGGTGCAAAGCAACAAGTGTGCCTGTAGATACGCAGCGTATCTGACATGTTAGCTGGAGTTGCTTGTGATCCTTTATGAGATCAAACAGTGACTGTAGCCATCAGAGGCGAATAGAGCACCCTAGCATTTGTGCTTGCAACTACAGATGATGTGCTGCTCTTTATGAAGTGTCTGTGTAAGGGTTTTCTCTCCATTTTGTGCCGCAGGACCCAGGGCTGTACCCTTCCTGCCTCCCTCCCTTATGATCCCCTTCCAGGGCATGGCCAACTTGGAAGCTGCAGGCCCCTGTCCCATGAGATCACAGACCACAGCGGAGTGAAGTTAATGCAGTCTCAAGCCAGATCTTTGCTTCAGTCTGCTTCTTGATGGCATTTGTTCCTCTTCACACTGGTCCTGCAAAGCAAGAGAGCCGTTAGGCAGCAGCTTGAAATCCAGCGGATGAGCAGAGCCTTTTAACTTTGTGTGTTAGACACATCTATGAATATGTGCAGAGCTAGCTAATAAATAACCCGGGGAAAGGTGGTTAAGAGGAAAGGACATAATTAATCCTGTCGTGCACTCGGCTTTAAAGTTGAGTCCAGAGTGGTAATGCATTATGCTAGAAAGGTAAACACTATCATTATTCAGCAACAAAATGCGCATGAGGCTGACATTGTTTTCCTCCCTTCGATTTAATAATTTTTTTCTTTGCACCAGTTTTAATATCTGAGATGTCCTTGGGTACAGTGGAAGCCCAGTGAGGCCCTACTCTTTCCAAAGGGTCGTCACTCCTCTATTTTAATTCAGCGAGTGCTGCTCTGCTGACACAGACCGTGTGCTGTTCCAGAAGGCTCTGACTGTGTGTGCTGTGGTGCTCAGCTGTCATTCCTGCAGTGCGGGAGGGAATTGGTTTTATCAGGTGATCCCTTTTCAGCTCCCCGCACTGCTGTGTTTGACCCAGGTCAAAGTCACTTATCATATAGAAGAAAAATAAACCAGCCCTTCCCCCAGTGGTGGAAGAATACCTGTTGCTTATAGAGGTCTTCTTATTGGAAGATCATAGAATCATTGAGGCTGGAAAAGAGCACTGAGATCACCTCATCCAACCGTGAGCCCACCTCCACTATGCTCACTTCCCATGTCCCTCAGTGCCACGTCCCCACCATTCCTGAACACCTCCAGAGATCTCTGTGTTCTGAGCTCTCTGTGTCTCCCTAACAAATTACAGCGCTCAGAACTTTTTCTTCTTCCCCTGTTCCCACCACTGTCAGTTTAAAAGGGCCTGGTAATAAAGCAGTGTTGTAAATTATATTTCTGTGCTCCGTCAGGGTTCTTCTGATTCCAGAAAGCTTGCAAAACTCTCAGGAATGTGGAGAGGAAGGGGACTCCTTCCCTGATATGAATCCAAAAGATATTGTATGTTGTCAGCTCACACAAGCTCTTTTTCTTCAGAGTATGACAGATCTTTTCTTCTTTTTATTTTTTTTTTAATTTTTTTTTTTTAAGTTGTTGAGATTTTGATCAAAAATTGATCACCCGTGGTGGATGGCATGAAGCACATTGAGTAGAGGGGTTGCTGTCTGGTTGATGTGCTGTTTATTTGGCATCCAGTAGTCTTTTTATTTTGCTGAGGCAGATGCAGGGTTCCCCAGCTCCTCAAGCACGACCGTGGGAGAGATGTGTTGGTTTTAGGTTTCACCACTTGAGTGATGGGGTTAGCCCAAGACAGAGATACATCTCCGGGTATGGAAATGCTCTTGGCCCAGATCTTGTCTAGCGATGTAAAGCCTGAGAAAGGACCAGGAGGTCAACTTGAGCTTCTTAAAAAATGCAGTATATGTTCATTCTGTGGCATGTTGCTGTCTTTTTTTTTTATTATTATTTATTATTATCCTAATTTCAAAAGGGAAAAATTTGGCTACAAGCTTGTTTAAAAGAAAAAAAAAAGCTTTAATTGTAGCCTAATTTGCAGCCACGTAATTATTGGTATCAATAACATTAAAGCATTAATGATTAGGAACTTTAAGAACCTGCCTCTTAGCACCTTTCCTCCATCTCATCTGTCTTCTTACTGCCCAGCTGGGCAATCTTATCAATCTGCAGACACTAGGATTTTTTTTTTTTTTTTTTGCACAGATAGCAATAGCTATGTAACTAGTATGCATTTCTCCTAGCATTTGTTCCAGAAGTAAGCTTTCTCTGTTCCTGTCAGTTAAGTGATTGACTTTTTTGATGGTGTGTAGAAAAGTGAACCTCTGGAACAAGCTAAAATGAACAGAAGCTTGTTTCCTCTTTGCTCACATAGGCATTTATTCACTTCCCCATCTGCTTTGATTTTGAAGATTGCTCAGATTCTTCCTCTGTCTGACCCACTTGGCATAAGCTACAGAAGATTATCTTTCTTCAATAGCCAAGTTTATAGGGCTCCAGCTTATTTGTAAGTAATCCTTTGAGTTTTGAGTGCTGCCTTTCTCTTCCTTCCCCCTTCAAAAGCTGACTTACTGCCATTCATCTACAAATGGGGAAATGCTGTTGCAGCCTGTAGGTGGAGGGGAGAGTTGGCTCAGAGGCTTTGCAAGAGGACATGGAAAATGTCTGACAGAAATCAGTTTGCATTGAAGTGCTGGGCTCTACAGTTACTAAACCTTTGACTTGTATGTGTTTGTAGATATAAATGAGTAAGAAGAGTAACAGAATGAATATATTTGTTTTGGACTTCCCTAAATAAAGGAGTGGTAAAAAACCAAAAACATATGAAGGGCTCGAGGTGATCATCTTGCTGTCTTTAAAACCCAATTTCGTCATTTCTTATTGCTCCAAGTGAGACCGTTACCTGCTGTAGTCCTTTGCTTCTGCTCTGAATGAAACAAGGGGTGATTTCACATCTGCTTTTTCTTGGTAGCCTGGTATTTACCACAAGCATAATTCTGGCTTTTGGCTAGCTTTCCTCCTTCGTCCTTCCTTAATTCTCCTGTGCTTTCTAGCTTTTACACTGCTCCCAACTACAGGGTGGTTTTTGTTTTTGTTTTGCTTTTCTTTGTTGGCCTTGGTGTAGATACAGCTTTTTTCAGTGGACTGTGATGTTGTGCAGAGCTGCTTCTCTCAGCTTGAGTTTCCAAGCCTTGTGACCCATGTGTGGCCCTTCTGGCCCCTGGATAGCCAGAGGCTGCAGCCCTTTGCAGTGAGAGTTGGTCTTGCTTTGAACATGTGGGATTCCAAGTATTTCCTATTAGACATACATGTAGTATAAACAAGCTGTTTTGTTTAGTATGAGCTTTTTATCCTGTTAGGACTAGAGATCTCTTATAAAGCAATTAATATAACTTTAAAACTAATATTTGTCATTATTTAAATAGGCATAAATCAGGATGTTGTAGCAGAAATGCTAAGTTGTGGCCTGAAGCATTGATTGAGCACCTGGTGGGAAGGCAGGGCCAACCCAGGGAGCTCAGGTGCATGCAATGCAATGTAATGCAGCTGAGTGACCAGAATCCACCCCTTTCCAGCCCTCATTTAAGGGCTGGCAGTGGCAGGGGGGAGATCTGGGAGATCTCTCTGGAGCTCCCTGTGTGCCTGAGGCCTCAGTTTTTCTTCCTTTGTTTCTGCATCCCTAGTTGCTACGTTTGGGCTTGTACTCATTTGCTACAGCCTAGGATTGTGCCACTCTGCTGTTATTGCTGTACTTTCCATCACATTGTAGCGTTACAATGACATGCAAAGAACATTGATGTTCCCAGCATCACAAGGACCTGATGACAGATTTCCTTGGACGTAGGTTGTGTACTTTTTTTGCTCACTTCTTTATTGAAGTTGTACACCAATTTCATAACCTTTTGAAACTTGTGTCAATGACAGAAGGGGTGTATGTATTGTGGTGGACACAGGTTTCAGTTTGAGTTGTAGAATACATGTGGGAAATATAGGATGTTGGGGATGGTGGATACCATGTGGGTCTGTTGGTGCAGTACCTTTGCTGCTCTCTTTGGCTTGGTACAGGAGAGTCCAAATTGAAATATTTAAACTGGAAAGGGTTAAGCAGCAGATTGCTTGCTGCAGTAAGTCTTTTAGGGGGTTGAAGGATGAGACTAGTTCCAGAACTGTCATGCTGTAGAGGGGTTTCCATGCTAGGCTGTTAGGTGCGTTAGAAAGGGAAGCAAGAAGCTCCTTTGTTTTTAAGAAATTTTCTAACTATTCCTATAGAGGGAACAACCAAGTGATCAAGTGCCTGTCTGAATGCCAGTGCATCCAGTGCCATTGTATTGCTGGGAATCAGTGTTAATTTCATGGAAAAATGAAGCTTAGGACTTGAAAAAGGTGGATGATAATGAACGTGGGGAGGGAAGGGAGGAGAATAAAGGGTAATAGGGTGACCTCTGGCTGTCTGACTTTGTTTATGAAGTAGCTAATGTTCGTCTATTATAGAAAATGTAAAATCTTACCTCCAAGGAACTTGAGTTCAGTGGGTGGAGGAGTTCATAATGTTTTCAAGGCTTGCCTTCTGCTCATGATTCATGAGTGACTTCAGTATCTTCACCCACTGAGAGCGGTTTGAGCTTTAGTTCATCAGGCTTTTCAAAAACTACAAACGTGCAGATGGTGAGGGGCTGGGAGGGAGGGAGGGAGCCCTTGGCCTCTGTGCAGTGGTAACACTTAAAACTCATATGGATACAGCTCGCATAGACATCCATTTCAACGTTCCCATGAAAAGCTTATGAGTTGGCAAGATTTCAAGGGCTGAAAAAACACTCTGTATACAACATGTTTTATTAATGTTGAAGGAGTAATGTTGCTCTATTTCAACGTCTGCCACTGCATGGAATCAGTTCAACTTGTAGACTTTAGCTTTTCCCCCAAATAAAACTAAGGTGTGCCTTCACATCTGCTTTCTCCTAGTAGCCTTGTGTTAATTGGGTAGACGCACCTCCAAGCTTTGGCTAGGTTTCCTCCTTCTCCTTCCTTAATTCTCCTGTACTATGTGGAGAATTCATGTTTCTTGGCCCTCAGTGTGTGCTGAGAAACGCACTCAGTGTAAGCCTTGATGTTAAGCATCACATCCCACTTACTTTCCATGATGACTTTTTGCCTCCTTTTAAGCTGTATGTGAAGGTGAATGTGAAATTGGGCAGCTGAGAAAATGGTGTAGCCTCTTAAAACTTGGCAAGTCTGGTTGGCATAATGGGTGACTTTTTTTTTTTTTAAGAAAAAAATATATTTTTAAGAGAAATTAGTGTTGTTAAGCACGAACTTTCAGGTGAAGTTTCTGAAGATGATTAATTTTTGCAGCAGCCGTGATGCTGGGCCGATAGACAACTCCAGCACAAAATCCCAGTTTACAGTTCCCCAAATTGGTGTTACTCTTGTAAGATGACCTCTGCATGGGGGCTGGCTGGTGAACAAGGCATGGCTGCGGGACAGCTGAAGTGGGAGCGCCTGCAGTGCCCACGGCATCGGGTTGCACACTGAAAAAGGAGCCTGGATTCAAATCCTGAACACTGGCTTCTTTCAGGGCTGTGCAGTCTGCGTGCAGGGTACTGCAAGCGTTCTTGGGGACTGGGAAAGAAGTGAGGGTATGTGACTACTTGCAAGTAGTTTTTGCTTCCTTAAGTGAGATTGTTGCATCTCCTCCTTATTCTTCTGTTTTGTGGGTATTGATGCATAATTAACGAAGCAGTTGGGGCACTCTGAAAGTGTTACAGGATTATAAAATGTTATCGCATTTATATGTGTGTGCTCTTAAAAGTTGAGGCTTCCAACTCCCACTGTGCATCTGCTTGAATGGGCTGTGCAGGTTCTCCCTACCCTGGTTCTCTCATCTGCTCATTCCTCCCGCTTGACCAAAGCCACCAGATCTTCCTGCCATGTGTTCAGCAGTCTGTCCTTTGGAAATCAGTTTTCTTGCCTGCTTTTCCATCCCAGCCCCTTTGAAGCTAATTAGTGCTGTCTTTTCCCATTACCCTGTTGGGTTGCTTCAGTAGTGCCATGGACGTGTTGGCCTTCTTGCCCAACTGAAAACCAGCTTATTTATTATCTATCTGTTTATAAAGAAATGTTTGTTTGTTGGGTCAGAGTAAGCTGTACTTTTAAATAGGCTTAATTGTAGAACTATTAGGGTTGGAGAAGACCTCTAGAATCATCTAATCCAACTGTCCACCTACCACCAGTGTTGCCTGATAAACCATATCCCTGAAATATATCACCTGCAGATGAAAACTGGGGTCTAGCATTGGGCTCTCTAGCTAGAGATGCAGAAATACCACCTGCATCACCAAAAAATGAAATCCCTTCCTTTTGTAACAGAATGGAAGCTCCCTGGGTCTGTCTGTTACCTATTTGCCCCAGTATCAGTGCTCACAGCTGACGTGCTCTGAAAGAAGAAAAGCTCGTGTAACTCAGTCTGCTTTCCCTTGCTGAGCCAAGGCCTTAATTCAAGCATGGATAAAGCCAGGAATTTGATCAGGCCTCCTAATGTTGGTCACACTTTGAACGTAGTGAAATGGAGTAGAGCCGAGTTACAGAAGAAGAGGTTTTTCTCGTGAGATTTGAAGTGTTTGGCATGCCACTGAAAATGTGCAGGAATTGTCCCTACCGAGTTCCCCGTACTCAGCTCTTTGCTTGTATTCTGAGCAGTTAAAAGGGAATAATTGTTTTTTTTTTTTTTCCCTGCAGTGAAATATGTGGCACTGCTCAAATTGTGAAGTCCTGCAGGCCGAGTCCATCAGTTCATCTTAATCTGGAATATTTATGGTTTAAAACAGACAGCGAGTTTCTCTTACTCCTAAATTAGGTCTTTATTCAGCTTAGTGAAGCAGGGAACATTCTGACACGCTGGGACCCTTCTGCAGGGCATTGTGTGGGTTTTCTTAAAATAAAAATGAGGGGAAGGGAAAGGAGAATAGGTCAGGTGGTGAAGTGGTTTCAGTCGCTATTAATGTTTGCCTACTGCAGCAGTAACTCATATTTCGTGGCTTTTCCCAGGGCTGGGAGAGGAAGGGAAGGAAGGAGGAAGCTGGCTGTACGGTTTTTGTTGAACTGGTGCCTGTTACAAAGCAAAATTTTTCTGCTTTGTTGCATCCAGCATCCCTGGGAATATAAAGGAAAAAATCCTATACATAGGAAAAATCTGCGCAGATTGCAGCCTGTTTGTTTGTTTCAAGGACTGCAGCCCAACTAACAAACTAGTTCTGCTTAATCTGTCTTCTAATTAAGCATCTTAAAGGAATGGATTACTAGCATTTATTCAAAGCATTTGTGAATCCTGCCCGTTGCTTTCTATACTGTGCAGGTTGAAAGACTTTGCCTATGCACAGGTTGCTATTTTAAATTCATTGCATGGAAAAAAAGGAAAAGGAAAGTGATGATATTTAAGAACGATAGAGATAGCTTACTGGTAGCCTTTCTGGTTAGCTCTTGTGCTGCAGTAACCTTCTAAGAGTTGTGGTTTGGATGCTGCCAACAGCATACAGCAAATAAATTTGCTCAAGAAAGCGAATGGTCTTTGATGCACAATTGCTGCTTGGAGCCCTAGGCCTGGGAGAAGTAATAGTGTTGGAGATGGTGGTGAGGAGCACTTCCAGGTCTCTATACTTGCTGCTTTTAACATTTTAGCTATGCTCTTGGATTACATGTATATTTTTTTTTAATTGTCAAGGGCATAAATCTTGTTGTTACATGCAAGGGAATGGAAAAAAACCCAACACTTTCCTAAAATTTGTGATTGCACCTTTTGGAGCTGCATGGAGATGAATGTTCAGCATAGGAGCCAGAAGCAAGCTGCAGCAGAGCTTATGTGTGATCTTTGTGTGTGAAGAATTGAATTAATGCGTGGTTTAGATAATATGAAAGAGAAGACCCCACTTTCTCTGACTTACGAAAGCAACTCCACTAAAATCAGAGCTGCTATTTGCATGAAGGAGAGTTTGCAGGTTGCAGCCGAATTTAGATGTATTTATTTGTGTAAGAGCAGCTCCAGAATACAGATAATGCACAATTTATTATGTCTGTTAAGCTTTCAGGTTTCCATCCAGTTTAGGAAGAATTCACTGGACTTTATCATTCTGTAAACTGAGCCTGTCGTTTCCTGAAGAGTAATGAACAGCACTGGCAGAGCTTGCAATGCCTTTACACAGAAACACTGCTGTGTTGTGTTTGTGGCCTGCCTAGCACAGAGCACCCAAAGGACAGCTTCAGGTACCTTGGTGTCGAATATTTAACCGACCAGAGGTGTGGCTGGTTGAATATTGCCTGTGATTCTGACTTGGTACGTGACTTCCAATGCACAGGCATGACAAAGCACTGCTACGTGAGCGCTGAGAGGTGTTGGATGTGGAATGAGCTTGCAGCTCTGTTTTGGGGAATTGTCTTTTCAAGAGGAATTGGTTTGTGTTCCCAAAGGAGACCTCCTGTCAGCCCTTCCAGACCAGAGGGCTCAGCACCAACCTGCACAACTATCCCTTGCAGTGCTGTTGAGGATGATGAGGTGGAGGTGGGCAAAAATGGTCATCCCTTTCACTTGAGCTGTGATGTATCCAGTAATGTTTGTTGGAGAAAGGTTCGTCTTGCTGCCCCACGAGAAACATTAAATACAGCCCTGAGTACTTTCTTCCTGCAGCATTAGTTCAGAAGGGGCTGGAAAATTCTCCGTCAGAAATCGGTAAGAGTTTTGTGTCCGCTTTAGGGCACTTTCCTTACTTTTTTTGCCACTGCTGCCTGCTGCTCTGCTTTGTGTTGCGTTGGAACAGCTTTCTTTGGGGTACACAGTGTACCTGGGAGGAAAGGCACAAGGTTGTTGCACTAGTTAATTGTCGAGGCTGCTGATGAGGAGTAAGCTCATGTGGCCAAAAAGAGCGATCACAGCTTGTCTTTAAGGGAAGAGAAGCTGGGTGTGAGTGCTAGCTCAGTGACAGAACCTTTCAGAAGGGAAGAAATGCAAGCTGCTGGCTCTTTGGCTTATCTGGGGGGAGAATAAAGGACTAAGGGATCTCTTTCCTGAGGTGCCACGCAGTAGGGTGAGGGATGTGATGGTGCCTCGCAGTGCAGCTGGAGAGTTCAGCCCTTCTTACCTGAGATATCATGAGTTCGCAGGGAGAAATTCTGCAAAGTAAAAACTGTTACCTCAAGTCCTGAAGAGGAATATTGCTCAGAGGCACGTCTTGGTGTTATGCTGTTGTGTGGCTCAGGTGCTCTGTGGTCAGAGGACACCTGGCTGTTATGTACATGCTTAGGTGAGTTTGGGGTGGATGGGAGCCTGTGTTACCTGATGGAAAGGACTTTTCCCCTCTCGTAACGACTGTTTGCTTCCTGTTTCACTGTGCAATAGAGACACACATGCTTACAATAAAAAGAAGAATGAATTTGCATTCTTCTCTGTTGCTTTTATGTGGGCCTTTTGGCTCATGACTCATTGCTTGTTAGAGTCTTCTGAGCCAAAAATGCAGCTGCATTTTTCTGTGTCACATGCTTTCTTGCCAGGTCCGGTAATAGCAACCGTTGGACAAGTGTAACATAACCTGCCTTACCGCAACTGTGTGTGGAATCAGACTCGTGGGAAGCTCGAGATGACTTTCATAGCAAGGAAAAAGTGTGATCACACTTCCTCCTTCCCCTCATCCCTGGGCATGTGCTGCTTGTTAACACCCTGGATTCTTGTGGAAATGGTAGTAATAGTGAAGGATATCTCTGATTTTTGTGATGGAAGATCTATTGGCGGTGACTGGATTGTGAGATCGTCTTGGGACAGCAAGGCTAGCAGTAAAAGAGAGGATTTGAATTACAGTTGGGAGGCATAGAGAAATGCTTAGTTCTGGCAAATGATGTGTTCAGCTGAGAGAGGAAATGCGAAGCAGGGACCCAACTGGATTCTCGGCATGGCTTGCGTTCCCTGCACGATGCAGATGTTTCCCAGAGCAGTTTACCAGCACGTTTTCCACATCTTCAGTTTCCCAAATGGTGCTGTTGTCTTCAGACTCCCAGCTCTTTAAGATCTTAAACTGCCATGAGAAGACTTGTCCTTCTAAAAGACGGCGAGAAGAAGAAATAGAGCAGTCTCTTGAATTGTATTTGAAGTCATTTGGTGGGCTGGTAGTTTGGTGCTTCTTGAAAACATTCTGGAGAAGGCCCATGGTAGCGATCAGCTGCGTGTGATCACAAGACAACTTTAGGCTTTGAGAAAGGACACAACTGCTGAATTGGAAATAAATATGCAGTATTGAGTTGCTCCTATGGGGTAACTGAGGATGAAAGATGCTTTCAATGTTCCCTGAAGTTGTAACAGCACTTGGTATCTAGCCCATCCCTCCCCTCTCGTGCAATGTATGCATGCTCTCAATGTAAAGGCTTTGAAATGCATTTCTGTACGAGTTTGTGAAAGCATTTAAAATGCTGAGAAATGACCCACACCTATTTTGGCTGTATCTGTTGTCCTGGCTCAAGAGCTGTGAGATTATATCTCTGATTTTTGTACAGATACTTTGCAAAACAAACAAAAAACCCAACCTCTAGATTCTTCCCAATTATTTTCAATGGTTTCAGTATTTATAACAATAATAGCCTTCAAGATAGTAATGTTTATTTTTGCATATCCTCTTGCATTACGTGTTTGCTTGTTGTTATTTTAATAACTTGCAAGCTTGGATTCATGGAGCTTCTGATCCTTCATGAGTATGATGCAACTGTTTGAACTTTTTGTGAGCATTTTGAATAAACCTTTGCTGGCTTTCCTACCAGAATTCATCCTAAAGTCACTTAGGAAGCACTGAGATGCTTCTCTAAGGTAGCATAAGCACACCTGTGTGCACACAGATGCTCTGAGCCCCAAAAGAAAAAGCAAGCATGTTTCCTATGCGTGTTAAAAGAGCAGATTGCACTACTGTTAGACTATTTCTTCACCTTTCCTTGTGAGATAATCTCACAGGGGGCTGAGCACTGGCCTTTCTAATCCAGCTGTGAGCTCATTCGCTTATTTACTGCCAGCCAGGCAGCATTATTGCTGCTGACCTCAGTGACCCACTTATTTATAAAGCAGTGCACACTTTGCTGAGCAATGTGGAAGGCTCTGAGGCCTTGGCTCTCTGGTGGGCTCGAGTGCTCATTGCTAGCAACTGATTAACGAGTACTTGGGGACAATAAGATTATTTCATTTGATGTCAGCCAGCTAAAAATTGCAGCTAATTCTACTCCCATCGGTGCTGTTTGGCAGTGAATAGGTTTCACTCCAGGTCTCACATAGAGGGCAGGCTTTAAAACAGGTCCCTACCTGTAGAGGTATAAGGGGCTGGGATAGCAATGCTGGGCAAGTTGGTTTTGCTCTGTGCTTTTGGAGTTAATGCCATCTGTGTCACAAGTTGTTAGACGTGGATACCTTAAACAAATCTCTCATGATTTTGCATCAAGACCTATTGATAGGAGTGAATGTCATCTGTGCATAAACCATGCTGTTTGCTTTGTCCTTTACTCTCAGCTGGTAGGAGAGTGGAAGAGTCTGTGCACGGAGTGGTAGCTGAACATAACAAGGTGAATCAAGGGCAGAACAGGAGGCCTAACTTGCAATTTCCTTGTCTTTGTTGGTTTAAGTCTGACCCTCCTATTTGTTCAGTGTTTTGTATTTCATTTCCTCAGTTGCTTAAGGAAAGATTGTGGCCAGGAGAGGAGCTTCAGAGGTGGGGCACACAGGATTCAAATCAAGAACCTGTGTTTTACTTCCAGCAGATGCACAAGTTATTAAAAAAGTAGGTCAGAGAAAGTAGATTCCAGTTGCAGAGGTGTGGAGGAAGCTTTTAGTCCTGGGTGGCTCCTAATTTGTTCCGTAGCCTTGAGGATGAAAAAGGAAAGTCGAACCTGAAGGTTCTGGTGATGCTCAAAAGGAGCCAGATGGGTGCACTTCTGAGCAGCAAAATGGGATTTGATCTCATCCTGGAGCTCTGCATTAAGCTTTTATTTCCAGTCATAGCGCTGTGCTCCTTTCTGCTCCCAATGCTCTCGTAGTTGAGAGGTGGAACTTGCAGAGGAAAACAGTTGCAGTTCTGGCTGTGAAAAAATTGCCGAAGACAAATTCTTTGGGGTTGGTGGTCTTCAATTTGAATTCTCCTGCAAACAGTTACAGGTGGACCCAATCCTGAACTTACGGCTTGAGTGGAAAATGTGGGTGAAATTTGTCAGCCTCTGATAGAAGCAACTGAACTTACATGGTCCTCGTGCTTTCTTCTGACCCTAACGTCATTTTGGAAAAGCCTGGAAACAAACAGTCTCTTGGCCTGAGGTGCCAGGGGAAAAAGAAAAAGCAAAGTCAGTCAGTCAGTAGATGCTAATCTCATGTAGGAACACTGGAAAAACTGTTTTTTTTCCTCTTTGTGTGCCACCACCCTTTCATTCTTTCTTAATCACCTGCATACCTGCCAGCCTTTTGCCACTCATGACGTTTGCATGCAGAGATCTCTGTTGCTTGGAAGCTAATCAGCTTCTGGTTGTCCTTCCTCCACCTGAGGTTCTCAGGAGATCTCTTACTCCCGTGTCATCGGCAAGAATTTAGGTGTAAGCAAAGAGCCCTTTCCTGCCATTCTGCTATCTTTGTTTTCTGTTATCTGTAGAAATACGATTACATTTTCAGGGAACACAAAAATTGAATTGGCGTCTGTATCACTGTTCTTCATGGCATGAAGTTCTGGTTTCTAGTTCTAACAGTGCTAAGGAAAAAGTGCGTGTGTGCCCTTAGACGTCACGGTGAGCATTTTAATTGAGCATATCTTGGTGCACTTTGTAAGTATAGATCAGAAAAATGATGTTTAGCAATAGATGTTATCTGCGGAGTAACGTCTAGATTGAAGTCTGCTGTTGTTCAGGGCAGGGCACCTGGAGGAGGAAAAGAAGAAACAGAAGTGAAATCGTTATCATGGAAAAAGATAACTTGAGCATCAACAAATGAAAAGCACAGAGAGTAAGGGTATTTGACCAGAGGTAAGAACAACATGAAATACGATGCTGTGATCCCTGCCTTAAAACATTTTCCTTCAGAATAAAATCACAAAATACTGAGCAAACCGGTGACTTAAAAACAGACAAGTGTTGTGGATCTTGACGGAGTGCCAGTGCGTGTGGTCACCCGTAGGGACAGGTGTCTGTCTGAAGCAGTAATGGTTTGATGAATACTACTTTTGCTGCTGAGCTTAGTGGTGATATGGACTATCAGCCAGGTGGACTTTAGCAGTGCGTTTGGCTCTCTGTGACCAGCATTGCTGTAGTCAGTTTTGTCTCTTTTCCCTTATTGATAGCAACGAAAAACGTCCTGGGTCAGACAGTGGCCATGCATAGTGCTGTAAACTGGCTATGGCCAGCTGAAACAAAACAAGGAGCAAAGTCTTTACCGGTCCTTATAACTGCGGTGTACTGAAAAGGCTGTATGTGCTATTGATGAGCCCCTCTCAGCTCAGGAAAACCAGTTAAATATCGTTGGTGGTTTGTTTTGTTTTGCTCAAGCTAACCCTGTTTATTGTTGTGCAGGATTACCACAAGTCCTGGGGAAGGCAGGCAATGTGTGAACAGATTAGCATCGACAACAGGAATACAGCAGAGGGGAGATCCAAACGATGTGGGGTTGTGCTTGCAGTGAGTGAATCACCGCTTACACAGCGGCAGATGGGCAGATGGACACTGGAAACCCTGCGTGCACGTGGAATTGCGGGCTGTGCCTTTGTTGTGCTCGTGCTTGGGCAGCACCCACTGGGACTGCTGACACCCAGGGTATTGCACAAGCAGGCGGGTACAGGTGTACTGGCCAAAGGTTGTGTGCTGCAATTACAGTCAGCTGTAATGCTGACTTTTCCCTGCAGTGCTCATTGCGTTGATCAGTCAGATCCTTTGCTGTGTAACTGCAAGAAGGAAGGGAAGTCTATTCAGTGAAAACTGCTTTTATTGTTTTAACTGAAGAAGCTTTGCTGCAGGGAGTGGCTGGGGGGAGAAATGCAGCAGCAGATGCTCAGATGGTTTTAGGTAGATTTGTTGTCAATGATTTGGGCGTGTTACATGGATGCTTGTTGACTTGTTTTGGAAGTCTTCTTTTGCTTCCTCCCCAGGAGCACTGGGCTGTTTTGTTGTTGAGCAAAGTCCTTGTGAAGAGCTCATGCTGTTTATTGATGTCCCTTGCTTCTCTGCTCGCAGTATGCAGAGTAGCTGTGACTTTTAAAGATCTTTCTGCAAACCTCTGCCTCTCAAGGGGGAAGGCAAAAATACAAAAGTAGTTGAATGAGAACAGTTTCCTTGTTAGAAGAGGAGAAAAAAGTTGCATGAAAGTAAAGCAGACAGCCCACTGAAAGATTCTCCATGGCTGCACATTGTTTGCTTTCAGCCACCCAATGATATGAGCTGCCTGATCCATCCTGGCTGGAAGAGGCTCAGAGCAGTGCCCTGCGATAAGATCTGCTGGGGCAAAAATGGATCTGTACATGAAGGAAACAAAGGACAAATGCTGTGTAGCTTTCCCAGCTCTGGTGCTGTGTGCTCAGTGGTATTTTCAGCAATGAAATGCCCACTTGCTCAAACTTCTTCCCAGGGGCTGGGATGGAGCAGACCCAGCAACAACCTGCAGCACAGGATGCGCCTGGAGGTTTCACTGTGAGTCCTCAGTGATCTATGAAGAAAAACCTCTGAGCTGTGCCTGCTTTTTGTGGCCTCACAGAGCCTTGTTCATCGCCAGCTGTACGGCCACAGCCCACGGAGCGGCTGCTGAGCCCCAGAGTGACAGCAGGGATGGCCTACGAGACAGGAAACACGTGGGAGTGAGCTCTGGAGTCTGTCAGCATTCAGTTCCTGTGCTGACTGTGGCACTTGGCTGATTTTGAAAGCCCAAACGACGCTTCTTGGCCCTGGCGCTGGCACGGTGTTTTTCATCTGACTGCTTAACAGAAATAACTAAAATGATGCTGCTGAGCTGCAGTTCGGTACCACGTTTATTGATGTAAGGTGTCAATATAGCAGAAAAGCCATTTCAAGCCAAATGATTTCCCAGTTATGCTATGCTATGAATAGAGATCAATATTATCTGGAAGTATTTGAGCCTACTCAGGAAAAGAAAACCCACTCAGCTGTCTTGGGATACGTACAATCACTTCCGTGTAGACTGCTCATGCTGTGAGTGCTGATCAAATAGCTAAATTGCCACATTTATTGTCACAGTTGATGCGTGATATCTCTGTTGATCTAGTGCTGATAACGCTTTTTTAGATAGGGCTGCAACTGGGAGCGAGATCACCCAGCAGTGCAAAAGTCACTGTGGTTATAAAGCAGCAGGTTGGAGCTGGGCGATGCCACCTCTGTAATGTGACCTGGCCCTGGAAACAGCAGCACTTCTCTTGCTTGAACAGCCTTTGGATGCAAATATGGCACATGACTGAGGATGCAGTGGGTGTTTGCTTTGGAGCATCTCTGGGGATGGTGCTGCCGCTAGAGCAGAGTGCTTCCCATTCACCGTTCCCTTGCTGGTGCAGGGGAGGCGGGTGCATCTGGGTGACTCTGGGAAAGCATCATCCCCAGTACAACCCTGCAGCTAGCTGCCAAAGTGCCAAATTGCTTGAGCTGTTGTGCAACAGCCTGTAATCTGAGCGCCGGGTTGCAGATTTTTGTTGCATCATTAGACCTTCTCTTTCATTATTGGTTTAGGAACATTATACAGATCTCCTTATTTATATAATTAAGCTCTACGTAGCTCTGGTGACAGGTTGTTTTGAGCAATGAAATAACGTAATCCCACAGCACCTGGCACTCTGAGCAGCTGCTCCATGGGCAGGGGACTCTGATTCTCTGTGGGGACACTGATGCTGGGTGGCACTCTTTGTGGTTGTGTGGGTGGGGAGGTGATGGTTGCATCCTGGGCGGGTTGCTGTGTTTTCTGGGCCCGTCTGTTCCTCTCCCAGCACTTAATCTGTTTGATATGCAAACAGCCTGGCGAAGAGACCCCAGCTGCTGCATCCATGGGCTGAGCATGGGGACCTTGTTCATGGAGCCACAACTGCATGCAGCCTGGGCTTGCACTTGCTGCTTTGTACCAGCACAGCAGAAGAGCATTTCATTTGTGTTCGTTGGCTAACGCTTGTGTGCTATTGGAATCACAGAATCATAAAATGGCTTGAGTTGGAAGGGACCTTAAGGCCCACCCAGTTCCAACCCCTGCTGTGGGCTGGTTGCCCTCTACCAGCTCAGGCTGCCCGGGGCCCTATCCAACCTTGAGCTGCCTGGAGCACCTCTAGGGATGGGGCACCCATAGCTCTCTGAGTGGCTGTGCCAGGGGCTCACTGCTCTCTGAAGAGATTTCCTCCTAACACCTAACCTTAATCTTGCCTCTTTTAATTTAAAACCATTCCCCTCTGTGCTGTCACTATCAGACCATGTAAAAAGTCAGTCTCCATTTTTTTCATAAGCTTCCTTTAAGTAGAGAAAGGAAGTTGGTTGCAATATGTGCATGTTTCCATCCTGATCAGAAGGTTTCTAAGTACACTAATCACTGTTTACTGTCTTCACTTTTTTTTTTCTTCTCAAGTTGGAGTACCTCACAACTGCTAATGACTTTGACTTCCAGTGGCCAAGCAGTTCTTTCTCACTCCATTTCTCAACTGAGAATTGAGACAGAAACCACAATTAAGTGACAGTTTGAAACAGAGAGAGAACAGGGTTGATGTCATTGCCATGATGTCACAGCCGTGCTTTGATCAGGGCATTGGCCGGCTGACCTTCATGAGCCACCCTCATTTATCTCAGTGTCTCATTTGCAGCAGTTCTTCCTTTTCTTGAGGTCACGCAGTGCTCTGCAGGGCGACAGGTTGCCTGCCCTGGCTGCCTCAAGCCTGGCTGTTTCAGGGAAAAATAAAGGAGAAGCAGAAAGATCTGTACCAGAATTTGAAGACTTTGTCTGTTGGGAGTGGTTGAGTGGGCTTGGGATGTTACTGCATCTGTTTGCTTTGGTTTTTAGCTCATCACTCCAATACAGTTCCCCAGCAGCATAGGGAATGGTGATCTTTGCTGTGGTGATTTAGTGAAGTGCTGAGGTCCAGCACACCTTAACGTTTAATTCTAATCTCCTTGAGGTAGGTTTTGAAGTCTCCCGTAGCCATTCTTATTCTACAAGACCATCTAGAAAACAATAGTTGCTACTTGGGATGGATGCTGCGGCATACATCATTTTAAAGGAGATGAAATACCCATAGCGAGACCTAATTTTCTTCTTGGTGTATCAGTGAGAACTCTAATGAGGCACAAAAACACTATTATGCATTTCATTTTTTTCCTTATAGTTTCTGTCTGCAGAATGGCAATCGTGGTGTGGCATGTAGTTGTGTTTTATTTATTTACTATTATTTTAAAATTCCTAGCTTTTCTTCGTGCGGGCGCCGAGTTTGATCCAGCCCTCTAAACAAAATGTTGCTGTTTGGTTTTGGAGGAACCTGGTGTGTGTGGTAAATGTGATGGCTGCATTCAACCCTCTGCTGTTCTGGTAAACATTTAGTGTGATGCTGTGGTTCGTGGACCCTCTTTGCCTTTACATCTGTCCAAAATAAAGCAGATTTTAGGGAAAGGATCTTTTATTTTCACATCTATTTTGCCCATGTGTGTCCATAGCCATAGCAAATGGTTTTGTCCCACTGAATTGCATGGCTGCTGGGCTCCTGTCCAGCTTTGGTGGGACCTTTGGTTTTCCCTGTGGTCAGTGGGGAAGAAGTTGGTGCTGTGAAGGTGGCTTCATAGCTTGTGGAATGCCTTGTCCAGGCTCCCTTCCCTAAGGAATTAGGAAGCAAAGCTCAGACCAACTTCCAAAAAAGGTCTTGTGAGCCAGCTTCTCCTGGAAGCCCAGTAGAAGCAGGGAAAGGACTTCCTGTATTGTGAATATCATGATGCTTAAGTATAGGCTATGTATTAAAAGCAACGAGGTAGCAGCACACAGGCATGGATCCAGTGACTGAGCTTTCCTTGACGTCATTTGATATGTAATTATAGGGAGATTTCGTAGCATGCAACAGCCAAAACCTGGAAATACTGCAGAGGTTTGTTTGGGTGTCTTGGCTATCAAAAGATCCCAGCCATATGAAATAATCCCAAATAATCAGCATTTCATCTCCCAGACCATTACTGCCCTGTTCTTGATGCTGTTTTTTTTTTTGAGTTTGCTAAAGCTTCATTATGGCAATTACAAACAGATGGTGAGGTAACTCATTTTATGTGTCAAAACAATCAGTTTGCAGAGGGGGGAAAAAAACCAACAAACTGCGTAGTGCTTCTCAGAAGAAGAAATTGGATTTCTGTTCAGGGGAAAAATAAAATAAAAAACAACAACAAAAAACAAGTAGGAAGTGGTTTCTGTGTGATGGCCGTGTTTTGGGAGCTCTCTGATTGACTTGGCTCTGTAGAAGAAGCAGCTGAGCGCTGGAGACCCTGGGATCTGCATGCTTGGGTTGTGCTGAACCTTCAGGAGAGCCTTGCTGGTCCCTGCCCACCTTTCAGCTCTCCATGCCCCAGCTGGCTGCTCCTAAACGTGTTTTAGATGCAGACAACTCTATCTTGCTGTGCTTACAGCCCCTGACATTGACTTCATTTATGAATGAGTAGTGAGTACTTGTGCCGCTTGGCTCCTCTGCCTGTAAAGATGTAGATCACCCTTAAGTTATTAGGCTTATTATTTATTTTTCTTTAAGATAATTAGGTATGTAACTATCCCATTCCTCAGCGCTGTTTACCTTCTCTCTTTAAGAACGTAGATAACCATAATGCTGTCCTTATCCATCAGCACATTTCATCACTTGGCATTGATGGGCAAATTCTGCATTTGCCATCTCAGTATGAAGGGAGAGGGACCACAGGAAATCAGCCCTCAGTTCTGTCCTGATGAATAAGTTCTTTTTCCTCTTTTTCATTAAATTCAAGTGGAACACATTCTGTAAAGGCGAGTCTCAAAGGGACTTCTCTTTATATTCCCGTTTATGTTAAGTGAGCACTGTGAGATACTGTGCTACTTGCAGTGTCACTGTGGGCCCTGTTGGGCAGAAATCACTCAGAGTTATGGGTCAGAATGGAGAAGTGCTGACAGAGGTGTAGGAGCCTTTTATAACTGATGATGTTTGCAAGTAAATATAGAAAACAGCATGTATTTGTACATGCTAGTTAAAACTTGAAAAGAGATTTTATCTCCAGCTATTTTCCTTCAATAAACTTTTTTTTCTCCCCTATTTAATATACTTTTAGACTTTTTCCTATTGTCCTAGCCTAGAGAATTTGCTGTGGAAAGAGATTTGCTTGAACTGAGATCTCTTCCTTGTGCTGTTGCTGCCTGGCAGGGTAGGCATGGGCAAACCACTTTGCTTAACTGCATGTCATCTTCCTGTAATGATGTGGAAGAGATTTTGTATTTTCTTCCTTGTTAAGCAGTATAAACACAGCTATAGGACGTAGTTGTTTTTTCTATTCTTTAAGATGTTTAAGTCTATTCTTTAAGGTGCACATAAGAGAGGCGATGTCCGTGTTTGTAAGTGCTGGGAAATTATTTCACAGTAGAGGATGAGGAGAAACCCATATGGGGAAACCCTTCTAAAATGAGTCTACTTACACATGCAGGAGTTATCTCGATGCATTTCCATGGAAAGGAGAAACCTTTGGGCAGTTAATTCCTTGATTTGGACAGCTTTATAGAGTGTGCAGGCTTTTCACATACAGAACTAGAAATCTAAGGCTTGTTAATATTCTTTGCACCTGCTTGTGCTAAACTGAAAACTCCTCCAGAATGAACTCGAACAGAAAGCCCCAAAAGAGTAATGTCTTATTGTGAAGCTGCTTGATTTTCTCCACTTGCTAATACTTTCCAAGTCATAAACATCCCAGTGAGTTTTGCATGTGTGCCTCCATATACACACCCTCATTCCTTAATGGGTACGATGAAAAACCTGCAGTGATTCACTGCACACTCACTGTGTATTTACCAGTGTTATCTCTGCCCATAGTGCTTGCCAGCTTACAGGAGTAGCAGTAAAGCTTGCTGAAGCTCTGTGGTATTGAAAGCCAAGTTATCAGCCTCACAAACAAGTGAAACCACTGCACAGTTGTACTGTATGCCTTGCAGAGAGCTGCTGATCATCACTCTCTGATCAACATGGGATCACTACCAGGAGCCTTGGGTTAATGTTTCTTACTTAACGTAGTTAATCATCGCCTTATCAAACTGTGACCACGCTTTAATGTGCGGTCCTGAAAGCAGCTCTGCAGGAATGCTGGAGGGAAGTTCCAGTCTGTTTGCTTCGGACTGGGAGGGAGGTTTTTACTGGTTAATGAATCCAGAGGAGGTTTGCTTCCTTTGCCTGGTACTGGAGAGTTCAGGTAGTTCTTTCAGCTCAGTACTTTGCCATGGAAATGTAATTTAGAAATACGATACCAGAACAAGGAGTCATGGGCTCCTTATTTTTCCCCTCTTTTCCTTGCTGCTTTAAGAGGAACAAGAGGGTAAGTTTTTTTTTTCCTTTTTCCAGTTTGAAATAGTCTGTGCTGAAGTGTGTATGGAAAAAACCCTTTTCTGCCTGCAGTGTCCTATGATGCCTTACAAAGTGCTGTCCCTCAGCAGGAGCCCACCAGCAGAATTAAGGGAAATTTTAGTAAAAATTTACTACAAAAAATACAAAAAACTTTGTGTACAACTGATGTGGCAGCATTCAGGTTCTGCTGTGCCTTTGTGGCTGAATGAAGGAGGCTTGTTTTGCAATGCTCCATCTGCCAGCTTTTACCTTCTCCAGTCAATTCATGGAGCACAATCGTTTTTCTAGCTGCTAGCAAGCTTTGCCATTTGTCATTATTCTTGAGGTGCTTGTAATTGTGCTTTTGGGCTGTGCAGACAGTGAAGGGGGCACTGTCTCTGGTAGAGCAGTGGCACGTTGTGCTTCGTTGGGTGCTGAGTGCCTACCCACAAACACTGCTGGTGTGGCAATGAAGTGGTGGTCAGAGGGGCCTCAGTGACTATCATTTATGTAATCCAATCTCTCACACAACATTTAATACACAAAATCACAACCCCTACTCTTTCTTGACTTGCCATTCAGTCCTTTTAACTGCTCTTTCCAGGTGTGCTCCATAGGGCAGGCTTAGCCCTGGGGCTGAGGCAGGAAATCTGCCTGTGGAGAAGTGCAGGTTGCCCATCAGGGTTTGGCGGAGGATTGCTGGTAGATTATGGGCTTCATCAACCAACTCTCGCTGGCCATCATTTTGTATTGGGTGCTTTTGTCTTCTCTAAAGTGCCTTGTGATAATGAGGGTACCCAACTACTTTGAAGGGATTAAGATAGGTGTAAGGGGATGAATTTGCAGGATTTCATGTTCGAGGTAAGGGTAACAGATACCAACCCATCTGTGCTGTGGAGGGGAACAGGGCAGGATCAAGCCCAGACCCACAGATGGGTTTCATGCTGCTCTCATATAAGCCTGGAAGCAGGACTCTGCCCAGGGCTGCACTCAGAGGCTACTGTCTTCTGTCTGGCCACAAGGCTCAGGTTGGTGGATGGCTTCCATACTCCAGGCGTGGGGCGGGTGTACGTTCTCAGGACAGGCCTTGTTGCACCCTGGTGACTCCTCCTTCTTCTCTTGCAGGAGCTGAACCTCGAGTCCTGCTCTATGCTCACTGGGGGAAGGCCCGGAAGGACATCTCGGACTGTTGGTGCTGCTTCATGCAGTTCAAGTAAGTTCGCATGTTTTGACAGCTCTTGGGTACAAGCGAATGCTGAGGCGATGTGTTTTGGGGAATGGGTTTGCCTAGCTTACCTGCTGGATGGCAAGGAGGGGATGAGGATATTAAAGCATTATGACAAGCAAATTTGAGGGGAAAAAAGTAGAAAAAAGTAGAATGGTATTGAATGGTACGAAGAGTGCTGAAGGTGCTGGTGAAGAATTACATTGGAGACTACGTGTCTCACAAGTGAACTCAGAACTTGATTCATACTGCAGTTGTACGTGTTCTCGCTGTTCCATTGAGCGTGTGCCACAGTGTGAAACAGTCCATAGCACTTAAGGCACCAGCTGCTCTTCCCTATTGTTTTAAGGCACTGTGCACCTGTCCCTGGGGGTAGACAGGTGGTTCTGGTGTTCTCAGCCTGAGGGTTTCTCCAGAAGCTGCTGGGGATGGAGTTGGGGCACACAGGGCTCCTGCCAGGGGAGCGTGGCTCGTTGTGAGCCTCTTGTGAGCCCCATGTGCTTCCTGCTCCATCCTGCAGTGCTCCAGGTGTGTGTTCAGTGCTGCTTTTTCAGTTCCCGTAGCCTCTCAATGTGGTGAACCAGACCAGGGTATGGATCTGACTTGTGGATGACATGTAGCTTCTGTAGGACCGTCAGGAACTGTTGTGTCTCATGCAGTTATAGTCGTTTTCTCCAAAAATACTTAAGTTGGAAAAAAACTGTTAGCCTAAAGCAAAGAAACTGCGGGAGCCTTCTTTGGAAATGGGTGCTTGCAGTGCTTGGCCTCTGTCAGAGGGTTGTTTTCTCCTCTTGTGTGTGTAACCTGTTTACCTTCTGTGGAGTCTCACATTTTCCATGGCTGTGCCCAAGAAGACTGGTGCAAAGCAGTGTGGTTAACAATGCTGGGCCCAAATCATTTGGCAGTGTTATAGCAACAGCTGGGTGGATTAATCATAAGCTGCTGCTGTGCTAGGGAGACAAGCATTTATTGTGATTATTTTGGTTTCCTTTTTTTTGGATGGGGTTGGTAGGGGTGTTGTACCTGTTTGCTGTTTTTGAGGGAAAAAAAATAATTGTCTTAGAATCATGGGTGAAATTATGAATGAAACCTCTGTTGGGAAAGCATTCCTTTGAGGATGTGGCTGTCAGAGGGCTGGTCCCTGCATCCATCATGAGTTCCGATCATTAGCTGGATGTGCTGCACATGGCTAGTGGAGGAATGCAATACATGAGTTTCTGTGTAAGACAAGTGGTTTGCTGTTTGATTTGCTACCAGGCTGTCCAGGGCCTCGTCCAGCCATAGATGGGGCATCACAGCTCTGGGCAAGCTGTTCCAGTGCCTCATCACCCTTCTGAGTAGTTTCTTAACTTCCTGTTAATTTCTGGAGCACAGGAGCATGCATTGAGCAGTGCCTGCTGGAAAGGAAGGTGCAAAGGTTTCCAGTGCCAGGGCAGTGAGTGCTGTTTACCTGGCTCTCTGGGAACCAACATCTGCACCACGACTGCTTTCAGATGTGTGTTCTCTGATGGGTCTAGGAAAAAAACTAAACTTGAGTTTAGGAGCAGCTTTCCTTATTCCTCAAAGCCTTCCCTCATTTTGGCTGCTGGTCCAGCGTTTCCCTAACTGTGCTTGTAATGATGATCCCTTCATTTCATTCATGGTTACTGCCTAATGAACTTCATGTTAATGAATTCTGTAACATTTAAAATAGCTGCATAACTTGATGAAAAACAAACAAAAAAACCCAAGAAATATCAATAATAAAGGGATGCATTTCCACTCCCCAAATTTAATCCTGTGTTATAACATAATTGTGCAGAACTGCCTGGCTGGTGAACAGCTGCACAGCGTGGGCTCCTGGTTCTGCATAGCTGCTTGTCCCTGAGCTGGGGTAATAAATGATTTACTGGTGTGACTGCAACCTGTGGGCATTAACCCATTGGGCTCCTGAGGGGCCAGCCTGAAAGCTTGCTTTGTGAGGGCTGCTGGAAGCAATGATCTCAGGTGCAAAGCTTGGATGTCTGTTTGCAAAACTTACTTTATTGCTTGTGGGCTAGTTGCCAAAGGGATTGGACGCAGGGGGTGAGGTGGTGATATTGTGTAGGATCTGTGCTCATTTGAATTTGTTTGATTTTGTTTTTAATTTAATTTTCAGATTTCTATGTGTACTCTGTCATCTCTGCTTTAGAGATGTGATACTCTGTTGCTTTGGGTTTTGCTTTTTGTGATGCCTTCCCTGCATGCTGTATACTTAATGTTGTGTCTTACAAACTGTAACTCTGCTTTTTTCTCTCTGGCAATGAGTACCAGAGGGCTCCGTTAGTTGCTGGGAGTGGGTCAATGATGTACATTTTTCAAGACTCCCATCATGTGTATTCTAGCTATGCAGTGTATTAAAGGCTATCAGCTGAATTTTGCTCATTTGAAGAGGCACCCAGAAGGTCTGCTAAGGATTTCTGGCAGTTAATACTTGAGCCTGAGATAAATGTTTTGTGCCTACGTGAAACAGCTGCCCCAGAACCTGTTGGCGGACTTAATTTGAGTATAAACATACGTGTGCTTTTGCGTACATGCTGCACTATAATTCAAGTCGACTGTTAGTTCTTAACTTTATTAGGATGTGGCTACTTGAGCTGAAGATAGAGCCTGTGCTTTTTATTTTATTACAGCTACATGGTAGCTACTTATAAAATGCTGCTTGGGTTTTAGGACTCGGTATCTTAATTACTGTTTGCCATTAGTAATATTTTCAAGTAGCAATTGACAAGTGAGGGCAGTTATATCTTGTTACAAGTGGATTGGTTGACAATATGTGTGTACTGTAAAACGTGAAATGAATCGCCCTGTGCTGATGACCCTTGTACATTTACAGGAGACTGGTCTTTATGATACACAAATAGATTCCGGACACAGGAAAGAGGCTTATGACAAGAGGATGAGATCAGTTTGTATAATTAGAGCTAGCTAATAATCCTTTTACTCTCTGTTGTTTCAACTTCTACAGAGTCTTTGTTTCTTGGAAACCGGGCATGTGGAGCATATGGTGATAACCACAGCGATTTGAGTTTTGTGGGGTTTTTGTATCTAACGATGGCAGTGGAGAAACCAGGTGTGTGTTTTGGGAGTGATTGCTGCCTTCCTCTGCTGGGCCTGGGGGATGTGGCTGCTTTGGTTTACCCCGCATGGCTTGATCCCCTTCCACAGGTTGGGTGGTAAGGTGGGAGCCCCAAAAACCACAGCCCTGTGCTGCAGGCTGGGCTCCGGCCCGTTAACAGCAATGGAAGCCAAGCTACATTATGCAAAGCAAGTTAATCTATATCCAGAGCATTTTATTAAATCATCAGTCAATTAAATCAGTGACGCTCTGTTAGCTTTCGTTCCAGTGAGGCTCTGCATGCAGTTAAGCTGTTGCTGTAGCAACTCTTGGCCTTCTGTTGGTGGGGCCTGCTGCATGGGGAAGGCTGCAGTGCTGAGCTCTCCAACAGCATTTAACATTTAGGGCTGATTTTTCAGTTAAACTCATTCCTTCTCCATCCTTTGCTGAGGAAGGAGAGTGTCATGAAGTTGCATCTCTTTCTGGTGCTGTTAAAGCTGTCTGCATGCACCTGGTTGCAGTGGGGACTCGAAGACCTGCCAGTGGTCCTTCGGAGGCGAGGACAGCAGGGCCAGGCCGATACAAAACGTGTTTACATCTCCTCTCCATTGCTTGTAGCCAAATGAAACTCCTCTGTGTCTGTAATTGAATGGCAACATACGGTTTTGTTTGCAGACAGGACGCAGCTGGCAGGCAGCATCACCTGTGGAAATGGTGGAGGAGGGATTTTTTTTTTTTTTTGTAAGGAATCAATTTAGTTACAAAACCTAACCTTCAGCAAGTTACATGAATTCAGGTGGTTGTACACAAATGTCTGGGGTTTTGTGCTCAACACTTCCTCAGCTGCAATGGCACACGCTGTGCTGCCCTGCACTCATACCCTGATTGCTGCCACATGCTTGAGATGCAGCTCATCTCCTCACCCCTTTCTACATTCAGAGGCTTTTCCTAGTGGGATTGTGTACCTATGTGTTTGTGAGGTAACTTTTGAATGGGTTGCTTGCTTGATTCCTCCAGCCTCCTATTTCTGGCTAGCTAAAAAATCCTGCATTAATATAGCTACAGAGAAAGTCATTCTGCATTTAGTATTGTAATGCCTGGAAACACGTACGTTCATCTTCTGTCACAGAATCACAGGATGTCAGGGTAAGGTTTGTTTTAGTTGCTGCAATTGCTGCTTGATTTATACGAATTTCTCCCTGCTTACAGCTGAAGAATTGGGTCACTGGTTTATTTCTCCTGCCTAAACAGAACGCTTGTTGGTTTTGCTCTCGGTTTTATTTTTTTATTCAGTCTGCTTGCACATTAGAGGGCGTTAATACATCAATTAGAAAGGTAGTTCATTTTGTGAATGGTGACTTCTGGCATCCATTCAGAATGAATGAAAACAGTGGGGCAAATTGTCTGAACAATTCATTCCTTCTTTCACCTAATACTGAAGAGTGAGAGCAAGTCATTGCTGATCTAAACTGTGCAGGAGGATACCCGGAAAAAATACACCAGGCAAGACAGTGTGAGTAAAATTAACATTGCTTGTTTCTATTTTTGGACTTACTGCTACAGTTAAAGAATAAAATACATAAACCAAAACAAGAATGGCTTTGTTTCAAATTTTAATTATCTTAGAATAAAAATGCAAGGAGACAATTGATGAGTAATACAACTTGGTAATTTATATATCACTCCCAAGAAAAGGGGAATATTCTAGCGTAGTGATTCCCATGACGTTAGGGGAGGGCAGTTAACTTGGGAAAGATGTTGCTATTCTAGTTCTTTGCATGAAGTTCAGGGTTCCAGCAGGGATCTGTCTGCATGTGGCCAGCTTGTCCCGCGCTTGCTGTTTCCTACTGCCTTTGTTTATCTTGTCTAGTTTAGAACATGAGCGCTTTGGGGACTGAAACCCAATCCTCCTGATATTTCTGAGCACTTCATAAACTAACATTTTGTGAAAACAGAGCGTGTGGGAGTGGTGAGGACGTGGTGCTTTGTTGGGTGAGGTTCAGTGGTTGGACTGCCTGTAGTGCCAGCAAGCGCGGAGCAGATCCAAATGGGTTCAGATAAATGTGCAGAGTAATCCCTGGATTTCTTTAAACTCTTTTACAGCTTATGGGTTGTTTGTTTAAAGGGGAAGGATCTGAGGATTGGTTGTAAGGCATTGTAATGAAGGTTACCCCATCACGTGTGTATCTATTGGTGGTAGTGTTGCAGTGCAAAAGGAAGTTTGCTGATGACTGGCTTTCTGAAAGATAGGGTTTCTCTAATTTCTATGGGATGCATGTAGCATGAACTACCTAGAGTGTTACCCTAAATACTTGAAGGCATGAAGTTCAGTCCTTACAAGGTCCGGAGTCCTTATGCTAAGAACAGCTTGCATGAAGCAAATTTTGTGACATTTTGACAAAAAAAAAAATCCTCCTTTTGACTTTCAGCATGACAGTGCTGAGATGCAGAGCCCTTACATTTGGGAAGTCATCCTGCTTTCTCTGTATTTCTGCTTATCTATTCAAATGCTTTCCGTGAGATCTGTAACTTCATCAGTGTGTATTTTGGCTGTCCTCTCCCTCCCGTGACCACGAGTTCTTTATGGCTGAGGCTGTTTTTGTACCGTTGGGAGTGCGTGCTTCAGGCTCAGAAAGTACAGATCATTGTTTCTGACGTCAAAAATAAAATAAGTGTTGAGATGAAGATGGGATTCAGCAGAGCTTAAACTTGAGGAATACCTAAAATGAAAGTTTACAAAAAAAAAGCTTAGCATGAAGCGTGAAAAGCTTGAGAACCTCAAAGACTTAAGATTGAAGTGTAAATTATCACATGTGGTGTATAAGAGAGAGGAGATGGAAGAGGTGGGCTTGCATGGAAATACCAAATGGCTTCAGTGCCTCTCCTTCTTGTTCCTGCCCATCCTATTGCTTTCCTTTCTGATTGGGGGGAAAAAAAAGAGCAAGTGTGAATGAGACACGATGGGAAAATCTCAAGGCCGTTTTGGTAGCTCTGAGCTGTGCTGTGTGCACAGGCTTGCAGTGTTATCTGTGCAGGGCCGTAGGCACAGCTTTCAGGTTTGTCCTTAAGATACACTTTGTGATGCCTGTAAGAAATAAGCCAACTAATTAAGATGAAATTAAATAGCAGCTGGGAAAAGTGGATGGAGAGGATTTATTATTTAGGTACGTTGTGTTCGTATCCCTTCCTGCTCCTTCTGCTTGTTTGTAAACTCTTCAGGGCAGAAACTTTGTTTGCATTGACATTTTCTACAGCATGTGAGCTGATGGGGGCCCTGATCCTGGCTAAGGTTTCGGGAACCACAGTAAAGCAAATAAATGCTCTTCTTTTCACCTCTTGTCAGATAATACAGTATCCAAAGAATTTGAATTTGTTCTCTTCCATGGCATATGTGGAATAACACAGAATTTCTCCACAAGAGGCTGTAATAACACTAACTGTATTTGTTCTTCAGCGCTTAGTGGAGCGGAAAGGTATCCTCCCCATTCTGGGAAGGCTTCAGTAGTTTTCAATTTTCCTGACTTATGCAGTTCTTTATAATGCCTGAAACCACTGTTGCTTTTAAGAGCTGGAACCTGGACTTTTATTTCACGTCCTGCTTTAAAACTTGCAAACACGAGGGGATTTCACTGTGGTATCCTAAGGGGAAAAAGCTAATAGAATTCCGGAAGCATTGCAAGATGGATGTCTGGATGGACTTAAAGCATGGCATTAAAAAAAATCTGGAAGATGCAGGTATTTCCAAGAAGGAATATGAATGTTTTCAGTACAGGCAACCACTAATGGAAGAAAAGAACTGTACATGTGGGGACGTCTGAGTGTGCCCATAGGTAATTAATTGTACATGCAGGAAGACAGAATGAATTTGTGTCAGACTAATTTGTTTTGTTCACTTTCTGTAAATGCTTCGGTAAATGGGTTTGGAGGGGAGACTGTCCTTCCTTCTGTTAATAACAGGGATCTTTACTTAGTCCTATAGATAATACAGCAAACCTATGTGATGGGCAGTTGTGGGGCTACAAGATCCCTCAGTGGCTGTGTAGTAAGTAGTAAGGACCATCTTCTGTGTGACTGAGACATGATAGAAGTACTTCCCACCAGTTGCATTTTCGTAAGGCAATTATATGATACTTAGTTGGGCAGATGTCGAGTGGTGCCAGAGATGTATGTGGAGTGGTGCTGATGAAATGCTCTGATTGAGCAGTCTGAGAGGGAAATGAAGGTTTCTGCTAAAAAAGGCATTTGCAGTGGCTGCTGGATCTTGTGAAAGCGGTGCACTTGCAGTGTATGTAGGATCAATTTGTGTTGTTTTAGCCCTGGTGAAAGCACGCTTCTTGAGGAATGCAGCTGATGCTGCAATCTTTATCAGCACGTTTGCCCTCGTGGGGCTGAACATGTTTGAGAAGTCGTGTGGTAAGCCAGTCTGTTTTGTGTGTCTTTCAGGATTTTCCTTTAATAAAAGCTCTGTTGCAGGGTGATGAGGAAACAAGTGCCAGGCTCTTGGCCAATATTTTGATTTAGAAAAGGAGAAGATAAGGTAAATGTGCTGCTCTTTGGGGGATGGAGATGCTCTCGCCACTCCTGGTGCCATGAGATGCATTTTAGTGGGTGCAGATTGCGTTTTGGGTGCTGTGACCACCTGGTCTGTTGCAGACTTAGCAGAACCAGCCAGGTCCTCACACTCCTATTTCCACCCGTGGTGACTGCTTGCTCATAAAGCAGTGTTGCTGGCTGCCATGACAGTACCCAGAGCACAGCCTTGGTCTGTGCAAAGGTTGCAGGGCTGCTTCCCCCAGCATCGGGGAGTGTGGTGCTGGAATTCCTTTTGCTCACTTGGAAAAGTTTGGCTCTGTGCATCACAGCTTGGGAAGCTGCCTCGAGTCAGCGTTCAGAGCAGTCGCATTGCCTGCTCCAGCACTGTGACAAGTAGCATCTGGGGACAGAGCTGAGCCCTTCCAGTTGGCAGTAACTGCCACGGTCATTTTCTTTTTGATTCTGTAGGCAGATCCTAGGTTGAGCGCGTGCAGCAATTGTTTCTGATAGAATACATCAGCATGTTTCAGTGCAGGCTGCGTGTGCCCTGCCTGCAGAAAGCGAGCTGCTCTTCCTGTGAGGTTTTCACTTGAATTTATGTCTGGGACTCCTAAGTATACTCTTCATTTTTTTTCTGGCTTGACTTGATGATGGAGAAGGTGCAGTGGATGTGATTTTTCTTTCTTTGCAACACGAACTGTAGCAGGTTGAAGGCCTTAAAACAAGGATGGGTGTGGGGTTGTTATTTGCCCTTTCTTGTTGGCTTGGCTCTCAAAGCAGTTCATTTACTGCTGCAGTCCAACTCCGTATCTCACAACAGGGCCAGGCTTTCTCTCTGCGCTTTGCATTGTCTGATAGGGCAGATGTGGTACTACCTGTCCAAAAAATAGGAACTGCTTTCTGGGGAGCAGAGCAGGCATCAACTCAAAAGATGAGTTCCTCTAATCTATGCAGTCCTCCTCTAACCTATGAGTCCTCCTCTAATCAATACAGAAGAAAATGTTTTATAGCTTTCTATTTCTCAACACTGAAGAGCCTTGCTTCCTCTTCCCTCCCCCCCCTTTTTTAATTTTACATTTAAAGCAGTCCAAATTAAATCAGGATCCTTATGAATCTTGCTCTAATAATTACCATCACAGTCTTTTGTTTTCATTTTCTTTTCATTTTCCTAAGTTGTTTTTTTCGGAGGCTGCCTGCCTACCCACTGGCTGGAGAAGTTAACATCCAGAAACTGACTTTTAGTCCTCTGCTGATGCGAAACAGTCGTTCATACTTATCTGTCACTCTGGTTTTTTCATATGTGTTTGCCAGAGCACTTCCTAACAAGATAAAATATCTTCAGAACTTGCTTGTCTCCTTGCAAATGAAGTTTGTTTACTTTGAAAAATTGGACTGACATATATATTATGAAATATTAAATTGTTTCATTTAAGCCATTGATGTGAAGACTTCTAGGAAGATAAAAGGGGGAAAATCTTCCTGCAGGAAGTATTTCCAGATATTTTTCTTGTTTGTCAAGATCAAGCATCAAGACAGTCACACTCTTACCTTACCTCACTGCTGCTGCAATGAACTTCTCTTGCAAACAGACAAAAATCCCACACCAGCCCAGCCATGTGTTTGAACTCCTGGGCATCCCCTTTTCTTTCATGAGCAGTGTCAGTATTTTCACTTCCTTAGGTATGAAGCCTTCTTTTGGCCCCTGCAACTTGTGACCGCAGTCTTTTCAACGATACTCAACTCTCCCACAGCATAACCTCATCTTGTGGGAGTTTGGAACCAGCCCATCCTTCCTTTCCTGACCTGCATGTGTTCTTTTCTATTTCTCTCTGCTCAGCTGCTGCCAGGCATCTGCCAGGAAGGGGATGAAGCAATGCAATATGCATTTCTGTAGGGTGGCAGAGGTCAGAGTATGCAAGGCCACGTGATTACTTGAATAGCAAAAATCCAAATGCTCTGTTGATAGGATACCCTTCTACTGTTGCTGTTTTGTACACATCTTTGACACCATCAGTGCAGTCAGACTTCTTATACTAGTTTCTACCAAAGATCTTGAGAGTTCATAATATTGCTTGTTTTGTCTGCTTTGTTAAAGTGATCTGATTTAAAAACAAACAAACAAACAACAATAAAATGTAATGGAGCCTGAGTGCAGGGTTTGCACAATGGAACCTACAAGAAAAATGATTTGATGGTATTGGGCATGATGTACAGTGTAACAGCTTCTTAATTTGGATAAATCTGACAGTAGGCATTGTGATGGAGTGCAGGAGCTGCAATTTCTGCTGCGTATGAAGGTGTGAGGAGCATTAGCAGTAGGAGTCAGGATGGCACCTTGCACAAAACTTGTGAAAGCAGGGGAGGGGGCTCATAGTGGCTCAGCGCTATGGCATGGCAGCCCAAACACCAAGCATGGTGTGACAAGGCCCCTCCATGGCTTAGCTGGAAGGAGGTAGGCTGAAGCTGTCAGTAAAAAAGGTGACTAAAGGTCTGGCTTCATACCCGATCCCTTCTGTCGGCAGCTCTCCTGCTTCTCAAACCTGCACCAGGGGTGGGACAATAAATCAGAATGAATCCTGCTGCTGTTTTAGCAGCGCGCTGGGGTCAGGCGGATGCTTCCTGCCTGGTTGGTGAGGCTTTGGGTTGGGCTTTTTTGAAAGTGTTGACTTGATGGCTGGGTGTAGCTAACAGGAGCAGGGTGGGGAGGTAGCAATGGCAGTCCTGTATCTGTAGGGCACATTGGCCCCTGCCCCACAGCTTTGTCCCAGCAAAGCAAACGGCTGTGGTGAAGATGAGGTGCAAGCTTCCTGAGAGTATGTTTGCTTTTTTGGCGTCGTGGGTAACTGCAGCTGTAACTTGATTGCAAATCACAGAAGTTATTTTGTGTGGTGACAGCGGTGACAATAACATACCTGTGAACCTTGATGTGGAAGAGGTAAAGCTGTTATTTAATGACGGGGAAAGGATGACTTCAAGTGTGTTAGAATGACTTCCTTTCGTCGGAGCTGACTTCTGAGAAGCTAAAATAACTGACGAGAGTTTAGTAAAACTAATTATTTGGGAATGGGGAGGAACTCGAGGAGTAGAATTTTGTATCTTGGGGAGATACAGACCTGTTATGTTCTGTTCTCCTGAATGTTTCATATGACATTCTCTAACTTGTATCTTAGGCCAGTTGTAATATAGCCAGTGTGGAGGTATGGCTGAATTTCAGGGATAAAGAGTGATCCTGAAAGTTTTTATAAATGCAAAAATGTAGGCACGTTGACTTTGAAGGTATATCACACAGCATCTTTTATGAGCAAAAAGAGAAGTAGTTCATGTACTTGTCATGACTTGAAAAGAAATGGTGAGAAAGCAGTGCTTTGTCTTAAATCTCTTTAAACATTCTCATCTGAGACACAACTGTTTTGCTTCTCTGCAGCAATATATTTTTTTAAGTCATATCCAAATGCTACCAGATTGCTGAGCCAGACTGCGGGACTTAATTTTGCTTCAGGAGGGAATTGCTCTGTTGCAGTGAGACTTTGTGAAAATTCAAATGCGGGATGGGCTTGAAGGGAGTTTGTCCAACTCTGGTTTAATCTCTGTAAGGTACAATAACAGCTCTCAGCTGGGTTTTGCTTCGGTTCCCCTGTTCAAGATGTCTATGTTCAGAATAGCAGAGACGTTCAGGTAGGTCATGAGGCAGATTGGCAAGGCTTGCATGGTTTGCACTTCTGTTGGTTTTGGTTTTTTTAATTATCTTTTAGTCTTTTTTCCTTTCCCTTCCCCCCCCCCCTTCCCCCCCTGTTTTCTGCTTTTCGTTGTGAGAGCTCAGTAGGACTGGCGTGGCAGGAGCATATCATATGGAGGATTGCTTGCAGAGCTGCTTTTGGAGCTTACCAGCCCAAACGACAGCTTGTGTTCCTTGTCCCTTGTTTTCACCAGCAAGTAATTCTTTGTAAATCCAAAGAGGTAGGGAAAACTATCAAGTGTAACCATTTTGAGGCATCCTTGCTGTTGGAGGGGACTCTTGAGGCTGAAAATAACTATGAATTGAATAAATCTAGAAGTATTTTGGGGTGTTCATCTGTCTGTGGTGTGGGACCTTCTGCAGCAGGATGGTGTTGGGCCGAGCAGCTCAGCAGGTAGCTCAGCCACTGAGAATAACCAGTGCAAAAGCACTTTGCAGTATGAGGAGAGCGTGTGAGGGAGCACTAAAAGCTGGAATCAGCTATGAGAACGTCAACTGTTTTTGGATTTCTGTCTCACTAAAGGCAAGCTGGGGGTTTTGGAAGGGAACAAAGAATGAAGAAGATCCTGTGTAGGTTGCTTCTTTGTGGAAAAGCAGAGTGATGCTTCATCTCCTTCTGAAATGGGGTTAAAGTACTTGCTGTGCAGACTGCAGCGCTGCAGACATGAGCAATGACAGAGATTGAGTTTTTAATTATTTTCTCAGGAGCTTGGATTGCTTTATACATGCATTAAACAGAATCTTACAGCTTTTGCTTGTGCTGTTTGCTGCTGCAGTGGAGAAATGGGAAAGCTTATGGAAGCGAGGGAAATATATGGACAGATGTGTAATGAAGGACTGATCGTTGTCATAAGAAGCAAAGGTTGCTAGGAGGAGGGGTGGGTTTAGGGGTGTGTGAATGGGAAGCCAGTTTCACTTTGGAATATCACAAGAGCCAACAGATGGGAAGCAAACGTTGATTTGCTCAGTAAATTGTTTTAGAATTGCCTTTGCTTAATAACTGCATAAATGAAAAAATAGCAGATCCGTGTTGACCTGGAAGAGGGAAAATACAGAAAATAGTTTTTTACATAACTTTCTATTAGAAGTAGTAATGTAAGAATGCTAGTACCACATTGGAAATGTAACATCATGCAGCTATGGAGAAGTACTTAACATTTTATGGAAAACAGTCCTAAATTTGTCTTTTCTTTTTTGTTTCAGTGTTCTGAGGTCATGAAACTTAATCCACAGCAAGCTCCATTATATGTGAGTAAAAAGTTTCAGCAGCTCTTTCCTTTCCTCCTATTCCTGTAAAATGCTTCTCACCACCAGTGATGGAGATTCTGCTCATTTCCTCCCTGCTCCCTAAAGACATTGCTTGTATTCACTCAGTTGTACTGCCAATACACAGTGATAACCCTCAGGTGAGTTTACTGAGTCCTTCTGACTTCCAAGGACTCGGTTTGAAGGAGATTCTGTGGCACGTGGTAATGCTGGTGTCACGTAGCCGCGCAGTGCAGGAGCCCCCTGCTTTTTGGTTCCTCACTTGGTGTGTCGAGAGTAATTCTTTCTTACAGAAAGAATTACTGGAGTGGAGAATAGAGCATCCAATGCACAGCTCACTCTGATGATGGTTTTTCTGCTCAGGGTTTTAAATGTGGCAGGGGGCGTCTGGAAGCAGTTGGGGCTGGGCTGACAGGCTCCTGCAGCAGGGCACGGACTGTGGCACCTCCTGCAAGCTCATAGCCTCCCTGGCTGCGTTAATAGGGAACAAGCTTCCTTTTGCTCTTGAATAGCAGCTTTGTTGCAGAATACGGGGACTGTCAAATTAGACCCAAATTTGTGGGTGTGGATGCATGTGTGTGACACTTGTGCCAAAGCTGCCAGCCAAGGCTGTAACCATTTACTTTCTGCATTGCCGTGCACACAGCAGGATGGGCTGCTAAGCTGTCCTGGGTTTGTGTGCTGCAAGAGTGGAAAGCTGGGAGGAAAAATTGCTTACTAATGTAGTTCTTTGCGGGAGGAATAGGAAACTCTCACATCAAGTAAATGAGCTGTAGCTTGGAAAGCATTGTTTGTGGTAAACAGTGAACTTACTGACCTTTTAATTTCGTGGAATTTTTCAAGTTTTGTGTATGCTTCATTACCACCTGGAAGCTGTGTGCATTAGAATTCATTCTGTACTTACTGTGCTAAGTGTGGTGCTGGGAGGAAGATGAACACCTTGTAGGATGATTTGACTTGAGCAAAACAGCCTTCCTGCAGTAGAATGCCATGTTGTGTTTTATTGTGGAGCTCAGATCAGACTGAAGTCTGTTAAAACACAAACGTGCTGAACAGAGTGACTTTGAATAAACTTTTATTTAAACTTTAGGTTTGTTTGTTTTTTTTTTTAAAAAAAAAAGAACAGACTTATGTATAAACATGTTCTGCAGATGCTACAGTAAAAATATATGAATGGTAGAAAGCAGGATAAAATTATTCTTATGTCTGTTGGGCAGGGTATGCCTTAACAAATCAGGAGGCTTTGTTTTCCCAGTCTTATCATCTGACTCAGTTTACTTTCCCACCATTTTGTGTAGCTTTGCATTCAATACGTATTTCAGTGGCTGATTTAGAAGTCCTCTTCCCCACGTGACTGTGAGGAGGACTTGGCTGAGGTCAAACTTTGCCCAGTGGAAAACAATGATTGTACAGCACTCAGTATTGTTTTTTTTTTCTTTCAGATGGGAATAAGTTCATGGCAACATTATTTCTGCATCAGGGACTCCTTTTTCTCTCCCCTTGATGATCCCATGACCAGGTGTCTATGCAGATCAGATCCCTCTCAAAACAAACAAATCTCGGTGGCTTAAGGAAGAGGAGAAAACAAAAAGAAACTCATCAACCTTAAAAACTAGATATTTAATCTTCCTATTTCCTTTGAATGTGTTGATGTTATGCAAATTTTAAAATTAGTTGCTGTGTTCCTGGAGGTGTGAATTGGTTCAGCTCATCTGAGAACTGTGTGAGGTGAGCAGAACAGAAAGGAAAATACATTTTCCTTGTATTTTTCTTTTTTCAAGGGCTGGCCTGTTAGCAGGTGAATACCAAACCTTGTTCAGAGCAGTGATAACTGCTTTCCTTGCATGGGTTCCTCCTCCAGCTTGTTTTCAGGAAGCTGAGAACAGTGTCCAATGAATTTCTCCATAATTAATTACAGCTTTGTGGAATAGATGACTGGAAATGGCAGGCAATACAAACACATCAGGGAATCTCTCTTCATTTGCCTACTTTCAGGAATGTTGCTTCCCCCAGGTTTTACCCTTTTGTGCTTGGGGCCTTTGCAGTGCATCCTTCATACATTTTCTCTTTTAAATCAATAGGTTAGATTCAAAGTTATTTATTTAATTTGAATCTTTCATGAGTTTCATCCTGAAAGCTCCATGTAAAGTGCAGACTTGGGCTAATGCACAGAAATAATGCTAAAATGCCTTAGAAAAGTCTGACTGTAGCAACTTTACTGATCTACTTTTGAATGGAGAAGCTAAAAAAAAAAGATGATGTCTCCAGATCTATTCCTGGAAGTCTATCAGCTTGTAGCATGTTACTCCTTATCTGATGATCAACAGATTGCCTGGACTTGTAACTTCATAATTACGAAAGACAAACTGGGAACCTGAGGTGTTGAATCTACTGGAGACCAAAATTTTGCGGGTGATAGAAAACGCAGAACTTCCACATATGCTCTAATATAGGGATGAGCTCGGTGCTGCTCCTGGTTTGTCAGCAGCATGGTCACAAGGCAGAGGAGCTGGTGCCAGGAGAGATAGGACAGCTATGCATTCCTTGATATAGCGCAGTGCAAGTTCGGCGCAGCGCGAGACACTTAACGCCAGGCCAGCAGCTACCCGAGCTGCATGGCTGTCAGCACTCAGTTGTGTTTAAATACGGTGGCGCCTTTGGCCCAGGGTTGTGTGAATTGGAAAGAAAGATATCCAAACCTTACCTCCTTTCTAAAGCTGCTTACTGGGGGACAAACCTTAGCTCTGCCTTGCTGCCAGCAGCTGGGTTCTGAAGAGCCAGGGCAGCAGAGCTGGGAAGTCCTTAGTAAGGTCTGCTGTGTTTTGTGCAGCTGTGATGAAGGATTCACGTCTCTTTGCAAAGTAGTGGTCCTAGACCTTGTTGTACAAACTTGGCTTCAATGCAGCGATAGTTTCTAGAGCTGTAATCTGCATCGCACGTAGGGCTGTAGTAAGGACCAGGATTTATTCATCTCCTGGCTTTTTCACTGGCATTGCTCAAGGTTATGAAAAGGAGCTGCTGCTTGGCTGGGATCTCTGGTTTTTGTTGCTGGTGTTCTTCTGTTCTTGTTGTTTTTTGATTTGTGTTTTTTTGGGGGGTGTTTTTTTCCCTAATATGTTATTTGTATTGGTCAGACTTTATATGGAGGCTTTGGTGTGCCTGTGGATATTCTGTGGAAGAGTTGCTCTATGAACATTTTTAACATACGTGGGTTTCTTCAACTGTACTTTACTGCAGGATTTGCTAATAAGTTCATGTGGCTGAGCAGTCCTGGGACAGTATTGGGGAACATCTCTGTTGGTGCTCAGGTATCATGTTAAATCTGAAAGTGGCCTCACCTGTATCCCTCTTGTACTTCAGAGCTGTCCCACTGGTAGAGAAGCTCTATCAACCATGAGGGAGTGGATGTAGGACAATGTTTCAAATCTTGCTCCTGCTCTTTCTGGGCCTTTGTGCATCCAAAAACCCAAATGAAAGACTGAGATGCTCCATGTGCTGCCAGGGCTCAGGGTGAAGTGGGGAAGTTGCAGAACTCTGGCATTCATGGGATGCAAAAAGTCAGGAGCTTCAGTTTTGTTTGCTTTCAGTGGATACCTGACATGACCTCTTTCATCTTCACCCTTTTGAATAAGCTGAATATCTCCAGTAACATAAGTCAGAATTTCAACTTGAGCATTGTAGGGTACTGCCTAGCTCTTGCTGGGGTATTATTGGAATATTTAACTCATCAAGAGTATGTGGATAGGAAAAAAAGGATCAGCATTGCTCTAAGTAACAGAGGCTTACTTTTAAGTGTTTTTATTTTATTGCAATAAATTGGTGAAGTTCTCTGTTTATAAATTAAGTAGCTGAGATCAATCACTTCACTTAAATGTGACTGAGGCTAAAATTGTAGTGACAGAAAGGAAATGGGAAAGAGCTTGGTGGAAGCAAAGTGGTGATCTTTGTATAAATGCTGTCATTAATTGAGAGTCCAGTGGGGTATCCAGCAGGAGATTTAAGTACAAATGCATCAAGGATCACAGGCCATGTCTCACTTTCTAACCAAACTGGTAAATACAGAGTGCACACAAGTAAATGACTGCAATCAAATCAGTTGCATAATGTCCCAGTAATCTTAATTCAGAAGAGCCTTCGTGGCTTCTGATCTCAGCCTTGCTGGCTGCTAGCTCTAGGGTTACTGTAATGTTATTGACTTCTTCTTTTAAACCCATTCACATTTTCTGCCACTCTGAAGTCCATGTTGTTTTCTAGAAGTAAAACCTGAGAGTGGTACCAGGTATGAAAGTGTCAGACCAGACTGAGGTGATGTGCGGGGATGAGGTGTGAAGCAGTGTCATCTTCTGCCACCTTCTCTCTGTTAGTACCAAGACTTTTACTACCAAGACTACAACTTTAGATCCACCTTTAAGACGGGTGTGTGGTTTTTTTTGCAATGATAATAATCAGTGGGTGTGAAATGGAAAAGATTAGCAGCTGGGGAAGGATGATGCATCACTGCCTTTTTTTTTTTTTTTCTTTTTGATTAAAAGGAATGAACTTGTTCTAAATCACAGCACTCCTATGCACAGTTTGTCTAAGGTGTGCCTACATTATTTGGGATGACAAAGCTAAATGTGTCATACCTAGTGAATGTATGGGAGGGCAAGCACTTAATTGATAAAGGCGCTCCCGTTGACTTTGGTCTTTAATCAGTCTGTGGACTGAGTCTCTTGTATAAATTGCCACTTAGGAGCTGGGTAACCCTCAGAATTTCTCTGAGAGAGTTTTGGTAGAGACGAGAGCTCTCAATTCCACGCCAAAATGCCATGCAACTTAATGAAGTATGAACTTCAAAAGCTTCAGCAAGAATGCACTGACCCTCTCTTAATATAACCTGAGCTTTGGGTACAGTAGATCTGTTAATGAATGAACTACTGTAAGTCTTCCAGTGTGTTTTGTTTTAATGTAGGTGGGAAGAAAAAGGTGGTGTTAATAATAGGAATATATTTCTTTCACTTACATATCTCACACAGATTGAGACAATTGGAGTGCACCTCGTACGCATAATCCTGAGGAAAAACAAGTGTGGTAACCTCTGATGTTTGTGTTTTAAGAGGAACCCTCTTTGGAGTAAATAATAAGGGATTACACGAGAAAAGAAGCACAACACAGAGAGCTTGAGGCTTTAGCAGCAGCGTCTGTTGGGTTGTGATTATGTCTGAGACGGTCCCGAGTACGGCTTGTGCAATATTATCTGCTAAGTAATCAGTGGTCTTCCATCTCTACCGAAGACACAAAAGGAAGGAATGAAATACTTTCATAGTCCTAACACAGTGAACTGTTGCCATGAGATCACCAGCTGTGGTCTACTTTCCTACTAAAGCTGAATTTGCTTACTTAGTGTCCATCAACAGTGACAAAAGCCTCTGGGATATTAACATCTGAAATCAGTCCAGCAGAAAAAGTGGAATATGCCTCGCTTGTTTTTGATGTGGGAATTTCTCATGAAAATTACTAAGCAGAGTCTTGTCTTACTTTCTCCTGAGGTCCTTAGGCAAGAAGAGAATCGGCCTTGATGTTCAGCTCAGTTCTGCAGTGAGAGGATCTGATAAGCCTCTTGTCTTTTATTTGTTGAGTGCTTGATTTCTTCTTAATGACAAAGTAGTTTTCTGCCTCGCCTTCAAAGTGTCTTTGATTTATGAATGGAAGGCCTCTGAGCGCCCTTTACAAATAAAATATTTGCTTGTGTTCCTTGTGGAAGAACCTGCTTCTTGTTTGGTTTTAAGAACTTTAGCTGGGGCGCCAGATCAAACTTTGTTTTGAGAGCAGGACTTTGTGACTTTCCTGGTTCTTTTTCATTTTGCAGACTAAATGATATCCTTCCCAGTCTGTGCTTATCCTCATGTTTTGTTTGTTTGTGAGTTTTTGTTATGTAAGTCCTTGATTTGAATTCTTTTCAAATTCTGGTGTATGTCATGGAACAAACGTCACCTCTTCTGCTGAAATGGGCACCTAGCAGTGCTTGGGGCACCTGAGTGCTGGTGGTTTGGCTCAGATGGGTTATCACAAAGCTGTTTGCTTGGCTTGCTCCTCTTAGATGAAGCATTCTCTGGCTTATGGGATCTACTCAGTGTAGGATTTCTTGTAAAGCGGTCATCTTATGCATGTACTTGGGAAAGCTTTGGCTGGACGAGCCAGAAGGGCCATCAGCACTGCCTTCCTTTCTTCCAGGTGCACCGTGGATTAATTTGCAGCTCAGAGGTCTCTTCTCAGCACTTCATTCCTATTAGCCAAACTAAAAATGATGGTGATTTGGGTTCCGAGTCCTCCTGCTGTAATTCTCTATTTGATCTTTGCTTCTGTGATCTTTTTTAGTGTGTATATAACAAGTGGACCAACTTAACATCTGGAGCATTTGCTGTCTGAAGTTCTGCCCTTAAGTCAGTGTTACTTTGCACCATTAGATGCAATCTTCAAATAATAAGATTTCCAGAAGAAAGGTGCCAGGCCTGGCACAGGGCAAGGGTGGGAAAGCCGATGAGATGATGATCACCTCTCTGGCAGAGTTATCAGATTGGTTCAACCTGTTCCCAAAAACTGAGCCCCACTGCAAACAGGCAGAAGCAGTCCTTATACTGTCACACTGAGTTTGAATTAGCAAACAAAACAAAAACCCTAGGTGAATTTATACCTCTGAGGGTCTAAATTTAGTTTTTTTTGGGTCTTGCACTAGCTGATGAGCTGGTTGGTATCTGGAATGAAGTTGAGATTGCGTCCCAACCCCTGCGGTGCTTCCTGTCCTGATTGATGGAGTGCAGGACTTGGTGTTTAAGAGGATGAAAATGCTCTTCCTCTGTGGATTGTACTTATATAGAGAATTTATGAATTTCCATTACCTTTAGGACAACCAAACAAATATCCCAGCATCAAAATCCTGACACTTGTTTTGAGAACTGTTAGGCTGAAACCAGTTCTGACAGCAGAGCTATTGTCAGGGTGACTTTAAGGCCTTGAATTGACAAAGGCATGATGCTTTCAAACAGGCTCTCAAATCTGCAAAAAGCCTGTTGGCTCCTGTCCTTCAGAAGGCTGTGCTGCATGCAGTGTGCTTGCAAACACTCATCCCCTGCAATCCCACATTGTTCCTAAGTGGAAAATAAACTGAACTGTGATTAATGGCTGCGTGCTGAGATCAGTGCAGTGTGCTGCCATCAAGTGGCAGCTCTGTTGCGGCACGTTTGCAGAACAGCCGCCTGTAGAGCTTGCCTGCGTTTGCATCTTTGTTTCAAAGGGGTTCTTTTCAGTGTTGCGAAAGTGTCATCTGCTCACTGGTTGTGGATAGTGGCTGGAACTGGTTTTATCCCCCCCCAAACAAAGAGATGCAACTTTAAAAAGTGCCTCTATCACCACAGCGTAGCTCCAAGAGCTGCCTGCAAAATGTTTACAGAGTGAAGCAGATGCTTTGCAGCTAGCAGGAAAATCAGCAGTCTGGTGTGCTCTCTGGGCTGTCTCTCTTCGAGGTGCTTGCAGCACTGTAGAGGATGCTGAAGTATAAGGAAAATGCTGTCCTTGTGCCTTTGAATGTTTGTGTTCAAATTGGATTATTAATACTTTTTTCCTATGAGACACATCAAGACTATTTGTGAAAATACTGCGGTGACAGGAGATTGTTTCAAATGATGTGTCATCACATGTGCTTTATCTCCCAGGATCACACGTACTTTATCTTCCAGGAATTGTGACTCTGTTCAGCTCTTTGATGCCAGGAGGATCGCTGGATTTCTTTCTTAGTCACCAAGCACACTCAGGCTGTCTGCTATTTCTTCCAGACTCTGTGATTTTTTGTTGTTATTGCTATGTGAGTAGTTAGCAGGGAGCACTATCAGCCCAAGCAGCTGGTAATAAATCGTGTGCTTTGTTTTGCAGTGTAGTAAGGAATAGAATAGAATAGACTTCAGAAAGAGGACAGAACAAGACATTCCTATCAATTTGGATGTGTTTTTGTAGGAAATGGGTGCAGTAGTTTCCAGAGGTTGGTTCTGAGAAAAACTCTTAATAGTAAGATCAGCCCTTGGTGGGGAATATCAGTGATACCAGAGTGGACATCTTGCTCTGCAGAAGGTTCCCTGTTTTTTGTCTTGTCTTCATGTGATGGCATTGTGTGGAGACTTGCCTAGAGGAGAGGTCAGTCCCCCAGTGTTAGTGCATGTGCTCCTCTATGCACGCCTCTTCCCAACACCAGAGCTGTCTGGGGCTTGCTGCAGGCAGGCTGCTCACGCAGATGGTGCAGGCCACAGCAACAAGCACACAGTGTTTGAAATGAATGACCTGGCCAATGCTAACCCACTCAAATAAATGAAAATAAATCAATGTTTTCTCTACTACACTGCCAATTTCAACCACACAATATAATTATGTTCCCAGCTACGCTACTCTTCCCAGTACAGATCTCCCTGAGATATTATTCTCTAGCATTTCAGTGATGCTTTTCTTATCCTTCCTGTATTTCTACTTAACCTTTTTCTTCTCTTTTTTGTTAATTTTATAATTTCAGAAATGCTCATGGCTGTTTAGTTGTCTGCGCAGTACAGCTTCCTGCAGCTGCTGAACAAGAGCTGGGAATGGAAGTGCTCCAGAGCTTGTGGAGCTCTGTGCTAAAGCAGTAATGCATCCAGACTGACTACTAACAGCCAGTTCTAGTAACTTCCCTGGCTCTGTGCACCTAAATAACGTGTCATAAAGATGCACCCATGAAGATAAATTATGTTGCCTTCAGCACTAACGAGATCCTCTTACTTTGATGGATTTTCTGTTGGCAGTCTGTAGAGATCTCCTTCAAGCTGCCTGTATTAATGTGTGTGTAATACCTATAATCGCCTCTTGACACTCAATAAAGATTCATCACAGAGCTGATTGATTTAGAGATGCAGACGTGCTCTGTCAAAGGACATGGGTTGCTAATAATGGGCTTCTTTAAGTGTGTCCAATTCTGTTGGCGTTTGTGTTGCACTGACTCAGAGTAGGAAACCCTCTCCTTGCTGTCCCTGAGCCATTTATCTCTTTGCAAACAAACCCTGCTGCAGGATTAGGCACCTGAACTGGTGTGGGATGTTGTGTGGCTGTGAGGCTGCCTTAATAAATCAGTGCTAATGGTGCTGGCTCTGCAGACAGGCAAGGTTTGTGCTGCGTTTTCAGCACAGGTTGCACTCAGGATAGATCCGCATGAGCCAGCTTGCACCTGGAAGCAGCAATTCCAATAACATCTGTATTTACTGGTAGTTCTCAGCTCCCTCTATCCACTTAGCACTGCATAGCAGACTATTTCTTGCAGCTGTATTTATCACAGGTGTCCCTGTTTTCCTACTTATTCCTCTTACCCAAGGGATCTTAATTAAATGGCCTTTTGACTCCGTATCCATTCTTTGTCCTGCATCAATCCATCAGCATGTTAATCTGAACTTATTTTGGGGCAAAATATTGTATAAGAAAGTATTCTTCAAAGTATTGTTCTTCTTTCTCATCTTTGTGAGGAGAAAGCATTGGGGAGAAGGAAGTTATTTTGCATATGCATGTCAGTGCTTCGGTCATGACTTTGTGGCTAATGCTGAAAGAGGAGCTGGGCTGGTTCTGTGTGGTGTTAATGAAATGTGGGAAGTGTCACCTGGAGTTCCTGTGTGGGCTGGCAGAAAAACCTGTACCATCATTGTGCTCTTTTGGTGGCCTGTGGGCAAGAAGTTGTGGGCTGCCATTGTATTTTCCTAAGGGCAAGAGACCGCATGGCAAAATCTGTCTTTCCCATCAAAGAGGGGCTCAGCCTCCACCGTAGTAACCTGAAACTTTTATCTGGCAAGCCAAATAGTGCTGCTGTTAATTCAAGAGCAAAGTAAAGTTAGGTAGGTTTGCAGGTTACGATTTTTTAATTTTTAGTTTTAAACCAGTTGTTTACAAACCAGTTGTTCTTTGTGTCTTCCTTTGTGATCTGTTTCCTTGAAAAATAATAATAAAATCTGTCTCGTGCACTTTTAAGATCAAGGAGTTGTAGTTGTTCACTGTGAAAAAGGACCCAACCCTCCCCTAAGCTTGGCTGTTTGCCGTTCTGTTTATTTCTGAAGTCTTTCCCTGGAGGTCTTATCTGCAGGAGGTTGCAACACCCCGGCAGAACGACATCCATCTTCCCTTGCACTGCTGACCCAGGTCGCTGCTGTTATCGAGGGGGATATCTCCACGTGAGGAGGGCTTGCTGGAGCTGCTCATGTTGAGGCAGTTTGCACAGCACTACCTTTGTTCATAAAGGCTGGGGCTCTGCAGAATGGTCTGTGCTGGACACAGATTTTCTCTGGAGTGCTCTCCTGACTTGGTGAGGATTGCTAAAATTGAGGGTGTCTGTAAGGACTGCTGTTATCTCATTGTAGCACACCTCTGACCTCTTCCATTCCTTTCTGTATGCAAGGAAATGTATATATTTCTCAATATATACATTGAGGAGTGTATAGAGCTCAGAGGTTGTGGGATAAAGGGCCCCATCTGCAGAAGAGCTTGGGTGCATCAGGAACTGAAGTATCAGCCCTAGTCGTGTTCCCAAGAGGGAAGATGCCCTCAGAACAATGCAAGATGCACTCATCACCACACAAAGATGATGCAGCTGGATGTTTCAAAGGTAGAATTTGCCCCAGATTTCACTTATCTGCAATGAGGTGGGGGAGTTCAGCATGTGTTTGCACCAAGCCAAGGCAGCTCAGCTGGGAGGGATGCTCCAAGTCACTCAGCCGATATGGGGCACTTTGGGGTTGAAGTTTGCCAGGAGCAGAAGTTTGTTGTGACTTAGTTTACTGGCAGAGATAAGTGGTAATGGATTATAGAGCATCCATATAGTTGTGTTTTGTTGGTCTTTTTTTCCTGTGAGATGATTTCTCCTGTGTTTTTGAAAGTTATTGTGATGTTGCCTTTTCTGTCCTCCAGCTGATTTCAGAGCATTCTACAATTTCAGCTGAGGTGGAAGCATCTCACCTTTCCTTTCGACTTTGTCAGACTTATTTGTTCTCAGTGCTGAACAGCTTCCAAAGAATACATCATGTAATTGAAAAGTCAGCATTTCTTGTAAGAGCTGTTTGAATGAAGAGCACTTAGCGAGTTTGAGCCATTATTCCCATTTCATTGATAGGGAACTTGGAGCACAGGGATGTGAAGGGACTTGTCCCCTACAATTGCAGCCTGATTCTGTGTGTTGTGTTGAGCTGCAGCTGGGATAAAAGTGAGTTCATCTCCACCTGTGAATTAAAAGATAGAAGTACCAGTGAGTCTAAATTCCTTGGAGGAGAGGAAGAAGCATAGCTATGGTTTTGCATCTGTCAACTGAGCAGCTCAGCTAGGAGCTGTTTGGAGCTTTCCAAAGGGGAAGGAAAAAAGTTCTGTTTCAAAAGCATGTTTCTCCATTTTTTTTTTTGTCATAACATAATGCAATAAGCAATGACCCAACAAAAACCTGATTCATGTTATGAACAGTGGAAACAAAACAAAACTTGCTGCATTGGCAGGTTACGCTTATTCATCTAATTCAGAACCTAATCCAGCCTCTAGAATGAAGCATCACCTTGCTGACTTCTACAACAGCTCTGGAGAAGGGAATGTATTGGAGAGAGGTTTCTTTCTTCGCATATGAATCTCTCAACTTTCTGTTCCATGCAACTGCATAGGTTTTACCTGCAGGAGTAAAAAGCAGCTCGAGATGGCAGTGGTCATCAGCTGTAATTTGGTTTTTCTGTGTGGAACAAAAGTAGCTTTACTGGTTGGCAGTGTTTTCTCACTGAAAGCTAAATTAAAGCTGGAGTGCTTTAGTGCACTCCACATGCAAAAGTAGACTGTGCTGGGTTTTTTTTTGGTAGAAACTTTAAAATCTGTTAACCCAACATAGAGATAGACTGCAAAGGGGAAATAGGGAAACGTGCCTGGAGAATGGGTGTCCCATGGCAGAACCTCTTCTTTCAGGCTGAGGGCTGTGTGCATGTGCTCACAAGGGCTGTCCCTCGTGGTGCTGCTGTTCAGGGCCCTCTGTGCCAGGTTCCCTCAAAACAGGCAGATTTCTAGAGACTGAAGTGGGAAAAAAAAAAAGAAAAGATTTTAAAAGGTGCTTGTTACAAGGTAGATATTACCGCCTACCTAATAGCACAGGTGATCTTGATTCTTCTCAGTTATGGATTGATTATCTGCTGTGCCATCGCTTGCAAATGTTGCTGTATAGCCTCCTTTGAAGGGAAATCATCCACTTTTATAGATGTGGAACCCAGGTGGCGTCAGAAGAAATGATTACTCAGAGTTGCTCATACTCTGTGCACACAACCCACACGCCTTTATGGCTGTGGACTTGAAAAACAAATGCCTGGCATGGTGTGGCTGTCCCTGTGCCGCAAACAGGTGCCTTGCCGCATTCTGGTTTTGTTTCTAGGAGGTTCCACTTGTGCTGGGGCCTTTTTAGAGACAATTGCATTTCTACTGCCTTAAGGAAGCTGGCTGTTCAGAGACAAGCTGCACCAGCATCACTTTGGGCTGGGTTGTGGTGGATCGAAGCCCAGGGCCAGGTCTGGTTTTCCCAACGCGTGCATCCCCTGAGGAGGCAGCTTGTGCTCCTCCTCCCTTCCGCTTGAGAAAGGGAGTGTATTTTGAGTGCAGAGCAGCATTCATGCTCTTTGCATCATGTTACAGCTATCCAAAAAGCTTTTTCAGAGACTTTCAGATCAAAATGAAGGCGAGGGTGACCTCTTTCATGAATGGACGAAAATGGAATGTTTTCATTTCCAATAGGCTTTGAGCCAAGTAAATATTAGTCAATCCAAACTAGTTTTGAAATTAAATTATTCTTATTTGTTGGAGCATTCCAGGGAACGGCTTTGATCTGTCTGTACTTTCACCAAAGGGATATTGGCAGACTGGCCATCCAGTTCTAGCCATTGAGGATGAAAGAAGGGTTATAATAACCACCTTGTGCGGCAGTGATACTGAACAGATGACTTTTTTGGATAATATTAAATGAATAAAGGTAAACACACTTCAATTAAAATGTTTTTGGAGGCTGAATGCAATAGAGCTGTTGGAAACTCTTCTGTGAGGATCGAAGGAATTTTGGCTGCGTTTGTAACTGATTTTCTTTAGCTCCACAAGTGTTTGAAAGAGGGAGGATTGTTCTGTGCACTGTTTCCTCTTCAAATAAATACGTTGTTTCAAAATGGCATTTGAAGATTAAATAAAAATTGGCAGTGGGTAGCAAAGTTGTTAATAACCGAGGAGAGAGATGTGTGTTGAAGGACGGCCTGCACTTTGTGTTTTGTTCCCGCTGGGATCTCTGGTCACGTACAGCAAGTTGTCCCGTGCATAGCACAGCCAAGAGCTCGTTCAGGAGACAGCTGAGAGTAAACTGAAGCACGCAGCGTTTAGGTGGCACCTTATCCATCTTGCTGCAGACGTTTGGAGACAATGTACGATTTCAGTTTAGAAAAATTATAATATTTAGCTGACATAATTAGGATATTGGGCTTCTCTAATCAGGCCTGGACCGGGTCCTCCAGAAAGATCAGGAGAAGGGTGATGGAGAGCGTTCCTCCATGAAGCACGGTGTAGGCACAGCTGAAAAGCTGACCGATAGCAGCTGAGGAGAATTTGTTTCCCCTAGGCTTAAATGTGCACTAAGGTAAACAGAGCTAAAATAAAACATACAAACTGCGGAATAACTGTGACTAGAAGGGATTGCTGGAGGTCACCAGGTCTATCCCTCCTGCCTAAAGCAGGGCCACCTCTAAAACTGGGCCTGACTGCTTGGCAATTTCAGACTTCTATATGAATAGTTCACACATCTTGTTAAGCCTCAGCTTGGGCAGATTTCAGGTTTCTTACCTGTGTTTACACACAGTCAGTTGTAGTCACCATTTTATTTTGCTTCTTTTTGTCTATTTTTTTTTTTTAGATCAAGTGTTGTGCTGGCAAGTGCCTTGTTCACATGTATAGCCAGGTGTCTTCTCACGTGCACTCTCTGCAGATTTGCTTTTGCTTTATGAGAGTTGGACTGGCTGTACTTGAATTGTGAGTTAAAGAAAAGAACAATTCCCCTTAAGAGCTATGGCTTAAACAATTGGCCCCATTGATGAGTATCCTTAAACATCACCTCATTTTTAAGTCTGTTTAAGTACCTTGTGTGTTCATGCCTTAAGGGGGGAACAGTTTGAACAAAGATGGATAGATAAAAAAAAGTCCAAGCTCAAAGGATTTGCAGGCTGAAACTTTTTTTTTTTTAATTGAGCATTCGCTCAAAACTGGATCCATTTGCTTGCAATGGGTTATTTTGTTTTCAGCTCAGCATGTGAACTTGTCATGCTTGAGTTTAATTTCTTTCTTTTTGCACCTGTTTTTGTTTTGACACTGAACATACAGAATCTATACTTTTGCTCTGTGCTTCCTTTATCCCCAGCTGGAAGCCTGGTGTGATGTTATCATGCAGTACTTTCCTGAAATGTCCATTTGGAACTCTGCAGCCTGTGGAAATGCAATCTCCTTGCTGCTTCATTTATCTTTGCGAGTTCATGATTTTGTGCATTAAAAGACTGACCCATATCTTTTAAGGCTGAAGGCTGCACTGCGCTGAAAAACCTTGTTTGTGTCCAAAGCAGTCCATGCGGTCTGACCATGGTGAGAGCTACCAGCCAGGGCAGGGGAGAGAAGAATTTAAAGTTCACTGGATGTGGAGGAAGCTCTGCTGGGGCATGAAAAGAGTTGAAGTGATGATGAAAGATGGGGGAGACTGGAAATGGAGTGTGGGAAGCGACACTAACATGGTACGGGTGCTCGTGAAGACTTGGAAGTCTTAGATTTTTCTTCAAGAGATTAACTGAATGATTTTAAGGAGAAAGTTTGAAGTGAATGACATGTGTCTTCCATTGGCTATGCAAATCAGAATTACATAATCGGCACAAATAATAATAAAAACAATCTTTTCCAGATTTGCAGCCTTAAGCACATGCTCAGTGTTGTGGCAGAGGGCTGGCTAATGCAGCTGCTGTGTAAAACTGGGACAACCAACTGGTTTTGATCTTAGAGGGAACTGGGGCAGAAGGTCATTTCAGCCCGTCCTTGGTGTCTCAATGCTTTGTGTATTTCAGGCACATAAATGGTGGGCAGTCAGATCAAGTGAACGTGCTTCACTTATTGGTATGGTAACTGCAAGTCCATCCCCCTTCCCTGCTTCCCCTTTTCCATGGAAAACTGAATTTGTTGGATATGTGGTCTGTACAGACCCTGTGGTCTGTAGGAGTGCATGAACTGCAGGTATATTTACTGTATCCTGTACCAGTTCAGCAGTGATAATGATATATGCCCTCCATCTACAAGGGTTTTGCTCTCAGGTGCTAAAATGAAGTCTCTGTGAAGTTGAGCAGAAATCAGCTATTTATCTCATAAACCTCAGTGGCTGTGAAGCATTTGTGTTTATTGATGGAAGAATGTATTCAATGATGGGGTTGGTCACGCTGGAACTATCATCAGCACAGTGGCTAGGGTGGCAGGGGAAAAGAATGAGGGAATTTAAACTAGTGAACACAGGTCATATTAGTTGCAACCCTGTTTTGTTGTCTTAGCTAAGTATATGTGATATGTACGTGCGTGGAGTTATCTGTATGTGTGTGCATGCCTATAAAAGACCCCGTGTGGGGTGTGTGTTTATCAGACTTCAGTGCAATGGCAAGATTTCCCCATGTTAAGTTGCTATTCTGAATATACTCTGGGGGTTTCTATGTGTTTCTTCCCAGAGCTGAGCTCAACATATTTTCTAGCTGGTTGGCTGGCTATAATGCTTGATAGTCTGGCTAAGAGGCATGCTGAGGATGACTTGCATATCTGAAAATCAGGATGGGCCCCAAGTCATTTGAAAGGAGTGCATGAACAGAAAGCAGCAGCCTGAGAGTGCAGTTTTATTTAATGCAGTTCTTGGATATGTAAACTTAATGACTTTTTTTTTGTTCTTCTTTCCAGGGCGACTCTGTTATTACAGTGCAGCTGACTGAGGAAGATAAGGTTGAAGATGATGTAGTTTTCTACTTGATCTTCACTGGGTCAACTGTCCAGCACTGCACAAGCACTAGGAAGATTAATCCTGGGAGTCTGGAGACAATTTCTCCTGGTAAATAGTTGCTCTTCTTTGCATCCAACTGTATCAGCCTATGAAATCTGCTTTTTTCAAGTGGATTTAAATGTAATTCTGTTTTGGTCAACTTTTTTCTCATTTGTACATTCATTGAGTATAGAATATATGGTTTGGATGACCACTTTAGCAGTTTAAAAATCTCTTGCTTGACTTTGCTAGAATGGTATGACTTTCAGTTTGTAAATATTTAATGTTTGATGAAATTCTATTGTGGAAAATATGAAGTTATATTAATACATAGTAAAAAGTTTTAAATGTGAGCAGGATACTGGAGGATACATTTGCAGTGTTAAAGATGCTAGTGTCCAAATGGTGTATGGCCTGGTAAGTTCCAGTTCCTCTTAGGATCTGCTTAATTAGTGTGATGAGGTCCATTGCTGTAGTCCTTGTGAAACACAGCCCTTCTCTCTGAAATCTTGTTGTGCAGTTCAGAACAAACACAGCGTTCTCTGAAACCCTTGCAGAAGGGAGGAAACGTGCGGTGCTCAGTGCCATCCCTCCAGCAGAGCTCAGACAGAACGGCTTTTTGCATTTAAAGCACACCGCTCTCGTTTAGCCTTTGTGCAATTAAAACAAATCAGCACGGAGTTTTCTTTGGTGACTTCAGGCCCGTGGGAATGAGCACATTCTAGGCTGTGATCCCTACAATTAACCTTCCCTTCTGACTTCTTGCTGTGCAACACATTGGTACTAGTGTGAGAAAAACGTCTGACGTTTCCTCTGTATACAGTACAGCTTATGGAACTGAGTGTATTGTTTTATTATTATTGTTTGTCTGTCTAGTGATTTGTTGTAAGAGATGTGCATGAAGTACGATTTGGACTAAAGACTTAGCTAATGAAATACACCATTCCCTCCTGGTGATTAGTGGCTGAGAGTTGGCCACCTCATTTGCTCATTTCCGCTCCTTTCTGTGCTGTTGGAGCTGTTTTCTACTCGGGAAGAGAAGCCTTTTTACAGTGGCTGATTCCTGTGCAATCAATTAGCTCAGCGTCTGTTTTCTCACAGAAGGGGAGAGGCGGTGACTCGCAGCCCGCGTGTGCATGGGGCGCGCAGGGGCTGTGACAGCGTGGTGTGACCTCATCTCCCTCCTGGGACCCAGCGGCCAAATTGCCAAGAAAGGATCTGAAAGGATGCTGTGTTTGCCTTCAGGAACCAGAATACTTGATGGGATTTCCGGGCAGCAGTAATGCTTTCCTACAGCATTCGCCTGGGCATCCTCAGTGCCATGGCTTGGCTGGTGGCCATGGCTTGTCCCCAGCTCCGTGGCTCTGCTTCCCCTGTCCTGCTGGCCCCAAGACTAACTGAGTCACTGGGGAGGGCTCCCTGGGTTGCTCTTGCTGCCATTAGTTGTAACAAGTGGGAAATCTGACTCTGCTTCTGATTCAGAGGGAAAGGAGGTAATTGCTTTCGATTGTTCCTTTATTTATAATGGGAATTTATATTTTTTGGTTTAGTTGCGTGATGATTTTGTTTCTTGGATATTCCATAAGGATGATTGTTGTCCCGTGATGCAGCTTAGATCAGACCAACACTGAACAGGGGCCTCAGGGAGAGGCAGGCCCACGTGTACTAGAAGAATGGCTGAGAGTGAGGGTGACTTCTTAAATGCAGCCATTTGTGTAACAGCCCCTCCTGTGTTTGTACCTCATTTTGGAGAAATTATCTGCGGGGGAAAAAAAGACTTCAGTGAAGAAGATGCTGGGGAGAAGCAAAGTGAGAGGAGGAAATCATGCTATCCTGCTGACACAGACGTGCTTGCCCAGTGTTACTGCAGCACTGAGTTTAATACAAGCATGACTTATTTCAGCCCAGCTCTTCCTCCTCCTCCTTCTCCTTCCTGATCCCCGCAGTCAATCTGTAATTGTGTGTTTACATCGTATATTCGACCAGTTGCCTGGGAGATGCTGTGGTGACTCACGGCTGGCGTTATTTGACCTCTGAGCAGGATTAGCCATGAACAGGAGGCGGTGTGTGGGAGACCAGCCCTGTTTAAACACCCCAGGCAGGCAGTCAGTGCTGTGCCAGCAAGTTCTGCAGACAGCTTGCAGCCAGAACCTTGACCTTCTTTCATCTGGGAGCATCTTTCCTTTACCTTGGCACACTGTTGCACATCCCTAGGAGCGCAGCAGCTGCTGGAGGCTCTGGTGGATGCAGGGAGGGCTGATTTGTTATAAATACTCCAAGCCCTCCGCCAGCCTTGCCCTCCACCTCCTCTGCTTCCCTTCGTAGCCCATGGCTCTTTCTTCATCCTCTTCTTGTGTCCTCATGGCTTCATGCAGTTCAAAGTCTTCATCTGTGGTTGCAGGGGGAGCTGTAATTCTGTTAGAGCTAATTTTAAAACAAAAGTCTAGTTTGTTTTTTTTTTTCTTTGTTAGTTGTTTTGGTGATGTGTAGGGGTGTAAGAAACAGAAAGGGAAATAATTTAATTACATTTGCTGCCAAAATTGAGTGTTTTTAGCAAAACTTTCAAATGAAATCATGTTTAAAAAAAAAAAAAGGTCATTTCAGATGAGAAATTACAGAAAATGGAATGGAGATGTAAACTGTTTGGAATACCTTCTGGATTCCCATGTGTGAAAATTCTGCGCATCCTGGAACACTTTATCTAATTAAGCATACAACTGCAGTCAAATGACTGCTGTATTTTATATAGTTACCAGAACAGTCTGCCTCTTCCTTATCTCACCTTTATCATTAGCTTTGAACGGCACTGTTAGCTATATCTCTTCAATGTTGAAGTGGAAGCTTTTTATTTCATAATAAAAGAAGGGGTATCTGATTGTAAATTTGTGGGAGCAGCTTTTTCTTAGAGAAGATTTTCAACTGCAACATTAGATTTTGCATTCTGTTTTGTCATGTACTCTCTATCAGTTGCAACTCCGCAGCTGCTGGTGTGTCCCTGGCACTGATGCTCACAGGATGGTGCTGTGGAACTTCCCACACTCAGTGTCTTGATAATTAATAAATTATACAAATTCCTTATACATTATACATTACTTATAAAGGAAGGAGAATGGGCTTTCAGGTTCCCATGGCTTATGTCATGAATCTATGTAGTGGCTATGCCTTCTCTATACAGCATTCGTTAGAGCATAATAAAATGTTGGAATGTTGCATGCAGATTTGGTTGCCTTTAGGGAATTTTAACTTAGGTGTAGAGGTGTTTTTTTTTTTTCCTCCATGGTGGTGTAAAATACATTAATTCCCTCTACAGATTCATCTCCCTAACATTTTAGATTAGAAACTTCTCTTCTGTGAGGAGCAGACATGTGAAGCTGTAAGCATATTTGATTTAAGGATGCAAGAGGATATGAATGAGAGGAAAAGAAAACAACAGCCAGTGTTGAAGCACTGCCACTTTGTCCACCATGCCAAACAGCATCTGGCTGCCAGTCCTGCTGTACCTTCTTTTATGCAACTTGGCTAGCCAGAAACTTCTCTTGCTGGAATCACAGCCTGGTGCCCCATGCCTACTCAGAGAATAGGGCTTACAGCCTGATCTGAATGTCAGCCAGTGTCTTGAACCTTGTCTGTGTAGATTTCAAGTGAAATGAGGAGGCCCTGGGGGGAAAATACTGATGTCCATTATATTTTTAATTTAGAGAAAGATTCACAGTGGAGAATCTGTTGTTCCTGAATGAAGTAAGTGTAACCACTCTGTTGTCAGTGCAAATGATGGGTCCTGGATGACCTGTAGGGAAGGATCTGTTATTTTACAGGAGTGTAAGCTTGCTTGCAGACTGACAGCTGCGTGTGCTATAGAGCTTGAAGTGAAAGCATCTTGAATTCTGGTAGCCAGGTGCATATGTACTAGGGAGTTTTTGGACAGGAAAAGACTAGGAAAGTGATACAAAGGAAAGGAAAAAAGTGCTCAGAATACATACAGTAAAATTGTGAATCACACTATAGGAAAAAGGGAGGCAGCAATGAGACCCCAGAGATTTCAGGGATGTAGGATGTATCCTGGTTTGCAGCCTTGTTTACGTGATCAACAGCTTTTACCAGCCCCTAGTAGGAAAGTTGGAAGCAGCCTACGATTGTTAATCCTTTGCTAGGCCGCAGTGCTAGAAGTCTTCTGTTGGTTTAGGGAAAAAACTGTGCATCTAATGATCTTTTTAGATTCAGTGCCTTGAGAAAGATACCTGAATATGTAGGTAAGTGTCGATTCAGAAATCATGCAAAGGATGAGTAATAACTGTGGATTTGTACTTGCTCTGAAGGATGGGATGGGTGATTATCCTGCCCCCACATTTGGCTATATTGCAAATTTAGGAGAAATAATTTCCCCTTATAAGAAACAGATTCTCAACTGATCTGTCATAACTGTCAGAATAAACTCCTGAGTTTCAGGAATTAGGCAGTGATTCTTTTGTAGGCTTCCAGTACCTCTTGTGCTAGTCTAGGACAGATCAGGTTGCATCATCCCACTAAGCTTCTGTTTGCCTCGATGAAAAATAACAAAAAGATTTGTTTGCTACTACTTTATTAGTATTTATTAATTATTAAATACAATACAATATATTATATATTATATATTAATATAATATAGGTGATATATTAAAATATATAAATATATATAAAATATTATATATAAATATTAAATATTAATATATTTATTGTGATGATTGAGATGTTTCAATTTCCAGATGATCTAATCTAAAATTTTCTATAATTAAAGAAATTTTCCTCTCCACCAGAGATACTTCATAGTTCTGTGGAACAATTTAAAACATTCCCTTGTCAGATAGTTCCAGTGTTAAGGTCCATCTGTGTGGCAGGCAGAGATCATAGAATCACTGAAGTTAAGGAAGAGCACTGAGATCATCCAGTCCAACCTTCAGCCCATGCTTGTGGCCTCCATAGAATCATAAAATCACCAAGGTTGGAAAAGACCTAAAAATCATCCAGTCCAACCATTCACCTATTCCCAATAGCTCCCACTAAACCATGTCCCTCAACACAACATCCAGCCTTTCCTTGAACACCCACTATCCTTTTCCACCACCTTCCTGAGCAGCCTGTTCCAATGCATTGCTACTCTTTCTGAGAATATTTTTTTTTTGGTAATAACCAAGCAGAAAATTGTGTGTTGTTGTGTGTTTCTCTAGTTTGATTATCATTGGTGGTTAAAGCATAGCCACTGGCTTTGCAGAACTAAGAAAATACCAATGGTCTAAGTGGGGAAGGATGTAGAAAGTGATACCACCTCTGCTGCTGTGGCTCAGCAGTTTTTTTTGCTTCTGAAATTACATAGTTTGAAGCTAGTTTGTGTCTGTTTATGTTAAGAGAAACTCGTCCTGCTTACTGTCAGTCATAAACTGAGCATTTCAATAAGTCCTTGTTAGTGTAGCAACTGAGCCTGTCGTAATCTTTAATGTATTTTTCTTCCCAACATCTCTGCAGGGTAGGGAGGGTAGAGTGGAGGCATTGACTGGCTGACCGGATGGCACGTGGTGGTACAGAAAGTTTGTCAAAACAGGGAAGTGAAACTTGAGTACAAGGCAGCAGCCTCATCTCCTGCCTCTGCTTCTGAAGCAGTTTTTCCCCCACTGAAAACAAAAATAAATCAAGCCTGAAATTGTGATCTGGGAAACAAAACAATAAAAAAGGAACGACCTCATCCCTGTTCACATGAGTCAAAAGCCCCAACTGCAGTGTGTAGCAGAGCTTGAGATCAGCAAGCTGTTGGGCAGATTTGGGGAGAACTTTGCCAGCTGTGTTTGGAGGAGCTCACAGTGCTGTGTGTTGTGTGCGGTGTGCATCATGCAATGGCTGCTCCATTGGGCACCATGCGGCTTTGTGCTTAACTAGCAGGTATCGGGGAAGGGAAGGAGAGCAACAGGAAGGACAACAAAAACGGTTGGAAGGTCTAGAGGGTGAGATGTGCGAGGAGCTGCTGAAGTCCCTTGGTTTGTTCAGCCTGAAGCACAGCAGGCTGAGGGAAGGCCTCATGGCAGCCTGCAGCTCCTGGTGGCCACCTATGGCTTCCTCACAGAGCTGATCTCCTCTCTCTGGTGACAGTGAGAGGACTTAAGGGAATGGCATGGAGCTGTGTCAGAGGATGGTCAGACTGGATATCAGGAAAAGGCTCTTCACTACAGGGCATGGCCCTGAGCTGCCAGAGCTCAAGGTGCGTTCGTTCCAAATTCCTGTAGTCCTTTGCTTTGTTTCATTCCTCCTTCCTTTCTCCTAGTTGAGAGGATAAAGTAAAATGAATTTCAGCTAGCTTGGAAATATCTTCATTTCAAACTTCTGTTTTACTGTGAAATCCTTTACATGTGTTCCTGCTTTATTCTCTTCTTCCAGACTGTTTTCCCTTAGGAAACAACTTTTCATAGAAAAAGCTATACTTCATGAATTGCAATCTTCGTACTGGGAGACCAAAATGGTAAACAAGTTGCATAACAAGTGATCTCTTGGCAATGCTAGTTGTGGATTTTAAAATACTCTTAATTATAGAACAAAACCCCCCTAAAATAGAACAGAACAGCATAGCCAAGAAGACTTTTTGCAGTCCATTCTCTTTAGTGTACTTAATTGCTCTAGGCAGTGCAATCAAAAGGAAATGATGCTACTTCTAGATGACCTCAGCGACAGGAAAAATTGACTGAATTTGTATTGAAGTTATTTATGAGGTAATGTGTGGGGTCTTGTGCTTCTACCAATTTATATATGACCTTTGCAGCGTAAAGGACCTAAAACAATCTTTCTACAATTGTACAGGATTTGTAATGAAAAACAAAGGCTCCTGTCCATCACTTTTACTGGCCTATGTATTTCATAAGGTCTCTTATGTTGCAAGAGTAAATAGAGCAACTGTGCATCAGACGTGTCGAGCATGGGCTCTAGTTTTCAGAACCAGAATTTGGGATTTCTGAAGGAGAGAGCTTTTCTCAAGTGGCCACAGGAGATCCCTTGACTTGCCTTTCTACAAGCCACCAGATGGCAACATCTGTTGGATGCAGACTGAAAATACTCTGGGAGATTCACAGCATTCACTGTCTGGCTTTCCTGTCCTGTTTAGACCTCCATATAAGATCTCTTTATACAGCCCCACCAGGATAACTCAGAGGACGCAGTTAGCACAGAAGTCACCAACCAGGCAAACCTAAACATGTGCTTCCAGCAGTGCTTTAAATAGCTGCCCAGGCTGGGGGGCCATTGTCTGATATCTCAAATGTTAATTCTGAAAATAGGTGGCTTGGACAGGATTTCCACTTTCAGAGGAGTAGGAAATGAAATCATGTTTTGGTAAAAGCTCTGCTTCGAAGCAACGATGTTTTGTCTCCATGTGTGCCTTGTTTGATGATAAAAAGTCTGTTCAGAGTCATTGCTGCCACCCTTTTAAACACACCCCAGGTCAGTAAAATGGATACTACTTGGATGGCCAAGCCTAAGACTATACATTAACTTATCTATAAAATCCCTGCAGCTGAGCATCTCCACCTTTTGCAGTATTATTTTGCAAATGTTGTTGTGTAGAAGAGGCAGTGCTATCATACCAGTGCATCTCATCTCATCAGGGTTGAGTACAGAGAGGCCAGAGCTTCATGTTCCTTGTTTTTTGTTGTTGTGTATTGCCCAAAGCAAGTTCCAGTAAGTGGCCTAGTAAGGAATTTGGTAATTGAAGACTTGTTGTCTTGCTTTAAACAATTTTTAAAGCATGGGTTTGTGAAACTGGGGAATTCACTTCATCGTGGCAGAAGCAACTGCTGCACCCATCTCTGTGCAGACTGGAAAGTTTTATAATTTCTGTATTTTTCCTGCAATGTGTTGGCAGATCCTAGAACAGCTCCTAAGTATTGAGTTGCTTCTAAATCTGAAATAATTGAGGACCAGGAGAAATGAGGGAAAATTCAATACAAGAAGAATTAAGGGGTGGATTATTTGACTTTTATAACAGTTAAGCTAGCATATAAATGATGGAATTTCATACTGTGGCAAAAAAATGTACGAAGAAGAGAACAGTGTGGATGCCAGCAAATAGCCTGAGACGTTAGCAAACAGCAATGGTAGAAACACTGTTACGTTTGTTGGAAAAGTTAGAATTCAAGTTGGAATATTGCTGGATGGTAATAGTGTGGCAGTGTTCAGAATGTTACCATTTGCTTTGGATTGCTTGTTTGGCCAGATGTCCGGATTTCTGGAGGAGAGTGAAGGCAATCTGCAGAGATGTTACGCAGCATCGCAAACCCATTTGAGCTCTAAAATGCCTGGATTTCTCCTGCCCTCTGTGGGTGCAGCCATGTGTGTAATTTATTCGGTCCCCCATGTTTTGAACCTTCTGAAATACAAATGTTACAGGTAGGCTATAAGTAAGCTGATGGTTCCTCCTGATGCACCCGGGTTTTTTACGTTTTTAGTAAGTCTGCAGAGCTTTGTTCTGCTTCTGGAAGGAGCACAGCAGTTAATGGCCGTGTGCTGTGGTGCTCGTGGTGCTGTACACGCTGTTTGTAGGCTGGGTGATGGATGCTGCACACCGGCACCATGCATGGGTCCATCCTTCATCCTGCTAAGGGTAAACTCCGTTGTCTGCCTGCTGGAGCAGAAAGGAGACCATTCAGAGCAATAGCATGTGTTCCAACCTTGCCCTGAGTTCTTTGTGATCCTGGGCAAGTTCCTTAACCTCATGCAAACAGCTTTGGGCTCGCTCTGTGGATGATAACCATTTATCTCCCAAGGGTGCCAGAAAGCTGAGCGCACTTTTCCTAACACTGCTTAACGTGCTCTGGGAAAAGGGCTGCTGAAGTTCAACTGTTATCCCAGGGTAGGAAGCAGGTCTTTGATGTGGAGAGCAGCCTTGCTGTACTGGCTGTTCCTGCAGAAGGTCCTGTGTGTGCTCGGGTGTTTGAGCTCTTTGTTGGTGACGTCCCTGTGGCTCTTTCAAAGCAGGGGGCAGAGACCTCTTGAGCAATCTTTTACTATTTGCCACGCTTGTTACTTAATTCCTCCTCCTGTGTTTGAACTCTTTGCCAAAGTCAGAACCTGTCCCAGACTCTTAACCCCCAGTTTGACATCTCGTCAGATGTAGGGAAGGAGAATATCAAAGCCTTGTGAGGGGTTGCCCTTTGGAATAACATTCCCAAGGGTTTAGCAGGATGCTTGTTTGATCCTGTCAGATGTCCATGGATTGTCGGCTCGGGCACCTCTTTTTCAAGGCTGCATTAGATGCTCGTGGGGCTTTCAGGAGAACCACGTCTGGCTGTGATTCAGGACTTGATCTGGTGGTCACCTCTGCTTGTGTTGCATCTGTGCTTCTGTGGCTTTACTTAAATGCACTGCAAGGCTGAAGTCCCACACGTGTTCAGTGCAAGCAGATCACAGCTCGTCTAGTCCGATGTGCTGGTTGAAGGCAACTACGTTGCTCTATGGAAGTTTGTGTTGTCATAATGGAGCAGCTTTCCTCATGAAGAAGTGACTGAAGTGACTGTCCTGCAGTCTGACTGCGAGCAGGCTGTGCTTGTCTGCAGCTTCACTCCTGAAACTCAGCTGCCTTTCTGGCAGAGTAGCTGTTTTCTAGGTTACTTTGCAGATGGGATTCTTATGGGAATAGAGAGAAAATAGCTTAAAAAAAAGTAAAAATCAAAGGTTTAGCTTTTCTCATGTGATTAAGCAATCTTTCAATCTTTTGTTATTAAAAAAAAAAAAAAAAACTTTGCATTTTAGTAAACTTCCACTTCTTTGCATGGGGAAGAGCCAAGTTCAGAGTTCCCGAGTCAGCTTTTGCAGGATGGCTCTTCACACTGTGTGCGGCTCAGGGCTTTGGTAGAGGTTTTAAACAATGTTAGTATGTCTTCTTAGCTCCTTGTTCTGATATCTTTAGAAGGAGCAAAGCAAGAAGTTATATGGGGAAGGTTGTAAAGGTCTACACTGAAGAGGAGTTCCCCCGAAATTGTGCCTTCTCCTTTGGATATTTGAGGCTGCCTCAGTGAGGACGGAGGTAATTTGTGATGTGCTTCCTCAGGGCCACTGCCAGTCCCATCAGATGGTGATGAATTAAACTCTGAATGCACGTGTAACTTTTCCAAGTCCTTGCTGCTTTAGAAAGAGTATCTTGTGCTTTCCTCCAAGTTAGACTTCTCCATAGCTTCCAGAGAGCCCCCAAAGGTCTTCCCGCTCTTATTCTTTGTTGCAATGTCAGTGTTAGTGTGTCTGTTCCTTCAACTTTCACATCATTTTCCTTTGATATGTTTCCAGCTGCGCTTGCTCTCCTTAGGAAGTCACACAGCCTCATCTCTGACAATTTTGGTGTTACCCACAGTGTCCGAATAGCAGTTTTGACCTCTCAATTAACTTCAGGATTGCCTCTTTCAGCAGACAAACCTGTACAGCTGCCAAAAGCCTCAGAGCAGATCTGGAAGGTTGGCTGAATGGCTGCAGAGATTAGGGACGTATTTTCCTTTTGTGAGTGAAATCAACAGCAAAGAGCCTCGACACAAGAAGGAAACTTTCCCACTGACCACAAATAGGGGCTTAAAGAGAATTTTCGAGCCTTTAAAAATAAGTCGTCATTTTGTATTTAATTAAGTAGGGTTCCATGAATGTGGTTAGATGCTGAGGTCATGTGCAAAAAGAAGCTTTTCCAGTAATTAGTGCAGGGTCCGTGCTGTTCTGGCAAAAACAGCACTGACGTCAGGCTGACACTGGAACAAGGAGCTGTGCTGCACAGTGAACTTGAAACACGAACCTTATTATTGAAGGGGCATGTCTGACAACTGCCAGCACTGGCTGCTTTGGGCCCTAATTAAATAAATGTATCAAAGTTCTACCATTTTTATTTGGTAAATATGGAAAGAAGCCATTTTGGGTTTTTATTTAGCAGAAGCTTAGTTTTAGTTTTGTGTTTCAGGCTGTGCTCTACCAGCTCTTGCTGCTTTGTAGGTCTGTGTGTTAGGTGATGTTGCGGTGGTTGCGGTGTAAGCCAAGTGCTGTGCCAGCTTTTGGAGCAGGAACTTTTCCTCTCTCAGGTTCTACTTTCTGGTGAGTTCCCGAGTGGAGATGGAAAGAAAAAGTTTGTCTGACCCTATAATCTGGCTGATTGGATCATAATTCCCATAGGTGCATTAGCAAAATCGTTACCAAGTGCTCTTGAATTTACTTGTAGCTGATCCAAAATAGGCTGGTCAGAGTAGAGCTGCTTAGATATTTCTGGCTCTATATTATACCAAACAGAAGGATTACACATCTTTAAACATCTACAAAAAATACTTTTTTCTCTTCAAACACATTGAGGTCCCAAGATAGCTTTTAATTTAGAGTTGTAACTCTTGATAACTTGTATTTATCTGAATTAATATAAGGAATGTGTGTGTCAAAAATGCTGCTCAGTTGTGGCTTTCTTCAGCACTCGACTGTTCTCTTCTACAATTTCCCTTGGTTTTCTTTGCAGGCCATGACTGCTGTGAGACGGTGAAGGTGGCACTTTGTGCCTCTAAGGAAGGTCGCCCTGTTCTGGTGGTGGCAGAAGAGAGCTTCAAGTTCATCCAGGATGAAGCCTACGATGCAGCCCAGTTTCTGGCTACGTACGCAGGGAACCAGCAGGCACTAAACTTCACCCGTTTCTTGGACCAGTCGAGACCACCTGCAGCTGATGTGGACATTCTGGATGAGAAAGTGGCTTTGGCATTTCGACACCTGAAATTGCCTGCAGAATGGAACGTGCTGGGAACGGATCAGTCCCTCAACGGTGAGAAGCATGGGGACGTGTGTGAGGTGTGGGTGGGGAGAGGGGTTAAAAGCCTTCTGCTCTGGGAGCCATCCGCTTGTCTTTCAAAATATTCATTGGTCTTAGTGCACAGAAATGGGACAGGCTGTATGCCAACGTGTCGTACCGTGTCTGTGTCCTACACTTTGCATTTCAGCCACTTTGAAATACAGGTCACCCATGTTTTCTTTTATCTTCTGTTATAAAATAGGACGCAGTGTGGTAAGTGGTCAGTGTTGCAACACGTGCAGATAGGGGTTTTTTGTCTGTGCAGTGTTATGCATGCATCAGTATCACGTTTCTTTGATTTCCTGAAAAAGATGGGTCTGTGGAGGAAGCCTGATGCTTTGGCCTTGTGCCACAGCCTTGGTGTGTTTGCTAAACACTGGTTTTATAGCACAGGTGCAGAGGAACTGTAATGTGCGTAAAACGCATTTGATTTCTCTTGGAGAAGCTGGCAGGCTGCCTACAGGCAGCATGTTTGATGCCAAAGCACCCTGAGGATTAGTCCTGCATCCCTGCCTGTACAGCTGTCTGTGAGCGCAGACCTTCCCTAAAATGAGCCCAGATAATTCTGCAAATAAAACAGAATAAAAGTGGGAAAGCCTGGCTAACATGAGCCCTTAACCATAGCAGAGAGTGCTACGGAGAGCTTATAAATAGAGGTCAGTGCTGGCCCAAAACCTCTAGTAAAAGCAGCAGAGCCAACATGTTCAAGATGCTGTGACATGGCTGTAGCCTTGGAGTTCTGTCACAGGGAAGTTTTAAGGAAGCATACTGGTGCACTCTGGGGCTAATTCCAGTGTTGCCATAAATTTCTAAGGTATTCTGGTAAATAGTTTCACATGAGGAATGTGGCTGTGAGGCATTCCCTATCTGTTATGGGATATACCAGCCTAAACACTGCAACAGGAATGAGTTGTTCAGCACAGCGGCTGCAGTTCTGCTTGCCCTGATGGGGTTTTCTGCAGGATTTTTTCCTGCTTTAATTGTCACTGCCTCAGTGACTGCTTTTGTAAACATGAATGCACGGGCAGGCAATCAAAGCAGCATTAGCAGAGGTTCAGTGATGTGATCGTATTTAGTGGTTTCTGGATAGAAATTCAGATGCTGTTGTCTGTTTACTGGGAGATAAACACTTGGTATCTTTTCCCTCTCCATGGAAGACGCTGATGTTTCTTTTTGCATTTTAGAAAGCTGTGATAATGCAGGAATTTCTGCTTTACTGAAGTGGTAAAAATATTGTAAAAGACTGGCAAAGTGCTCTTTATTAATGAAAATCTCAATTGAAGCACTGGATTGTTACTGATTTTGCAGGAAGGCTCAGATCTAGTTTCTTTTTTTTTTTTTTTGGTCTTTGGTTCCTCTTTGGAAAAATCAGAAGTTAGAGAAGGGATTTGCTTATGGATTTGCCATAGGATTTGCTCAGCATACACTTCTGTGCCTGAAAATCACTGTGGTACAGGCTGTGGCATTCAGCAGCAGTAAATGCAACCTTCATCTAAGAGTGCTGGTCTAATAAAATGTTCTCTTGCAGTAAGTTTTCTCACATGTAACTGAGTAAGGGCAATCTGTTGATGTCTTGGTCTGTTTTTCATCTCCTGGTTGGCTTTTGGTCTGGAGGCAGATATATCTGGTAGTTATTTTTCAGTAAGCTGATTATACACAGGGACTTTTGGGGAATTTTTGTGATTGTGACAGGAAAGATTTGTATATATAAGCATCCTTCTGGTCACGTAACCCTGTTTTGGGAGAACAAGGTTGGAGAGATGTCTCTGATTCGTGATGGAGAGCTACATTAGGAAAACAGCACCTCTGTAGTGGTGGTGCTTGTGCATTAATCTGGGTTGGGAAAGTGGGAAAATCATTGCACAGATTGAAACTGGGGGAGCATGAGAAGAATTATGCACATGTTCTGGTCAGTGCCCCTCTAGTGGGACCGCCCATCCTTCATTGCATCACTACCTATGAACAGTTATCTCAATTCATATTTCCCGTTTCGCTAAATGTCACTGCCATATACTGCAAATAACCGTCTTGAAGGAGAAAATGCTATAGAAATGAGAACAAAAGAAAATGTCAGATCCGTTCTTGAAAGACTTTCACGCTGCTTCTAAGCTGACATTTCTCTTTGGGCTCTTGTGGGTTGGAAACAAAACGCTGCTGTTTAGCAAAACCTCTGAAAGTCAGAGCGAGCGGAGAGCCTCAGCCAGCAATCTGGGCATAGAAGTGCTGTTATGAGGTGGGCATTGCTGTGAAGCATGTTTGAAAGAAGATATTTCTAAGGGCTCCAGTCTGGAGATAGGCGTGAAGTGGCTGCCGTTCTGCAGCAAGAGCTTGGATGGTGGCTCCAGGGTGCAGGCTTGTGAGGGGGGGCTGCCTCTCTGGCTCTGCACAGGCCTCTCCTTTCCTTTGCCCATTCCCAACTCTTCTTGCAGAACACAAGGAGTTAATTGCTGTCACGCTCCAAAGGACAGGAAAGATGCTGCCATAACACTGAGTAAGTAAAAGTGCAGCATTGTTGTGGTCCAAAGCTATGTAAGAACTATGTGCTTGCTTATGTTTTGGTTGCCAAACCAGGGTCTTCATTCTTCAAGAGTTTGCCATTGCTCTAGATTAAAGGCGTGGTGCATTTATACATCCAAATTGTTAAGAATGCATTGCTTCAGCTGTGGGCTAGAAATGCCTCTAACATTATTTAAAACAGCCAGAGGACATTTGTAAGCATTCCAGTGAAACACCTTTCTTTTTTTTTTCCCCCCATAACCTATTTAAGCTAGCTGTTGCCATTCAGCAAGAGAAGTTTCCTCAGGTTCAGTAATCCCAGTAGTATTTCACACTATGCTTTCTTTGCATTTCTGTCTTTTTATCTCTTTAGACATCATTTTCATTTGAACAAATTGAAAATAAACTCAGTGTGTATTCCTGTATAGCTCATCAGTGTATTTCCAATCCCAGTATGTTTGTGTACAGTATTCTCATTTGCTGGTCCAGAAGGAAAAAACTTCTTAGTGCTTAAAAAGAAACTGTCCCAAAATTAAATGCATTGAGCAGGATTGATTAATCTAATCCATATGGTAATATTATTGCAGCTGTTTGGTTAACATTGCTCAAAACCAGTATTTATTAATTGGTGTTACTCTGGTACAGCAAAAAAGTCTGAAATAATCTGTGATCACAGGCTTTCGTTCTTCACCTAAAACCTGTTGAAAAAAGTGGATTCATTTGGATCTCATCAAGCTCTGTTTGAGCCTGCCGTGCCAAATTTAGCACCAAACTCTCTTTTTGTACGACTTGGGCTTTGATGACAAGCTTTGTGTTCAGCAGCCAATGGTGTGGAGTGTGGTACCCAGCCTGGTCCTGCCAGCGTCTGTAATGCTTGTGCGATGGAGGGCAGTGGCTGTAAATGGGGAGCCCCTGGCAAGAAAAGCTAGTTCAGAAAACAGAATCTTCTTCTCTGAAACTGTTGGTCAGTGGTCTCACCTCAGAGTTCTTGTTTGCTTTTCCATGGAAAGGTGAAATTCTTTACTCCCATTTCTTTGCCCTTCTGGTGCGATCATCGAATCATTTGAGTCAGAAGGGACTCTTAGAGGTCGTCTGCCCACTCCCTGCAGTGAGCAGGGACACCTACAGCTGATCATGACTGGGCTTTAATTAGGTTTCTGAGTAACAGCTTCTTTATGGATAACTTTCCCCAATAAAATACATATATGTATAAAGCCTGTTCTCAAGCTTTCCTCACATCAGCTGCTGTCAGGGGGGTACTCAGTTTCAGGGCAGTTTCATCAGCACTCTGTTCCCGTGCAGAATGAGCTGACCCAAATTGCCTTCCCAGTCTCTACCACTTACTTTCCTCCTTCTCCGTGAACACACCTGCTTGAGGTACAGCCTCCTATTTGCTATTTGAAGAAGCCCCCAGAGAAGCCTTTAACCCATATTTTAGAGAAAAGGGCTCCAGGAAGTCTTGCAGTAACATTTCAGTAGATACCTGTTTATCCACACACAAAAAATATTTCACAGGGAATATGAAGCTGTTGTGCCAGTTATGCAGGTCAGGTCATGGCACTTTGGGTGAGGGGGGTACCACATCCCACCTGGTGCTTCATCTTGGTTGGAAAAGACCTTCAGGATCATCAAGTCCACCACACACAATGCTGTACAGAAGCATGTGCTTGTGTTGCAGGGCTTTGCATGGACATGTGCAGGTTGAAGGCTTTGCATTCCAAGTCCAGAGTTCATCTAAACCACCTTGGGCATAGATGTCTCAGCCCTCTCCATGCATGCTGCTGCTGTCCCAGGGCAGCTGGGTGAGCTGTGCTGTGCTCTTACCTGCTGTGCACTGTCCTTCCTGGGCTTTGCCCTTAATTATCAACTCATGTGAATGAACTCAGATGGCATCCCAAGTTTATTTCAGACTATCTGTAATTAAGGATGACTTTTGTTACCATGGTGTTCCAAACACAGCATTACTTTCAGGTGCTGTGTTATCATGTCTGTCTTAATTACTGCAAGTGCACTGTAACTTTCTAAAGAACATAGTTGTTAGTGCTGTTAAGCGTAGGGTTATTTACTGTTCCCTGTGACATTCAGAGGGCTGTTGTTGGAATTGAACAGATGGGTTATACTTTATATCTAGAAATCAAAATTTAATATGTATTCTGAGGATATATGCAACATAAATGCAGGACTGTAATTTTCTATTTTAAATGATTAAGCAGAAAATAAACTAACTAGAAAACCAGAGCAGAATATTTGGAGGTATGAGTAATAATTATGGCTTGTTTGTGCTGCAGTAGGGAGAAAAAGATGACAAAAAAATAAGGGAGTACCTAAGGTATGGAAAGCTTAGAGAACTAATCCTTGAGTTATCTATCAGTAGTGAACAGACTGCTTTCAAAACTTCTTTTGGGAAACAGTCTGTTCAGTTTGCTCATCAAAATAAGTGGTGAAATCCAGACTGGTTCTGGTTTTGGTGGTGTGAGCTTTTCAGGTTGGTGCTTTCAGAGTGCAGTGATGATCAGCCATGAGAGCAAGTGATTCCCCATGGGAACATTGGGAAAATCTGTCCCTTTGATGAGCTACAAGATAGCATCGATTGCAGGCAGATAACCAGAATACCATCTTAGCAGATAAAACACTTAGCAGCTCCCAGGCCTTAGGAATGCAGTTACTGACGTCTTGAAGACGTCTTGAATATGTGCAGCTTCCCAGAAGCACTGAATAGCAAACATCCATATGCAATAATGCTTCTTGAGAAATAAAGCTCTGTGAGCTCAATGGGGAGGAGGTGGTGGGGAAGAAGTTGCCTTGGCCCAGTCTGAAATAGTTGGGAGTTACGTTTAATAACGGTGCGTGGAACCCAGAAGGATTGCAGTGTTCAGTGCAATGGACCACATCAGTAGAGATCAGAAAGATCTCAAGAGGATACTGAAAACAGAAACAGAATGTCTGAAGAGAGCAGTAGCAGCAACAAAAAAGCCTTACTAGGAAAAAAAAAAAACCAACAAACTTTCAGGACTGACTGCAATGAAATTAGGAGCTACCTTTTTTTCTCCACTGGAGCACGTTGAAGGGAGGTGGCTGATGGTATTTTCCAGACATAAAGCTTTAATCTGTTCATCTCCTGCACTCCGTTTATAGTTTCTACTGAAATGCTTTCAGGATAATAGTTACCAGTTTTCTTTTCCCTGAGTCTGGTGTTCTTTCCTATCTGCTTCTCACCTTTCTCTCTGCCCTCTGATAAAGGCTTGTAGAGTATAAATGGGCATGATCTTCTCTGAGCAAACAGCACAAAGCAGGCTGTTCAGCTACAGTACTTGATAAGATGAAAAAAAATATTTTCCTTCCCTGAATTTAATGCACTCTGCATTGCAAAATAGGAAGCAGAAAATGTTCAGCTGGTGTCTGTGGCTGAGAAACCATTGGCATTAAGGTGCTTTTCTTCCCTTAGGTGTTAGTGGGAGGAGGGACACGAAGGTCCTTCAGTGTGCTTTGAAAAAGTCTCGTTTATAAGATTAAAAAAGAATTACCCACATTTTGCATTAACTGAACTCATAACTCCAACCTCTGTGTCTCCACCTTGCCCTTCCTTTAGTACCATTGCCTTCTCGAGTGCCAGGTGACGGCTTGTTTCGGGGTTTTGCTCAAGGGTTGATCTGAGCACTGAGAACCCTTTCAGCCATACACAAGATTTGATGGTAGCCCTTAGAATTTGCTTACAATACATGGTTTTGGGTGAGAAACAAGGGGAAGTCACTATCATGGGAAGAGTAGCAAGAGATTCTTTGAGCTGTTCCAATCCATGGCTTTCTCTTCTTTACTGAGCTGTCTCAAGGTATGGAGGGTAAACTGAGCCATTCAGCATGGATTTCTCTAAATAAATAAGCAAATTTTAAAAAGAAATACAGAGGTTAGTTGATTTTTCTTTCTTTCTTTTTTTTTTTCCCCTTTTATTTAATCAGGATTACAATGCAAGTTGTTACTTTTTGTGTGCTCTCAGATGTCATACCCAAACCTTTTCTTTTTTTTCTTCTGTGCTTTTTTATTTAGTGCTAAAAGCACCTTAAGCCTTAATCATTTACAGTTAGCAAAGTACATTTGATATTCTTCTATGGAAATTTTGACCTTAGCTACTCAGATAAATTGTTCATGTGTCACAGCTGAAAAAAAAAAAAAAAAGAAAAAAAAATTAAAATAATACATCTAAAGTCTTCTGTTTTGCCAGCTGGATTAGAGTGCCCTGCCATTATGGGATGATAATCATATGTTTCAACTCTTGCCTATTACTAGGAAACAAGAAAGGAACAAAAACAACTTTGGTCTTTCCAGTATCGTGTGTCTTGTGTTTCCACAGTTTTCCTAATTACAAGAACCTTTTTTACAGGACAGCCATTTTAAGATGAGGAGCTCATGCGTGATGTGGTAGGAGAAGGAGCTCTGGCTACTGCTGGTTAAAGCTTCTGTTGTTCTTCCATAGCTGCGAAAGGAATTTTGCACCATGACAAGACGTTGTAATCATCGACTGAATTTCCAGCATCCCACGCTACAAGCCTCAGACCTACAGAGCTGGGATGGCTGTAGGCATGCTGCCCATCCTCCCTCCATCTCCATCATGCAGCACTTCCATACTCAATGCACACCTGCTCTTGGCTTGTTCTGAGCAACACTGTGCACCAGCGGATGTATTTCTCCTTGTATATTAGTAGTTAATCCAGTCCACAGATGGCACACTCCTTTTCACCATAGCTGTGTGAGTTTTAAACACTCCAGACCCCTCTAAAGCCATTGCCCAGGGCCCTGCAGTTGTTGTGTGTGCAGCACTTTGTCTCTTTGCTGCCATCGTCCATACCCATCTGTTAGGATGGCCTGGAGCCAGTCTGTATGTCAGGCAGATCCTTTCCAATGGACCTGGAAAATGAGTCTGTGTTTAATATGCTCAGGATGGCAAGGCTCCATGTCTTGTATTCATCTTCTGTGCACTTCGTGGTTGTGCAGAGGCACTGGGGCAGTGCTGAGTTCAGGCCAGTTGCATGTGTAACCACCTCCATCCACCTGTATTCACTAACTTGACAGTAGTGAAGGTTGTTTTTAAAAAGTGGAGAAGAAAAGACAGGATTTTCAAAAAGTGCATTCAAATGAGCAGATTAAATCACCTGAACGTTTGGGACAAGTAGGAGAAGCAATTCCTCTATGGAAATACATGTGGGGACGGGTACCCAGGTGGATCAGGGGATGCATGGTTGCAGGCACCTTTCCAAACTTGCAGTTGGTGTGTGTTTTTATTGGAGAACCAAGAGCTGGTAAGCAGAAGATGCTGCTCCCTAATTGTGCAGCTCTCAGCTAAAGGAGGAAGAGGTGTTTTGATCCAGGAATCCATGCTTATGCTTTTCAGGTCTGCCCTGGTGCAAGGCTGTTTGTTTCAGTTAGGAAGATGATGTTCCCTTTCAACGAGGCAGCTGGAGTGGGAGATGATCCTTGCTGCACCAGATGTGGTCAGACCAGTGCAACATGTTCTTTATTTGGACAGCAGTCATTTGCTCCAACAGAAGTGCTGTGGTGCTTCCTAAATCCGTGGCAGGAAGAGTTGTACTGTTTTAATTATGCTAGCTGACTGCCAGTTTATTAGTGCAGTTATTGTAGGAGCTCTGTGCAAGTACAAGTTCACAGGGTAAAACTTGGGCCATATGCTTTCGCTAAGTCCAGTCCTGTATCCACACTTCCTCCTTTCTGCAGCCTTGTCAGTAGTTTTTCCCTTTTGTTGTCTTATTTTTCATTATACCTTAGGCCCAAAGCTGACAGTCTTTGATTAACCACCTTGTTGGGTTGTTTATTTCTGAATCACGACACGCTGTTGCACTCCATACCAAAATCCTTGTTGTTAACTCCCCCATAGGCTGAGAATTTGTCTGTGAGTAAGACCAGCTATTTCTTTTTTCTCTGGTCAGCTGGAACCTCCATTCAGGCATACTCCTCTGTTCAAGATAACATGATTTTGCTTGAGAGTAATAAAAGGATGTTAGGGAGGAGGGATTGGTTTGAAGCCCAGAGATCCTATGTGGAGTCATATGGAAGAGAGACAGTGCCAGGGAGTTGTAGTTCTTGAATACAGATCAGTTCTTCAGGAGCTGATCCAGAAAGTGGGAAAAGCCTGTGTGTCAGGCAGGGATAACTCCCTCTTTTTGCATTGTTTTTCACTAAAGGCCTTAATGATGTCCCTTGAGAAAGCAGGCAAGAAAACAGCACACTGCAGAAGCGATTTCTCTTGGGGTGTGCTTCTTGGGGAAAAAATAATTAAATCTTACAGGCATTATGCACTTGCATTTTTTAAATTTACTATGTAGATTTGGCTGGCAACCAAATTAATAACCCAATAAATCACCGCTACAATATTAAAGGTATTAAACTATTGGCATGGTTTACTCAGCTGGTGCATTTCTGTTGTTTTTGCTGCTGCCAGTCAATACTGAAATCCTTTGTTAATTAAAAGAACAAATTTGTATTTCTTGCAGTTTTTTAACCCAAATGCTTTCTCCCTCCCTGCAGAAGCAGCACGCTTTGGTCTGCAAATGCTGTATTTCAGCGGTGCATCTGGAGCCCATTTCTGGTGGAAGTTCTCGGGCTGCAGCTTTTAGAGTAGGGGGGATACTTTTCTGAGATGAAAGCTTAGGCTCAAGAGTGACTTTTACTGAATTAGAAAGTCATGGTTATTAAACATAAAAAGCAGCAGAGGAGATTACTAGTTTATAAATGTTGCTACTCAGAATTACAGTGCTACTGCAGAAAGCTGAGAAAAGCTGGGCTAAGGCACAGTCAAGCCAGGAAATCAAAAACCTCGTTTTTATGTCCATATGAGAGGCTAAAACTGTTCTCTTTCATAACTGCTCTGCATTTGTTCTTTGGTTGTAATTGATTTTTTTCATGCCTTGGGACAAATCAATGTTCCGTTAAATAACATAACTCTCAGATTCCTAAAAGCTGGTCCTGGCCGTGGGACTAAAAAAGGCTTGGATGTACAGAGAAATGTACACCCCTGAAGATGCCAGGAGCTGTAGGGAAGCCCTGCAGCTCAGTGGCTGTCATGGCTGTCCACAAAGCCCTTCTTTTCACTTTGACTTCTGTGCTCTTTCAGTCTGACCCCGAGATGTCCCGAGCACATTCAGTCCCACTGGAGCCAGTCCCTCGCTTTCATGCAGCGGTGTCTCCTGGATTTCGCAGCCAGCTTGTGCAGAGCGTGTTTTTCCAGGTGCTGCAGTGTTTAGGTTCCTTGGCTTTTTGGCTGTCAGCACCTCTAGTTCCATGCCAGCCATTGTGCTGCACTTGGCATGCGTGTGGCTTGTCTCCAGTAACAAGGATGTGGGGGAATGGCATTCACCTAAGCGGCAGCCTACAAATTCATATTTCTTTTTCTTTCCTTATTTCCAGAGAACATCCCTCGGGAGACACTGATGCACTTTGCAGTGAGGCAGGGCCTGCTGAGGCTGACGTGGTTTCTGCTCCAGCAGCCAGGAGGAAGAGGAGCTCTCAGCATCCACAACCGCGACGGCGCGACGCCCGTGAGCTTGGCCTTGGAGAGGGGCTACCAGAAGTTGCATCAGCTTCTGACCGAGTAAGGATGACTTCATGGTTCCTCTGCTTGTTTTTCCTTTATCGTGCTTCCCTTTACTTTATCCCTGAAGAGTGTGTAACTGGGGAGTATTGGTTGGAGGTGGATGGTTGGACTAGATGATCTTAGAGGTGCCTTCCCCCGTAATGATTCCAAAAGCTAAACTCTACTCTTGAAGAAATTTTTTTTGTGGTTTTACTTTTACCTTTATTGCTAAAAACAATGGGAGAATGACCTTAGTATTCAAAGTAAGTGCAGTAATACTGTTGGGTTCTCCTTTTCTGTTCTGTTCTGTTCACGTTGTTCTGTTTCCAGCTGTGCCTTGCAACCTAACGTGAGTCATAATATCAGCTAATTAAGGCAAACGTTATACAAACACAAGTGAAAAATCTTGTCTTCGAACAAGTACAGCTGTTGAAAGGAGTGCAGCTTGCAGGCTGGTGACTGTGACTGTCACATTTGTACTTCATTGATCTACAGGATTTTTGGTTAGATGAAATGGTAACAATTCTGTTGAACTAAAGCAGTGTCTTGTAGAGAACAGATATCTGCTGGTATAAGTCAGAATTTAAGTAAAAATTAAGGCAAGTATTTGCAGCAGAAACTGTTCTGTTCTACGAGGGTGATGAGAAGCAGCCAGATCTTGCCAACTGCAGCAAGTAACTTGTTGCATGAGCCCTCGCTGCAGAGTTTGACAGAAGAACTTCAGAAGATGGAAAGTTATTTTTGAATAGCAAACGTTTGGCTTGCTGGCTTTAAAAGCTGCAGCTAATAAAGACAAAGAGCTTTAAATAAGTTCTGGGGCGGGAGGGCTGTTTGTAAAAGTTTTGGTCTGCATGTCTGCTGTTCTGATGCCCAGTTCTCTTAAGCTTTGTTATTAACTTTGTTTCCCTGATGGGAATTTTCAAATGCTTAGACTTTATATTCAGTGACCCAGTGTCATGTTTAGGACTCTTCTGTGTTGTCCATGCTCTCACGCAACGTTTCTTTATGCTACAAATTGTAAATTATTCTGTTTTCTATAGTTGTTGGACAGGATGTTAGAGGCAGCTAAGTAAGTTTGGTTGCTCATGTGCTTGCATTTAAGTTTCATCTGAGGCAGTGAAGCCAACCACATAGCAGGTAGGGTGAAGGAGAAAGGGAGGGGTGGGACAGGAGCTGTGCTCTGTCTGACCTTTTCTTCACCACTGTTGGCTGGGATCAATACAGAGATGGTGGCAGTGTTTCTCTTTTTCCCACGTGAGTTCGACAGCAGTCATAATGTGAAAATACTTAACGGTCTCGCAGGCTGCTTTGTAAAACTGGAATAAGCAAATTCATCCTGAAACTGCAGCCAAGAGCTCCAAGGTGAGACTAATGATGTTGACAGAATTTGCATACTATCACAAAGTCTGAATTGACCAAAACTTGATTATAAAGCTCACAGCAAACACTGTGATCTGAATGAGCGGAGTCGGTAATTTTAAAAGATGTGGCAAGTTAGCAGAGCTGTTACAACTGCTGTTCATGTATTTCACAAGCAATTCCAGTGCAGTCCTTTCTTGGTGGGAAAATAAGCAAAAGCACTTGGTTATGTGGCATTGCCCTCTGCTAATCACTGGGACAGCTGCTGTTGGTGTAATCTAAGGAATTTCTCTGGTGACCTTTGCAGTACATCTTTGAACACAAGATACTGTAGCACCCTTTTTAGTTCTTTTTAGTGCATCTTAAAACCATGTAGGTGAGTTAAGCAGAATTATGTCTAGTTTTCCTCTTGGGTGGAAATACCATGCCTAACCATCTGACAGGTGTGCTATGCATCTTGTTACTCCAAAAAGCTTCCAGTGGATGGTGGATGCAATGAAGGTGGCCTGTTTCCATAGCAGAAGTTTCATTATGCTTGGTGCTTTCTGCAGTTGCAGGGGATCAGTGCCTGAAAATCCATACTGGGAAGAGAAATAGTGAGTTTCAGAACAGGGAAGAGCAGCCAAACTCCATGACAAGAGTATATATTATTTATGTGCTGTCAAAACACAATGGATACTGTGCAACCTCTTTTCTGCACTCTGCTTATGCACAGGCTGTATAAACCATGCACACACATTTGGCACACAGTGTGTACCACTCAGCAAAATACGGAGCAGCAACGCATGTTAGTGAGAGCTTGTACAAAGGAGCCATTATTTTTACAAGTAATTAAGCTCCACTTTGCAAAATAAATGAATGCAGCATGTTTTGTGTTGCATTATCCTTGGGGGGATTTTATTGTTCGCTTTGGTTGCTAATTTGTAGGACCCTGCATTTCACAACTCTTCTCTTCGTCAGTGTGGGGAAGGGGTGAAGTTCTGCTGTAATTAAGGCAGAATCATTAAAAAAACAGACAGAAAACCTCTGTTGATGCAGTTTTGTCTGGGTTCAGCTGCAGTGTAAATATTTTTCTCAAAAACTAATGACGCTGGTGACATTTGGAATTTCTGTTTGTCAGATGAGCTTTCTCTTTTCAGCTCTTAAGTTCGTTTTAAGGATGCAAGATGCCTTCCATTGCAGAGCTGCAAGTCTGGAAGCTTCTTTTACTGTAGGCTGGAGCTTGTGGTGTGCATCCTCTGGCAGAAGGGATGCACCCAGAGCTGCTGGCAGGGCTGGATGCACCTGATCTCCCATAGAAAAGCCTTGGGAAGCAGGCAGCATGAGCTCTCTCTGAGTTTCAACAGTTCCCCAGTGCGGGAGAAGTGAATTGAAAAATGAAGGCTCCTTTGTTGAAGCCTGCTGCTTCCTCATGTTTAAATTGGGCAATGCTGGCTGCAGGGCGTTGGCAGCTCTGCTGTGCTGTGCAAAGACTGGGCTCCAAGGAGGCAGCAGGGCTCTAACCAGGGCAGGGTGAGTAACTTGGCCTCTGCAACAGGACGGCTGCGTTTTGCAGTAGTTGATGTTTTTTAATATGGTTCAGTGTAGTAACATAATCTGCCTGCCAGCTCCATGTTCTTCAGTGTAAGTCAGGCAAGTAAAATGGCTCCAAGAAATAGCTTGTGTTCTGAATTTCGGAGTCGGAGTGCTGTTCTGTAAAACATACTCTCATTTTGTAACCTGATTTCATTTCTGCAGAGCAAAGTTCCGTCCAGCAGCCCAAAAGGATCTTTTGATCTCTTTCTTCTTTCAGTGAAGCCGAATGTGTGGTGTTCCTTTGCAGGCTGAGAGTGAGGGTAAAAGAAAAGTAATGTCTGTAAGAAAAACTCCTGCATTTTCCAGTCAGTGCATAGGGGAAGATACAGAGCACAAGTCTCTTGTGCTTCTTGCATTCACTTTGCTTTTCTGTTTCCTCTGCTGGCCTCTTATTACCATGAAGCACTTCTGTGTGTCTCTGTGAGTCAAACCTTTGGGTAGCAGCGTGGTGTCCCAGAATGTGAAGCCATAAACCAGTATTAGTGCAGATTTCCAAAGTTAAACTGACCTAGATTTAATTAACACACATAAGGAACAGCTTGCTGGTAGCAGAAGTTTCTTGTGAACATTTTGCAATGCTTGATAATCACTTGCTATTGTTCTGATTTTGTGTAAGTAATTGGTGATGTCTGTGCTGTAATCTCCGTGGTGCCTCGCAGATGAGGAAGGGTTTTCAGTCACTTTTCTAATTGAGAGTTCTTTGCTGCTTTTCTGGGCCAGGGCTGCAAGAGGATTTGTCTGGTGTCTCGTTTCTTTACACACCAGTTCAGCAAGTCCATGAAGCGCGTTTGATTTCAGAAATGTCCAGTTTGTCTTCGGCTGTGTGTGGTGCAGGTGCATTCTGAAATCACAGGGTGTTTGGGCTGGGAACATCACCGACTGCAGTGAGTTTGGTGCCAGGCTGTGGCAGTGCGTTACAGTGTGCTGACCTGGTCCTCTCTGCACCCTTTCCCAAACTGTGAGCTGAGTGGCAGCACTCTGAGTCTCCTCTCTGTTATTTCTTTCTCTGTGGTTCCCTGTGCAAGAAGCAGGAGGCAGCTGGGGACATGCAGGTGTCCTGCAGGTTGTGCAGCATCGCCTGCCCATTGCTTTGCTCTACTTTGCATTTGTGCTAACCAGAATCAGCAGCTGAAGAATTTACTGAAGTAATGCTGATGCATCTCCTGTTTTTCCTTCTGTTCTTCCATACAAAACCAAGCAATAAACCTTTTAATTGCCATTTAAAGGGATGTTCAGAGAAAATAAAGGGCAAAGATGGAGGATCTGATGAGAGATCTGTGTGTTAAGATGCTGCTGCTTGGGTACAGAAGCATGGGAGTAGTAGTGATCCAACAGGCATCTAGTTTCAGGTGCTTTATTGCTGAACTTCCAGATGATTTTTTTTGCAACAGAGTTTTTTAATTGCTAGTTCATCCTGGCAAAAAGGATGCTGAGATGCTGTGGCTTTCCTCTGGTCATGGCATTACAGCAGGGGAACAGACAGCAGCAGGGACAGCGTGATGGAGCAAGAGGCATTCTTGCTTCCCACCTTCCATTTACTCACTCATTGCATGCACCAGCTTTTACTCTTTTCCTGGAGTGCTCCAAAATCCATACTGAGATCTTCCTTTGTAGGTAAAGCTAGGAAGGTGAAACTAATGCAAAAATGGATGTAACAACAGGCAGCTATTCCTGTGGAATGTGCGCTGTAGAGTTTGGTAAATATATTTGATGAGGCCTGAGAAATGTTTGGGTTTTAGAGTTCAGACCCCCTGATGTAGAAAATATATCGCATTTGTTAAGATAACTGGACTTGTCCTGGGATTGCAAGTCTGTAAATAACTGTTGAGGGAACAAGCCAGCTTTCTTCTCTGGTATGATTTCCTATTGTATAGTGTGTTGATTGTTGGGCTGAGAAGTTAGCGTTAAATATCTTGAATTCAGTTGTTGGATATTTAATCTGATACTGGAGGGCTAGTCATGCAGTCCTGAACTCAGTTCAGCATGCAAACCCTCTGCTGTTCACATTTGCGTGGAGCACCGTAAGTGGTTACTCATCGTTTCTGCAGCGATGAACTGTTTCCTTCAACATCAAAAGCATTCCAGTTAGTGAGAAGATTTGCCTTATGTGAGAAATATTTGTTTTCTTTTTTTTTTCTTTTCTCCTGCTTTCCAATAGCTTTTGGTACACTCACCTGAGGTATAAACACTGTCTTTAAATCATTTTCCTGTGTATGAGCAGTCCATTTGTGTTAACCCGTTCTACCATGTGTCAGTTGCATGTGTTTTTTGAGTCCTCCTGTATGATACATACTGATATTCCAAAAAATGGGGAGGGATATGGAAGTGCTGCTGTGCACTTGTGCTGTGTATGCCATTAAAGACAGTGGGGCTGTTGACAAAGAGCTGATCAGACCCATACAAGGCCTGTGTTACCCAACATTCTGCAACAGCATTGATTTACTGTCTTATCTGTTTCCATTTACTTTGCAGTGGGACAAAACAAAACAAAAAAAAACAACTGTTAAAAGGATACGAAGGGAACACACAGTCAAAAGGGACACACTGAGTCCTTTCAGGAGTAATAGCATTTCCACTAAGCATTAATTGTAATTAGTAATGAGCAGTTGTTGGCATTATCAGTAGCTGGTTGTTGCTGGCTGCCTGCAGTTTTGTTTGAAGAACAAGGAGATACTTTGGAGCCCCACACCCCTGTGTGTGATGAGCTGAGGAAACTGCCTTTTGTTTGTTATGGTTTTCTGGAGTCTTGCTCTGACATTCTGGTGACTGTGATAAATCTGGGTGTGGATTTTCATTGGAGGGGCTGTTGGCTTGATGTATGTAAGTTGTTAGTGTTAGGGACGTGTTGTGCAACAGCCACCAAAGCCCAGCTTCCTGTCCCAGTAGGCACCGTTCCTTGTTTATCCCGGACCACAGTCAGCCTATCTGTCTGATCTCGTATTTTCAGTGAGTTATCAAAATAACAGCCATAAATCAAAATTTGAATAGGAATGTAAGATATGTGACACTAAAATCCAGTGTAGGTTTTATTTGTCTTAGAGAAAAGAGCATCTAAATTCTAGCATTTCCTAGCTTTTTGCCATAACCATAGCACTTTTATTTTGTTTTTTTTTTAATTGTGATTTTATTTTCTTTATCACATGAATCTGATGCTTTCAGAACCACCCCGCAGCTGTGGCTAAGGTCACAGTAGGATCCCAAGAGCCAGCAGTGCTGCTGGGTTTGCTTTGTCCCAGCCAAGGTCTGGCTGAGAAATGTGAAGGGATTTCCCCAGGAAACAGCACCTTGACTTCCTGCACTGCCTTCCGCCTGTGGGATCCCCCTTCCTAGTGTGAGGCTCTGCTTAACCCACTGAGATTGTTTGGATCATTTGTCCAATCTCTTCCTCAGCCTTCCTCTCCCCTTTGGATAAATCCTATTATCTGTGTACGGGAAGGCGCTTCTTTTGGAGCCCTGACGGAGCCAAATTTCAAACCACTCCAACTGATGACCGCTTCTGAAACTTTGAAGGGCTTTTCCTCCAGTCAGAGCGCTTGTTATTCTCCCCCTCTCGCTTATCTTCCCTCTTTTTATAAATATCTTGCCTGTATCTGCAGGAAGCTGGGAGCTGCACTGGGTCGTTGCAGCCGTTCCTCTGCTGCTTTCCTCCCCTCCTTGGCTGGGGGCCATCCTATCAGCTTCACTACAAGACCAGAATAGATCTGCACACAAATACGGCGCTCTGCTCCTCCTTCAACGGGGATGGCACTTGCTTGTGGAAGTCTAAAAAATAGTATCGCTTGTAGTTTCTCATGTGTTGGATGTGCCGGTGATGCTGTGGTTTGAGTCATGGCCCAAGAGCATTTTGGAGGTGGTGAGGGGTTGAGTTTGCTCCTCCGCTCGCTGTGTTTGGGGTCAACATCCTTCCTTGAGCCCCGTTTCCATGGGTGAAAGGCCGCTGGTAAGTCTTTCTCCATGCAAGCACTGTTCTTTCATGAAGGCAGGCATTTCCTTTCTGTGCAACAGAAAATGGGCGTGAAGCAGTGGAGAGCGGGGCTGGAGACTCCTGCCAGGTTTTCTCAGTGGGACACGGCTCAGTGCCGCGGGCTGTGCTGGAGGTGAAGGCATTCATATGACCACTGTGGACTTCGTTGGTCAGTCCTTCACTTTTGTGCCAAGGGAGATGCTTCCATCAGCGAAAGTTTGGCTCAAAGTTGGTATAAGGGAAACTTTCTGTTCAGTGCTGTCTCCCAAGTATTTCTGTTGAAAGGGCAGAAAGAATTGACCCAGGATGGTCAGATCCTGTAAGCCTTGCTTCCCCTGTTGTAGGCAAACTGTGGTTAAGACTTTCGCTGAATGAAAGCAGATTTTCAGGCTACTTAAATGCTGGAGTTTCTATCTATGTCTGTTAATAAATCTTCAGTAAATATTTGCGTTTTTGTTTTTATCTCCTAGTAGTTCGCCTTGGGTATGTACTCCTGTACAATTACAACCACTGCAGAAATTGCTAATCTGTACAAAATGAGTGCTTTTCATAATGAGGGAGCAGTAAACATAGGTCTAAATCCTATTTTCGGAAAGAATGTATGTTTTTGTAATTTCTCAATAGAAGGTAGGGCTTGCAGTGAGCCAGAAAGGAGACGCACAAATGGTTAAGCTCAACACAGGGGCAAAGGAGCAGGAGGGCATTCTCATGTGATCTACGTCCTCTTGAAAGTGATTGTCTGAGCAACAGAAATAGCAGTGTGCAAACAAGTTGACACTTGTGAGCACTCATTTGTCCTCTTTGCTGCAGTACATCAGTGCCTGGATGTGTCTGTATGACTTGGAGGAGTCGGTGGATTGAGCCATCTTAATTATGTACAACATGGGTGACTGCTCCTAAAAATGAGAGCTCTGTTATCTGTTAGGTTGTGATGTGAGAAAGATCTAGGCTATTCCAAAAGGCTTATAAGCCCCTTTGTAGACTGCAAAGCAGATTTACAACTAATATGGAAAGGAAGTGCTGTCTTGAATCAGCAGCAATCACCGCTGCTCACAAATGATCCGCCTGACCTGCAGAAGATGGAGGTGGCAGATTGCAGCAGCGGTAGCAATGGTGGGATGCGCTCATCATGTTGCAGGGCGCCGTGCTCTCCTGCAATCCCACTCCAGGTATTGAAGCCTTTGAGGGTTCTCTGAGGCTATAGCTCTGCAGGCTGCTCTGTGGGTGCCTGTTTGCTAGTAAGTATACTTGAAGCTGATGAGAAAGTGGAGAAGGCTGTTGTGTTCTGGAAGCCTGCTGGTGGCGGCTTCATGAATGGGTGAATATGGTTTTTTGTGATGACTGCTTCATCGTGCTTTGATAGTAGGCCCTGAGCACAGTGATTTCTCATACATGGCAGCTGAAAAGAAAAATAGTCCATACAGAAATGTCTGTATTTCCTTGATAAAGGAAGGTCATTTCCGTAGCCTCTTTGTGCTTGTGATGTCTTGGTCGACTTCAGTGCCTCCATGATTGGATTTGTACTAACAACCACAAAAAACTGTACGCTTCCTCCTGCTTCTCTATAGAAATATTGATTCTGTTTAAATCAAGAGTAATTCTGCAGAAGTCAATTGAGTTACGTTGTGGAGAAGGGTGGAAGGCATAGTTTTGCTTTGTGTCCTGATTTTACCCAAAATGACTCACAGGGAGGGGTTGGATCACTGCGCTGGGGCACTGTGGAGGCAGCTGTTAGCCCTCCGTTGGCTGTGGCTCTCAGTTGGCCTTATGATCATTGAAACAGATCTTTGCTACCCTGAGCCAGTTCTGATTCAAAATGGAAGTTCTGGACCTGAAGCTTTAGGTGAGCACCTTGGTAAGGTGAGTGCTTCCACACGCCCTTATTGTGCCCATGTTGTCTCTGTACAGCTTGGTGGCAGCAGCCACACGAGGTGGTACAGCATTGGATTGCAAACTTGTTCACAGTCAGGGTTTGGCTTTGAGATGACTAGGTAGAAATTTCTACTGACAAGAAGTAACTGCTGAGTTATTTTTTCAATCTGAAATCTATAGCAGCACCCTTTTATCCTCTTTTCCTTTGGTAAAAAGAACGTCTGTGTTATTACTGCAGAAAGTTGGCTGTCTCATAATAGAGAGAATGACTTGCATAGAAGCAGTTTCACAGGGCAAGCAAAATTCATTTCAGGAGTGACAAAACTGCTACAAGCTGATGGCTGTTAGGTTTTTGTGCAGAGGCGTGCTGGTTTCAGTGTAGAAGTTGTAGTATCTGTATCACAGAATTGTCACTCCCTCTGACTTGTCCCACTGTGGTCTGTCTCTCAGGTATCTGTTGTTCCACAGCAGCTACTCTGGTGATCTACACCTGCAATAGGTTCTGTTTAAAAAGCAATTGTACCCCTTGTTGCTGTTTGTCACTCACGCTCTTCCAGTCTAGGGGAAAACAGCAGGTCTCTCTACTTTAGAAAGGCTGTGAAATAGAGCTGGTGGCTGGAGTTAGCTGTAAGTCACCTTCATTTCCAGGATGGAGACGTGTGTGCATGCGTGTTCGGCTGTCTGGCCCTGGAGCCTGTGCTCTGCTTCTCTTGGGCCATTGATTAGATGACTGTCCAGCGTGAAGAACAGCGTGCGCCTGCAATGCAGCATTCCTTCTCACTCACAGGTTAACCCGCACTGCTTGTATTTCAGAGAGGAAGCCACGGAGCCCGACTCGTGGAGCACCCTGTCTCACACTGTGCACACTGGGGACTACTGCGTCAAGCACCACCAGCAGCTCGATGTTTACACGCTAACAGCTGAAACCAAGGAAGGGACAAAAGCCAGCCTGGAGAGTGACATACGGCAGCTTCAGATGCACATGCAAAGCCACCAGCACGTGGTAAGGAAACCCCTGTGGTGACTGAACAGAAGGAGAAGTGTGTGTTTGCAGCAGCCTGGTACCTGGGAGGGATGTCCACATATAGGAACCATTTGGGTGCATGTTTAGTAGTGAGTCTAGACAGAAACCTACCTGTTTTCTCTTTTGTTTCCTGCCTTTACCTTTGTTTGGGGCATCCTTAGCACAAGAACACATAAGAAGGGCAGAGAGGAGTGTCAAGTTGCATTAGATGTGCTCTGGAGGGTCTTGGGGTCAGTAGGGGTTAGCACAGTAGATATGTCTCTGTCCAGACAAGAAAGGGTCAGAGAGAAGAGTGAAGGGAAAGCCTTTGGGATGCTGATGGAGAAAACAGTGGTTTTCTTCGTGCCTGCGGGACTCAGGGGACAAGCCAACCCCAGCCATGCAGTGTGCGTACCCACAGGCCTGCCCTTGCTGGGGCCCATGGTGGTTTGGTGACAGGAGCAGCGCTGACACGAGGCAGGGACTTTGGACATTGCCCCTCAGTGCCTGAAAATCAGTGCCCAAGGGACTCATTCAGGAGAGGAAGATGAAGCAGCGAGACGCTTCTGTGCTATTTCTCAGAACCGCTCTGCATGTAGCATGACTGCCACTGTTTAATCACCCACAGAACTGCTGCTGGGGGGTGTGGAGTTTAAATAACACTGCTCCTGGGGGTTTCTGTTCCCTTAACAAGCAAGGAGAGAACCGTTGTCTGCAGGAAAATGGGGTCCAAAGCTGTTGGCCACCCAAGCCATCGTCACCCTTCTTTGAGTGGGTGGTGTTAATTACTCCCGACCTGAGCAGGAACTGGTGGTACAGCAGAACTTACCACGAAGTCTCCTCCCTGTGCTTCTCCTTTCCATCAAATAGCGCTGTACACGGCCAGCATATCGAGCTTGTTTCATGTTTGCTGGAGCGAATGCCAGACGTGTACATGTCTGACAATGAAATCACAAAAGGCTATGTTTAGACTTTTTCTTTCCAGCGCTGTTTCACTTCACGTCTAATCTGATTTGGATTTGGAATGCAGCCCTGTAATTATTTCATTTAGGTTCATTTAGGGTCAGTTAGAAGCCAGTTGGCTTCCTTTGAAGACGGCTGTATTTTTCAGTCTGTTGGCACAGCGACTTTGCCATGATGATGCTGGGGCTGCTTTGGACCCTCCTGTTGAAATCCGTGCTCGTTCCAGAGCAAGTGTCCCGTTGTCTGCATCCATCCATCCATCCTGACCGGAGGCCAGCAGCACGGTGTTAGATGGAGATGGCAGCTTTGCAAGCCCATGCTGCCTGCCTCCTGGACTCACCTGCCTTAGGCTGCCTCAGAAGACATGAGCTGTGCCATGGCTGGCAGCATCATCAGCTGTGTGGGAGCGAGGTGAAGGGATTATTTCAAATAGGAGAGCCATCACAGACACCAGAATTAGGTTTAGTGGTCTGTGATTCAGTGAGTTGGTGGCAGTGGTCACAGTTGCAAACCTCAGATTGTGGAAAAAATAGCAAACACAATATCCTGAGGGCAGCAGAGATCGTCGCCACTGCCTGTATATGCAAAAAATAAAGAAGTTTGAAATAGATTCATTAGAGTGCTGAATTTCTAGAGAGCTGCAGGCAGTCCCATCCTGCTGACTGAGAAAGCAGTGTGCCCTCTGAAAGCATGCAGTGAAAGCCCAGAGCTTGCCTTCAGAGCTGCTTCCTACAGAAAACCAAGGAAGCTCTGTGGGGTTTCCTCTGAAGGGCTGGGCTTGCTCATTATTTTAACAAATCATTTTTTTCTGATTCCTGAACACTAGAATACAGCAGAGAGGAGAATAAAAAGATGATATTAAAGCAGAGATGGCTCTTTTTAAGTAAAGATTTGATTGTATCTAGCTATAAAGCATAGTGAACGCTGGACAAAGTGGACATGCTTGAAAGGAAATGCAGATTAGACAGGAACTGAGTACTTAGCTACTGTTCCACAATATTGCACATATTAATTTTAATAGGATGTTGTCATTTTGAAATTTTCATTTCCACTTAGGAAATATATTTCAGATATTTAATTATGCATGCATTTCTTAGGAGGGATTAGATGATTACTTTGGTCCTAGAAGTAGGAGACGAGTGGCTGTGATAAGACATTGACAGCCGACTGCCTTGTCTGAAGTGGTGTTTCTACAGGAGAGGGAAACAGGGCAACACTGATCAGAACTGGAGAGGTGCCGTTGGGCAGGGATCTGAAGTTGTTCTCAAGCAATGTTTGCTCGGCCCTTTGGGACCATTATTTGGTAGATTGAATTCTGCTGTTTGCTGATCTTGGATTGAAGTGCACTGAAGAAATAAGTGTACAGCTACTTCAAAAGCAGTGACAAAAATGACGGAACTCTGCAGATGGTGTAGCAAGGAGTTAGAGGGACAAATTTCAGCTCTGGGTATTTTGGACATGCTGCTAGGAAGAAAATCCTTGACAGGAAGGTGGGGTGGCACTGAAGGAGGTTATTCAGGGAGATGCTTGTTCCTCCATCATTGGAGGCTTTTGGAATTTGGCATGCCAGAGTCATGCCTGATCTGACGGAGCACTGCTGATAGAGGCCAACTTCAGAGGGGAGGTTGCACAACCTCCAGATGCTTCTTCCAGCTAATGTTTCTGTTATTCTAATGATTTTAGTATTACTGCATAGCAAATCAATATGTGATGTTTGTGGTTCTGCCCTAGGGGTCGCAAGCGTCATGCAGGTGTACAGCAGGAGCCACATAAAATAGGTGTTTGTATTGTTAAGATATAGGTCTTATACATGTTGAATACAGTGTAAGAGTGTGACAGAGCAAAATAATCAAAATTTTCTTTTTGCTTTTTAACAGAGTTCAAGGAAGCGGACGAAGACTGTACTGGGAGCCTCTGGAAATAGCTGTGGCAATGGAGCTGAGCCAGTTGGTCACTCAACTGCTTCATCTCAAAGCCTAGGAGAAATGCCAGAAGAAGGAAGGAAGGAAAGTCCATCTGATGTCCTTCACCTTGACAGTGGGCAGCTCTCAGACCAAGCCCACCAGAAGGACGAGTGCCCCAGTAGGTCACTGATAACTGGTGCTATTGATGCGCCGAACGGCTCGCTGAGTCTGGGGGTGGTGGAGAGCCCAGAGTGCTCCTGTGAAAGCAAAAATACGGTGACGTTGTGTAAAAAGGAAGAGGAGGGGCCAGCCTCTGCTCAGAGCTCCGGGACTGTATCTGATGAGAACGGCTGCACAGTCAGCCCGTGTGCAGGCGTCAACGGTGCTGTAAATCTCCCATCCTGTGGAAATACAAATGAGGAAGCTGGAATGACATCTGCTGGAGTTGTTTTGGATCAAGCCGGCTTGTGCAGTAAAGATAGCACCCATCAGGAAGTGGGAGCTGCTGAGGAGTGTGCAGCTGAAAGTACTGTTGCTGTGGTTGAAACTGCCGGTGAAGCCCCAGCTTCCCGAGAGGGCGTGGATATGGCCATGGGCCAGACCGAGTGCAGGAACTGTGCTGGGGCAGCTGACAGGGCGCCGGGCCAGCAGCAGGTAGAGGATGGGATGGCTGAGACCCCTGCAACGAGGACTGAGGATCCAGGAGAACCATTGCCAGCTGAGGAAGAACCCGCAAGTGTTGCTCAGCCCTTGCTTGATGGCTTTAATGGCACTGAGCATGCAGGTGGGGAGGATGCAAATGTGGGAGTGGTACCGGAGTGTGACAGTACAAATGCAAATGTTGACATTGATGTCTCTGTTGGTCTTTGCAAGAGTGGTGATAATGATAAGACTGGAGTGTCAGGCACTGATCTGGTAAACAATGGAGTTTTGGAAAGCAAAGGTGGTGCCTGTGTCAAGGAAAGGCCAAGAGTCGCTGCGAGCACCAGGGCACCGTTGCCTTCAGTGAATGGAGTGAAGGTACCTGTGTGTGTGCCAGTGTTTCCTGATGCGGAAAGCCAAGACAGCAGGGAGAGTGTGGAACCTGAAGGGCAGGTGAAAGTGGGTAGCACAAATGGCAAATCCAGCTCACCCTCCCTGGAAGACAGCGTGGAAACTGATGGCCTTGATGCTAGAGCTGAAAATGGCAATATTGGTGGAACTAAACAAAGCAGTGAAAAACCCACACATTGCCAGGGGAGCAGTGACATTGCTGAGTGTATAGGCAAAGCTGTGGAGGGCAGTGGAGCCCACAGCAAGGAGCCAGTGGGAACTGATACCAGCAGCAGCAGAGAGGGAGGAAGCATAGATTCTGCAGACAGAGCTCAGGAAGTTGCTAGCTGCTGCCCTCCTGTTGATCAAACTACTGTTAATGATGAAACAGGGGACAAGTTAAAGCTGGATGGCACTCAAGGGAGTGTGCAGGAGCCCAGATTGCTCCCTCTGGAGGATGCAAGCACGTTCTCAGCAGGGAAGGAGCCTCCAAAAGCTGAAGAGAGAACAGAAATTGCTTCAGGGCAAGGGATGCCCCATCCTGATGCAGGGGACCTGGCTTCAGGTCGGACAGGAGATGCTATAGTGGCACCTCCTGGACAGGAGACACCCCTGTGCAGTAGTGACCCTGTTTTACCTCCATGTTCCAAGGGCGCAGACTGTACAGAGGATAATTTTGTAGGCACACCCTTTGTAATTCGTAATGAAGAATCTAAACAAAAGCAGGAAGTGGCAGCAGCAGGATCGGCTGAGCTGGCCCCGCCGCACAGCCAGGAGCGTGGCGGGGTGGCCGGCGTGCTGGAGGACTATGCGGGGGCCCCAGGCCCTCCCAAGCAAAGCCTACAGCCTCATGCTGAAGGAGAAGATACAGCCAAAGCTGAGAGGGAGGCCTCAAACAGCAGCCAGGAGCAGGTTTTGTCGGAGAATCTGCTTGCCACAGTTGTGAAATCCTCTGTCGGCAGTGCAGAGAGGCCCGCAGCCAGCAGTGATGCGGGTGCTGGGCTGAAGGAGCTGGGCCCAAACCAGGCTGGGACAGCAGGAGCAGGAGATAGCATCATGCAAGGAACTGGGCCAGCAGCAGGGAGTAACCCTTGTCTGGACGCAGGGCTGCCCCAGGAGCGTGGTTCAAACCTGCAACATGTCTCCCCGCGCAGCAGCACCCCCGAATTGAAGGATGCTTTGGCAATGGAAGCCCCGAGCCTTGCTTTTGAGGCTGAGGAAGCGTTGCAGATAGCAGCGGTAACCTCCATCACAGGGTATGAGGAAGAGCAGGGGGAGATGGAAAGTGTCCTTCCCAGAGCCACGTTGCAGCCCATTGCGGAGGAGCCCACGTGTGACAGTGACTCCAGCAGTGACACCATGGGTCCAGGCGGTGATGGCGATTCTGCTCCCACTTCGACAGCAGCACAAGGGTTGGTCACAGCACAGCCTGAGGGTAAGCAAAGCCAAGGCATATCGGAGCCAACCCCTTCACCCTGCTCCTCTGGCTTCAATGCTGTTGAGTCACCCGAGCATGTGGGAGTAAAGAGTTCAGTTTCGGCAGATGATGGCTCTTCTCTGGATAAAGTTCCTAAAATGGTAAAAAGTTTTGATGCCGTAGTTTTTGCAGCTGAGACCCCTTCATCTCCTGGCTTACCAGCTGAAGGAAAAGTGGGGCCTGAGCCCCAGCCTGCAGTGGATGTGGCAGCTGGCCTTAACGGAGAGGCAGATTTAAGATCCTCTGCCAGAAAGGACGTCAGCCAGGCCATTCGCGGAACCAAGCCTGCCACAGGTATGGAAAATCACTTCCTTTAATGCTGCGTAGCTTTCCTTTGTTGGTTTGCCTCTAGCATCGCATCAGCAAAGGAAGGGAAGTGAGTGCAAGGGGCTGCTGTGCAGGGGAAGTGTAGGTGTCTGGAGTTTGCTTTTTCTTTTTTTTTTCCTCCTCCTCATCTGAGAGAGAAAACTGAAGTTACAGTTTAAGTTGGGGTTGAACTTTAAACTTGGAGTTGAAAAGGATGGCACTTGGCTGGCACTTGAGGCCGGGAAAGGACATCATGTCATATGAAGCTGTGCAGAAGGGTTTCCAGCACATACATCCCTTCTGGGGAATGGATGAATGGGAGAGATATTTAGACTCCCGTATTTTCATGCTGTGCTCTTGGGCCTCGAGGTTTGTTTGCTTAGTGCTAATTTGAGCTATTCCTTCACTTTTCCCCCTGTATTTTTACTAGCATGAAATCAGAAGATTGAGCAGTGCTGCTTTGCGTTTTCTTTCCTTTACTGAAACAGCTGCTGGTGTCCTTCTGAACTGTGCAAAGCCACTTCCTAATTGGTGGCATTAGGTCATTTAAAGAGAGGGCCAGCCCTGCCCCCTCTGCCTTTTCCTGTCTGCGAGGCTTTTGTCGGGCTGAACAGCCGGGTGTTTCCCAGTGCACTTCAGCAGGGTGGGAATGCAGCGAGGAGTCAGCGCCTGACTGCTGGGATCTGCTGGGAGGGAGCGGTGTGATGGTGGGGAGCACAGCCTCTGTGGGCACAGCTCAGACCTGCTTTTGTGCTGCATGAGCCGATAGAAAACTGCCTCAGGTAACGCCAAGAGATGGGGAACAAGCGGATGAATTGCAGGAGGGAGAAAGGAGCTTGTCACTGCAGCCTGGAGTTAAATTGTAGGTGAATTCAGTGCAGCTGGGCTTCCCTTTGCATCCCACCTGTTCCAGCAGCTGTTGGATGCAAGTGGCTGAACTTTCTCAGTTGCTGTTTTTTTCTTTGCTATGAGATAATTATACAGTGCATTCTCTTTCCCAGCACTGAATAAGCAAGCAAGCAGACAATAAGATAGAAATGATTTAAAAGCAAATCTGCTATGATATAAATCATGCAGTTCTAAAGTTCTAAGGTATTTCACTGACGTGATGCTGGGAGCTTTTCCTTAGTCTGAATACAGGAGAGAGGGGTGGCATAGGCAGAATAACTGGGGGTGGGGGAAAGGTTTGGTTTATGGGGGGTTCTCTGTTAGTAATGTTTTTTTCTTCGAGTTCTTTGAGCTTTAGGAAGTTGACTTGTCAAGAGAGAATCAGTAAACGTTACTCAGGAGTTCACTAGTAAATACTTAGGATGGCATCAAGGTGCATTAGACAGCTGCTTGCAGAAGGAAATTTGTTTTTGTGCTCTGGCAGTTTGAAGTTTCAATAGGATGGGAGTGGCTGTAAGGCAACACCTGGGAGTGTTAATGTGGGGAGCTGCTTGGACTGTGCCTCCTTACAGCTCAGATCTCTCTCTGGTTGGGTTCTTGGAGGCATGAGGCTGTGTAGAGGAGTTTTTAAAGGAGAAGGGACTCAAAAGCCCTATAAGACAGTAACTGAAGCAGAAAAAATAATAGTTGGAGACGTCAGAGGGGTGTTTGCTGGTGTTGCATGCATCACTCGTGTTGATGCCTGCTCGGTGTGTGTGTTTTGTGTCCTTGGTCTGTCAGGGCTCCGTGTGAATTCCTCTCTGCTGTGTCAGTGCTGCGGAGTTTTCCCTGCAGTCTGGGGCTGTGTGGAGCATTTTGTGAGTCGCTGGTGTGCTCAGAATGAATCAAATCTTGTCTCAATAGGCTACAATAGAGCCTTCTCATAGGAAGTGTAGGTCATGAGGCCATTTCTCAGAAACGCGTGTGGTCAGAGGCTTATTGTCATGCTAATTTATCAGAGACTCAATCAGCTGGTACTGCTGCTGCCATGACTCCAAATCAAAAATTGGATTTTTAATATTTTGAGTTTGTATTTGTAATTATATAGGGCTGTGCTGACAAATGCCTCCAAGCTGATGCAGCTTCTTGACAGCAGGCGACCCCGGTGAAGTCAAGCTGTGTAGCTGGGGTCTGGTGCCTTATAGCCATTAACAAATACTGTAATTGTTACTGCTGAGGCCTCTTCTGGGAGAGATTTCCTGGATGTTCTTGCTATGGATCTCAAAAACAAACATTCATTGCAAGGTAGAAGTGTATCACCTTATATTTCACCTTATGGTTCCGTAAATGAGTGCTTGCTACAGGCTCCTTCCCCTTGTAGAGTAGCAGGATGAGCTGGTAAGAAATGACACTGATTATGTGTGTGATAAGGTGCTCTGTGCCCCCAGAAGCCTCTTATAATATTATAATGCTAGGTTCTGCTTTGGGGTTCTAGCTGTTCAGGCTCAAGTGGAGGAGTGCAAAAGAACTGAGCTGAAATGCTAACTGATGGCCTCACAAGGAGCAGAATTCTTGCCACTACGTTCAGGACATCACAGTGCCACAAACACTGCTGGGGTTGTCCATTATCAGGGAGGGAAGTGTAATTAGTGTTTCTCCGGTGGGGAAGTGGAAACTCAGTAACTTGTTCAGTTGTACAGAGGACATGTTGTCAGGACATGCTTCTCCCCACCATGGCATTGCTGTGACCCCAAGCTGTTCTCCCCATGACTATGATTTCTGCTTCTCTAATAAATGGGACTCTCAGAAACTTGTGTCATTTCTGAGAGTCTATCTGTAGCAGTACTCAAACTCACTGCGATGAAATTATGCCAACTTGAGTTTGTTTGTCAGTAGTGCCTTGCAAATATTCCTAAGACCCCAGAGTCAAAAGCAGATGGAAAGCCAATCGGCAGCAGCGGTCACAGCAGCTTTCCAGTGGACATGGATCAAACCTCTTGCAAAATTGCTTCCTCAAATGAGAAAAAGCCACTGGAAATGTGCATCTCCCTTAAGGTGTTGATGTTCATTGGTTGTTTTTTGTAGAAGTCAGAAAGGGAATGGGATTCGGGCAGGGTTTTTAGCCCTAACGCATGGGTGGCTTTGCCAAATCATTGCACTGCTCTTCAGCCTGGGCTGCATGGCTATGGCACTGCCACAGACATAAATGAGTCTGTTGGACATACTGCTTTGCAGACAGAAATCCTGTCACTGAAACATTTTTGGTTTTGTGTTCATTCTTTGTGTTCACGTGTGTTGTGAGAGGTGTTGGCTTGAGGGAAAGAGGTTTTTACAGCTTTGATGTTAATGCCAGGGAAAGGTACACAGAAGGGAAGGAACCCTTGGGGAGTGGTGACTGATGAAAGCTTTTGTAGTTTTGCTGGGCAAAGAAAGCAGCTGGGATGGTGTTTGTACCACAGTGGTGGTGAAGAGTGGGAATCAGCTGGGACTTGGTGAACCCCACCAGACAAGGCTTTGCCTTCCTGGTCCCCCATCCTAACCACCATCTTTAAGGCAGGGCTGAATTTCTGAAGCTTGCCATTTATCAGCACTGAAAATATCAATGGAGAAGGCAAGGCTCATTTCTTGCAATCTCTTCAGGCTATGGTAAGAGCAAAAACAGCAAAAAAAACTTCAGTTCTTTTACTGGAGGGATGGGAGCCAAGTGAATACATGGAGAAAGACACGTGGATGTGCTCAGCCTCACCTAGAGCCTCCCAGGACTGCTCGGCGTGCTTCTCCCCATGCTTGTGCTCTTCTCAGTGTTTCCTTCAGCTCAGACACGACAGTTGTTAAAACTAATAACAAACAAGCAGCAAAGTCAGGAATGAAACCAGATGTTGGGAGTGAGATGGACTTGTTGAAGGGGTTTGGGTTTTTTGTTGTTGGTTCTTTTTCTTTTTTTTTTGAGGCTGGTTTGAATAAGCAGAAGAATCTCAGCAGTGCTGAAAGGAGTTTGTTTTAAATTGCCTGTGCAAACCCTCTCTTTTCACAGGGAAGTTGAAAATGAAAACTGAAGATGAGGTGGATTTTATGAAGGACCCCAGAGAGAGCGCAGCGCGCGAGGGAGCGGTGAGTGTCATTTGTGCATTTTCACCTTCTGTTTTTTATGTGCCTTTTAAAGAAATGCTGCAGGTGGTCAGCAAAGCTCTGGTTTCCTTCTGCAGCCTTTGCAGGGCTGAACATCGTCAGTCGTGGTCACGTTTTGTTTCAGCCTTTTAAAAATAGCATGGGCTTTTTTAGCTCTTGTGTACTTAGCACACTTTGGGTGAAGCCACACGGAGAGGTTGTTCCAGTCTGAGGAGTGCAGATTGGCCCCAAAGGTTCCTCATGAGGCAGTGCTGGATGAACAGAGTGACGTTCTGAATAGAAGATATACAAAGAGGAGGGAAAGCCCCGGATTCTTCAGATAGGGGAAATGATAGCAAAAGGTTGTGTTGGAGATCCAAAATGAGTTGTGTCCTTTTCGCCGTTTCCCCTGGCCCCTCTGCTTTGCAGTAATAATATAAATACTGGGCTTGACAGGAATGTGATTTTGGTTTAAAAAGCCCCTAATGTGCGTTCTGCTTTACCAAGAGCTGAGTTTTTGCTCTCACCTTTCTTAGCTGTGTGCGCATTTGTTCCCGCGTTTTATACGTAGCTTCTTGTTCCTGAAGAAAAGTATTTTGTAAATGCTGAATTGCTCCAAGCCTGTGTTCTTGCATGTTGCTGCTGAGCAGCTGTGTTTGTGTGTCAGCCTGCAATGATGAAGCTGTTAAAAAGAAAAAAAAGCACTGCGAAGATGAGTTAACACTGCAGGGTGGAGCACCAAAAACTTTGCTCATCCCACAGTAAAGCTCTTTAGGCAGCAGCACAGTCTTGCCAAAGCTTGTAATAAAATCAGGTTTATTTTGTTTTTAACAAGCGAAGGCTTTATTTCTGTAGCTGTTTGCTCAACGACTTAGCCAGGGACTAGAACTAATGGCTTTTCGAGGTAACATTTGTGTGTCTGATATTCATTAATGGGATGCGTGAGGGTGAAGATGCAGATGTTGTTTTACTGACCCTTTATTAGAGATATCGTGACTAATACTCACGTACCTGGTAGTACTTTAAGGCATATTTAGAAAGTGCAAATTAGAACCTGGGAATGCTCCCTGCGTTTCATTTCAAGCCTCCGAAACAAGAAGGAAAAGGGAAGAAACACAAAGTCTGGCTTCCATTTTGCATGTTTGACAGGCAATGGGGATTTTTTGTGCCTTCTTTCTTCTCTTCTTCCCCCCCCTCTCTTCCACCCCTCCCGCCCCATCAAACACCTCTTTAGAAATCTGGCTTTTCTGGTGCAGGAATGGGAGTGTCAGGAGAATGGAAAGTTTGCTGCAGGACTGACACTGTTTCCTGTTGCTAAGTTCGACAGAAACAAAATAACAACTGCACTATATTAAGGCTGCTAGAAAAAAAAAAAGAAAAAGAAAATGGGTGGAAGGCTTATAAATAGAGCTTAATTCACACATGTAGGTTGAGCAGGGAGTGGAGCAGTGAAAGCAGGCGTGAAAGGCGCTTCTCCTGCCCCGTCCTGCCTCTGCTTTATTTAGTGCTGACTCTTTTGTAGCCAGAAGTCTTTCAGGTGCTCATTGCCTTCTCATTACCGGGCCATTTTGTGGTTAGTAAAAGTGGTTTTCTGGACGTGTTGCAAATAGAAACGCTGCTTGCAGCTGCAGGTATTCAGCAGCCTTCCCCCTGCTTGCAGGAACTTGGGATAAGTTGCTGGGAAGTGCGTTAACCCTTGGATTGTGAGGGAGAGTTTTGCACCATGTTGTTTGCGAGGCGATGTGGACAGCTGTTTGTACACAGGGGCTGTTAAAAGCTATCAGCATCTAACAGGTGAAACTGTGTATATTGGAATCAGGCTGAATAACAAGAAGATAAAACATAATGGAAAAGAAGAGGGAAAATTCCTTCTTGTGTGTTGGTTTCTGGAAGCGTAGCATTGTCTGGGTTCTTGGTGCCAAGAAGCGTGCTCCAGTATTACAAGTATAAGATACACATGCTTTCCCTGCAGTCTATTCAGAAGGCTTTGCTTGAGAGAGCTTCTTGTGCATGTCATGGAAAAGCTGCAGCTGAAAACTGTTTAGGAAAATAATGGTTTGTAGGGTTGTAAACATTGAAAAGGAAATAATGGAAAAATATTTTTTTCCAATTAAAACGGGCTTTTAAAGTGTCTGTTTCTCCAGAATGTTTTCTCAGCGGCTGTATTTATTCAGCTATAGAAACTGTACCACAAATTTCCACGTTCCCTTTGTGCTGGATGGGAGGTGCAGTCAGACCCCAGCACTCCTCACCGGGAGGCTCTGCTGGAGCTCAGGGGGGCTGGGAGCAGCTTGATGGGATCTATTAAAATCAGGCTTTAGCATTTTGTACACTGAATGACTTCAGAACCTTAACTTTTAAGGGGAAAGCTGATTTGGCTTTTTGTATGCTGCGATATTAGAAGTAATTGAGAATTGGATCCTGGTGGCTGCAGTGGTATGAAAGTAAAGCGAGGTGGGATGAGCTGTGCCCTGCTGTCCTTTTCTTCTTGTGCTGCTCACTAAAATCAGAACTAATTCGTCACTGAATCTTTGTCTTCATGCAGCTGCATGGATAATGTTGCACTTTGGGGTTCATCTGGGTTCCTTTTCCTTTGTCTGAGCCTGTGGCTGACAAACTGTAGCTGGAAGAGCACAAAAACACAATTAACTGGGGAATGGTCCTCTCTTGTATTGATTCCATTACACGGATCCTATTAACTTTAATGTTTCCTACCTTCACCACATGAGTTAGTTTTGAAATGAACATCTGTATTTTCAGAGGTTGCAGCTGACCAGATAAACACGTCCTTGCAAAATGTTTTTGTGTGGCACAAAGCTTGATCTGCACTCCCAGATCTCTGCTCATCCAAGTACAGCTGTAATAGAGCAGCTTTCTGGGGAGAGCTTGCAATATTTCAGTCATGGTTTGGAAGAGTGAAGTGTGTTTATAAGGCTTTCAGATGACATCAGGTTGGGAGGGGTTGCAAGCACTGGAGAGAGCAGGGTTAGAGTTCAAAGTGACCTTGAACAACCAGAGGGTAATCCAGATAAGAGATGAAGAAAGATACGAAGTGTGCAGAGAAGAAATCAAAGAACTCGCTTTACTAAGTCAGGATTGCTGGAGAGTGATGAATAGAAAATGACCAAGGATTTTTAGAGGGCTGCAAATGAAGTGTAGACTATCAGTGAGATGCTATTGCAAAAGAGACGGATCCTGTTGTGGGCTTCTGCAAAGAGTGTCATCCTAAGACACAGGAGGTGACTTACTCATGTGCGGCGCTTTGCAGGCCTCGTCAGTGTCATCCAATCCAGTTTTGTGTTTTGCTCCAGGGAAGACGCAGAGGTTCTGGAAAGTGTCCAGAAAGAAGATTGAGAAACGTGAGAAGAGTTTGAAAGAACTCACTTTGTTCGGTGTAACTAAAAGAAAGCTGTTGTGCAATCTAACAGACTTCCAACGTGTAAGCTCCTTTCCATGGCAGCTTAATCTACTGATTTGCTAATTTGCCAAAGTTATTGAGGCTACATATTGGGAAAACTTCCTGTTATCATTGTGAAACTGTTGTAAGATCACCTAGGGAGGATAAAAACCTCTTCTGGAAGTGGTTATGTATAAGACAGATGACCTTCATTGAGGCAGAGCCCAGGTCCATTGTTGTCCATTCGTTTTGATTTGTAGAACCTTAGGTTTTGTGGGAAATTTTATAATTTTTTCCCTTTCTTTCATGCAAGATTCCTGTATGCTTCACCTGCATGCACTGGAGGTAGGAAGAGGGCAAGGGATGGACTGGGTGGCAAAGGACTTGTAGGTGACAGACTTGTGCAGTGGGGTAGGTATAAGGATGGACATTAAACATGGTGGATCCCGAGGTCTGGCTTTCCCCTCGCTGTAGTCTTACTTATCCCTCATCCCTGGTGTCAGCTGAGAAGTGAGGACAATCCGGCCAAGGTGTTGTATGGGATCACCCCCTCTAGTAGCTGCTGCTCAGAGAGGAGGAGTGCTGGAGTCATGCAGTAGAGAGATGCTGAAAAATGGTGAAACGTGTCATTTAATTTCTGCAGATCTGCTTAGGATTTATTCACCAAAATTCAGGTTGCCTGTGCGCACTGAAGCCAGTTTGCTTTGTGTGCATTTGTACGTCTGCCTATATTGATGCATCTGTCCATACCATGTGATGGTTTGCAGCTGCATGATTGCAAGCTCCTGTGTCCCAAAGGCTGTGCAGAACAGCACAGGAAGGCTCCCAACAGCATGGGGAATTGCAGACCGAGTGACTGGAGTGCTGGAAACAAATCAAAGCAGAGTGCCATGGTGGAAAGTGCAGCCCTAACAATAGGCTGTGGCCTAGCCTGCCTCTTCAACATCACTTGTGTAACTCTCTCTTTGTAAATATTGTACTGTAACTAGAGTAAACATGGGGAGAAAAAAAAAAACACAAAACAACAGCAAACCAGCCAAAAAGGAGCCTGCCCAGAGCCTGGCATTAGTGCTAGATGGTGACACAAATGCATCGGTCAGGGCTTTGGGCTGGCCATCTGCAGCGCCCTTTCTCACACCCACTGGCATCCTATGCGTGTCTCTGAGGGCTCAAGAGAGCTGGGAGGAATTTCTATCAGATGCTTACTCCTGTGTTTGTTCATTGCTTTGCAGAGTAGCCCACCTGGTGCTGTGGGCTGCTTCTGGTGGGACACTCTGTGCATTGCTGCATAAGCTGTTAATGCTATAGCATGTGTTATGTAAAGTTAGGAGAAAAAAGCAGGGGAAAAAAAGCAATTCAAACAAGCTTGGGATTGCTGTTGGCCTTTACTATTGCTTGTGGTTTGAAATCTGCAGCGGGAAGGCTTTTGTGCAACTGCAGTGGCTGTGATTTTGTCCTTTACTTAATTTCACTGAGAACTGCAGTTCTGATTCCTTTTTGTCCTGAGTTCTGCTAATCCTCAGCTCAGGGCAGCCCTTTCCAAGTTCAGGCACAGGATTCACGGATGGTAGTGAGAGAAGCAGGAAGGCAGACAAGTGAAATCTGCAACTGGATGCAAAGATGCTGCTTGCAGCCAGCAGGATGGGGCAGATGAATGGGGCTCCTTCGTGAGCCACATGGAGGTGGTGAGTTATTTCATATCCCCTACACCTTCCCCTTCAGTCACTGCAGTCTCCATTGTTTCCCAGGTTTGAAAAACACAGAGCTAAATGATTTCTCCCATAGAAAATCCTGGTTCTGGAGTATTCATTTTTTTTTAATGCAGCCATGAAAGTATGGGTACATATAATAATGGATGTATAAGAGTCTGCGGCAAAGCAGTGTTGGCAGTGAGTGTTGTACCTTGAGGAGGAAAATACCACTCTGTTTTCAAATGGTTCAATCTCCTGTATCACATGGATTCTTTTATTTGTGTTCGAAATCCCTTAAAGTTTTGTGGTGTAACTGTTGTATGGTAGACATGGTTACCACACACTAAATTCCTAGACTAAATATAGAGGAAATTAAGATGATAACATGGGAGACCAAACATGGACTGCATTATTATGACAAATGGGTGTTCTGGTGCATCGCATCACTGAGTTTTTCCCCTTCTCAGCATACCTACCCTGCTCCATGCTGCTGTTTTGGAAGTTTGAAGTTGGAGCCCTGTGATGTAGAGAAGCCTCCTTTGAGCTGGAACCACTCTCATGGAAAAGAGACTCCTTCCAACTCTTAGCTCTGATGGAAGAGCCATAGGTGTGATGCGGGGTTTAAAAGATGAGGCTAATCAAATTGAGACTATAGGAATGACAGTTCTGGCTTTCAGGAATGAAAAGAGTTATTTTTTTAAGTAACTACTTCAGGAAAGATGAGCTCTCTGTTGCTTGAAGTTTCCATCAAGAACTGGATGTTCTATGGAGAGATAAGCTGCAGCTCTGAATAATCTACTGGAGAAATACTGAGTTACACTGAGTTACCTGGGGGTTTGGACGGGCTGGATGTTTGCGTGCTGTCTCCTGTCTTAGAAGATGAACCCCAGCAGTGTGATCAGAGAGCACTCATGGGGGCACAGATGAAGGACTGCAGGCCCCAGTTTCCAGGCATGGCATTTTTGACATAGTCTTTCAGCAAAGATGAAAAGAATGGTGTGAAGAGGAAGAAAAGGGTAAAGAACAAATAAGAGAGGATTGTATTCAAAGCTAGAGCGCTGATCAGAAAGAATACTTCTTCTGTTTAAGTATTTCCACTCACGCAGTGTGAATTGTTATGAAAACATATTTGGCATTTTACCCAGTGCTGTTAAGACTCTCTCCATGGAAACATGAAGCAGAAGGCATTTCGCCTTGCAGTAGATGCACAGATTCCCCTTTCTGTTATCGTTTTCGGTCCTTTTTCCCCCACCCTTTTTTGGTGGGTCAGTCTTCCCTTATATACTTTTCAAGCAGAGGTGGAAATCTCAGATTCTTTTCCTCCAGCGTCTCTACTGCTACTGCTTGGGATCATGTGTATATCTTGTGAGGCCCCAGATGACTCGACTGTGTCACAGGCTGCTGTTAGAACACCAGATGAAATAAAAGCCTCAGTGATACAAAATGTTTGTCTTTCCATGCAGCGTCCTTCCTCATATTGAGCAGCTTCACTGCTTTCAGGGTTTGTCAGTTTTCCTGCTGATTTCTGCCTCATCTACAAGCATGTACTCTGGTGCAGAGCAGCAGTGCAGTAAAATTTGGCCTGGTGTTAATGGTGGAGTTTTCAGCTTGGGGCTGCAAGACAAGAATAGGTGACAAATGTTGAAGTAGATCAGAATATCTTAGGTCTATACAGAGGTGCTGGTAACAAAGCCTATGACACCTGCAATGAAAGCCCTTCACTGGCATGGAAAGGATTGGGTTTGGACTTTGTTTTTGGGAAAAGAAAAAAAAAACACAACGTGGAGGCTGTAACAGGCATGCAGCAGAGCTTGCAGTGGTTTAATAAAATAAGCTTTATCAGCTATATTGGAATTAGTGGGCAGAAGCAAATTTTAAACCAGGCTTTCTTTTCAACTTAGTCTCTTCCAGCCAACAAAGTTCTTGTCCTTCATCTTCCTGTTCTGCTTTGCTTATGGATTACATTTATAGCTATATAAGCATGTATTTGATGCAACCAACTTTTTGATTTTCTCTTAAGCAGTAGTTAGCTTAGCTACTCCCTCCCTGCTTGCATACTGTGTTTTTAGTGCCAGCAATGTACTCGATAAAACTGAAGGCAGTAGCTGTGCCCGGGAGGATAGTCCAGAAGATAGGACCAATATTTCTGGGTTATCTTGTTTGCTTTCTCTTCTGTCTGTGCAGTTAAATTTGCAGTGATTGTTACCAGCTTGTGTTGAACCTGAGTTAACACTGCTGTTATTTCGGATCTGGAAAAGACAGATGATTGCTTTGTGATTGTGTCAGCCTGCTTAGACAATGCTTCTCCCAGGGTTTATACCCTGATACCACTGCAGTCACGACAATAACAGTTTCACTTTATTTATGCACTTAGTTACGTGGAGGCACATTCTATGTGCAGAAAGCACAGCACCCTTGTCAAATCAGCGTGCCTCCCTGTCCTGAAGCATTTGCATCTTCTGTGCTGCTATGGGAGCAGCAACACTGTTTTGCAGGTACCGTGGCACTAAGTCTGCCCACCTCATTGACAACCGAGCACGTTCTTCCTTCCTGTACATGGGCTTTCCAGCTGGTGAGATAAGAGCAGGAACGTGAAGCTTTGCCCTCCCTAACTCATTAGTCTGAGCCCTGGTAATGAGTCTGCTTAGCATCAAGTGACATGTTTTTGTTCTGTCTGAGACTGTGCTTACCTCCATAAATCACGAGAAGATCATAATCCTAACTTACTTGACTCTGAACTTTTGCTTAGTTTCTTAACACAGCTGGATGCACTGAATGCCCAAAAGTGCTTAGGAGGGCTATTGTTTCCAAAGTACACATTTTCAAAGTCTGGAGGTGCACTTCTCATGTTGGTTTCAATCTGAGCTCTTGTTCTTGGGAATTTAGAAATCTTTTCTGCCCTTCCAAAACGTTACCTAGCAGAATGCAGTACTGTTACCAAAGACATGGACAAGACTGGGTTGATAAAGTCTCCTGAAGTAACATATGTGTTTCTTGGTATTTAGTTTCACAAGGTAGATATTGGGGGGGGAGGAAGAGATAGGTATTAAACTCTTCTACTGTAACAGGGGGAGGAAGTGTATTCTTACCTGCTTGCCCAGAGGGAGGTGGCCATGTATGTGAGGAGTGAGTAAAAAGCATCCAGGCATCTTTTTGAGCCTTTTAAGAGAATAAGAACTTGCACAGTTTTCAAATATTCTCACCTCTGGATACCAGAAAGGAGCTGTTGACTGTAAAGGCTGGGGTGCCCTGGTATGAAAAAGGGAAGAGATAAGAGAATGACAAAGAGCAAGAAACTGCAGCCTGTGTTTTGATTTGATGGGCAGTGCTGTAGCCTACAGCTGAATAAAGTCTCAGCAGTAATGTCCCAAGACCATACTCACATCACAGTGACTTTGGCTTTAGGGCATTTTGTAGCTTCTGATTTTAATCACTTTTTGGGGAGGCTGTTGAGAGAAACCTCTAAAAGTTCATTTGTTAATAGCAAGTAGATATTTGAGGGACTGTGTTTGATTTGCTTGTCAAGGCTTGTTTATGACTTGTTTGCTATCTCTGAGGAAGCTGAGGTTTACTTCTTGTGTCGTAAATGATGCAAAAGGCACCCAGAACAGTGTACATGAATCCTCTGTCTTTGTTATAAATCTAAGTATATAGACTAAATAAATAACTTCTTTCTGGGCTTGAAATCCTCACAGTGCACCAGACAACCAAAATTTGCGTTTTGGAGTAGATCCTAGGATTCTTTAAAGCTGAAAGATCTCCTCTGCTTGAGAACCTGGGGCTCTTCCTGCTTTAGATAAGCGATGGTTATTTAAACTGGCTTTTCTTCCCCTGGCCTCTTGGGCAGGGGTTGGCACAATTCAGTCAATACCCACTGGGATGTAGGAGTGTATGGCAGCAGAATGTGACGTTTTAAAGGTAAGGTTAGACAAGTACTCTCTTTAAAAGAGCAAGGGGAAACATCTGTGCTCTCGGGATTGCCTTTCTCAGCTCTAGTAGGAAACTCAGTACACTAAGAAATGATTTTTAGAGCAACTCAAATGCTTTTTAAGTTATTTCCTTCTCTTTCCAGAAAACGCAATTTGATATAGAAGCGTACTGTTTTGAGTACCAGTTTAAAAATAGGATATTTTGGTTTAGTTTAGATATTTTTTTTTAGGTAGGCATTAGTCTCTCAAGGAAAGTACATTCTGTTTCTCTGCATGTCTTCTTATGAGTATTGCATGTTCCCTGACTGGTAAGTAATGCTGTCTGGCACACAGAATACGTTTTGGCAGGTTGGCTCTTAAAATATGTGTTATCCTTTTACGGAGGACATCGGCTGAGGTCTGGATCCCATACTGAAAGAGCAGGAGGGAGACAGGAAAGAGCTGGGGTTAACTGTTAACGCTGCTAGAAATGGAGGAGCAGCCAAAGAGATGGGCAGCAGGGTGTGCTGCAGTGAGGTTTGCTTGCTGGTACAGGACAGCAAGCATCCACAGCAGTGAAGGTGTCAGACCGGTGTTTAGGTGAGTGAGTGAGATTATGCGAGTCTGAGAGCTGTTTCCTTAATCTGAGGGTGGTGACCAGGATCTGATCTGATCATCTTTCTAACTTGGAGGCATTCTGACTATTTTTCCTTGACATTGCACAGAGGAGAGGGAGAGCAGGACACTGATTGCAGCCATTGCGCAGACAAAATCAGGGAAGGAGCCCAAATAACATTTTCTTCCAGCCTTACCAAATCTCCTAGCCAAAGAAAGCATGAAATAACAACAGCTCTCAAGAAAGGCTAAATTGTTTGCCTGTACCAACAGATGTTTCTGTAAGCCACTGATTTTTAGGTTGTCCCAGCTTAAATACAGTACAGAGTGAAAAGGGTCTAAAAGGGTAAAATGGATTTAGAAGAGTTTTCTCTACTTAAGAGAACTTTGTAAGCTGTTGGTGAAGCTGTAAACAAAGCTACACTAAAGTATATAATGTATTCTAGTTTAGGTTGTGTCATTTTGCTTGTTACTGGCTGCCTGGGTTAACAAAAGAAAATATTTTTCTTTCAGTAGCGTTCAGATCTTTTTGCTGGGTATTTTTTCTTATGTGTCTGCATTAAATAAGCCCATTTAACAAAACATGATCCTCTTATAAACATGGAATAATGACAGTATCCCACATATGGCTTTCATTAATTTTTGCATGTTCTGAAGTTGCCTTTTTTTCTCCTGAAGGCTGACTTGAGAAACAGAGATTAATGCTACATAATGGCCAAAAGGACTAGCTGAGCAGTCAGCAATTCTAACTTGGGATAGGAGGAGCTTCTTGTTAAGGTTATTTAACCTTTTCATGTTAGAAAGGGTATTTTTTCTGTACAGAACCGTGCTGTATAATCCGCCCTCATCCCATTTGTGATTACTGGTTTGCATTGATTGGACAGGCATCAGCTGATTATTTGCAAGCTTTCTTGCTTCTGAGTCCTGTAAACATTTTGGGTTTTAGCCTGCCAAGGATTGTGGGACATCTCTCCCTTTTCTTCCCAAGACAGCAAACCCAACCCCTTCCTTGCATTCAACAGGAGGAGTTTCAGGTGATCTTTTACCCTGGAGCAATCTTCCCTGTTATCTGCAGCTCCAAACCTTGACAGCTCCTGAGATAGCTGGGCAGTAGACATCCATATATGTGGAATGCTGTTGTTTGACATTTTTGGCCCCACTTATCACTGTCCATTGGGTTAGGTTTATGGATTAGATTTTGGGTTTTGGATCCATTATTCAACTCAGGAATTATACCTGCAACAACAAACACTGCTGCAAAGGCATCTTTGCAAAGCAGATAGAAGAGACGCAGGGTATGTTAGTTTATAACCCAAGAAATAAATATTATAGCATTTTTTTGTGAATGATGTCAGTAGTTGAGAAAATTCCACTCTAATGGCTATGATTCAACATACCTAGCTGTTAATTAAACTTATGTTTTATGTCCTGAAATGAGGTTACAGAGGAACACATGCAGGGTGTAGCAGTGCTTATGGCAGTGTCTGAACAGAGCAGAGAAAGCTTTCGTTCATGAGCCTGGTGAATCCTTGTCCTTGCGTACCCATCTTTAGACCAGTGAGGTAAAAGTGGTGCAAAAATTAGTAAAACAGGTTTATTTCACATGGTTAACATTCTTTCCTTGGCTCTCGTGCTGTTAATACATGTTTGTTTAATATTCTTTACAGAGGATTACCAGGGAAACAGATGAAACAGTGAGCAAATTAGTACTCCTGTGGTCCTAAAGCAGACCTCCCAGGCAGGAGTTGGAACCCAAATGCCTTCTCTCGACCTCTGTGTTGGATTTTGTTTCAAGTTTCCAAACACATGGGGAGAGGGTATGGAAATATTGGTTGGATGTAAGTGTAGGTTGGAGGGTGTGCTGGTGTGCCTGTTATTGCTGGGGAGAGAGGGTCCTGGCCATGGGCAGAGCATCTTGCTTACCAGTTGGGTTGGAGCTCCTCCTTCCCACAAAGCAAACGGAACCACTAGAAGGGCAAAACAAATCCCACAGTGTCCTCTAGCCCCTGCCTGCAACAGCAGCCAAGTGAAAAACTGACCTGGAAATATGGTGGGTGCCTTTATATCAAGCACTGCTTTCCCTTCCAGATTGTGGATTGTCAAGTTACAAGACGGAAGAAAAGAGAACTTTTTCCTTTTTGACAGAGTGCCCGGCCGGGACAGTACAGGGGTCGTGTGGGTTTCCTAGGGTGGCTGAATCCCAGCAACTTCAATTAAAAGGAAAAAAGAAAAAGGGAGGGAAGCTGAATCATTTTCTGGCACGATTTGTTCGTTTGAATGACCTTCACTACTTCTCAATTGGAGTACAGTGGAGGCATGAAAGAATGGTAAAACTTGAATAATTTCCTCAGCTAAAGATGTGTCACTTCTATATTGTCTGTTAATTTTACTCCCTGGTGCTGTACGTCACTCATTTTGGGCTTTATCCGCCAATTCATCTGTGCAATCTGCTATCCTGTCCCTGTTTTTAGCTCTCTTTTGCTAGAAGCATCCCCAGACCTATCCTTGACCGGATCTCATTAGGGTGAGGCTCAGGCAGTGCTGCCTGCCCCTGTGCCATGCCTGCAGCACTGGGTACTGAGCTGTTATGTGGGAAGACAGTGTTTTCTGCACTCTGCAAATGCAAGGCTGTCTGCTTTCCCACACAAAACTCATCCTAACCTTCCACTGCAAGGCTTTACTCCTTCTGGAATGTGTAATTATGATATAAAGGAGCATAGGGTTTTTTGTGTGTCAGTCCATATCAAAGGTTTATCCCAGTGATGTCAAAATATGCTTTTTTTTTTTTGTTATGCATGGTATACAATTGAAAAATTCCTTTTCAATTTGTCAGCTTTATAGGTAATGAAGCATCCCCATCTTTTGTGCATTTGAGACAAATTAACTCCCCTACAGAATGAGTTACTGGCCACTGCTTGCTTGGGTACCACGTGGATTGCACAGCCCTTGTAGTATTTAGGGGATGTTATGTACCAATTTCAAGTGACTCTGTAATACTTACAATAGTTTGAAAACCCCTGTAAATACAATTCCCTGCTTTAAATCTGTTTATTTACACCATTATCTTTCCAGATCCCAGAGGCTGGGATCACCAGAACCTGCATTGCTCCCAGAGCTACTGAAATGGTCAATAATCACATTCCACATGGGGATCAAATCCTGGTTTATCCCTGCCCCACATTCTCATTTGGAGAGAGTTTGGCAATGGTGAGCCACGTGCTGGGCTACTAGGATGGCAGCAAAGATAATTTCTCATTGTGAGAATATACAATTTGCACATTGGAAATGAAAAACATGAAGCGAAATTGAAGTTAACACCATCTGACATTGTCCAAGCTCCTACAGCACTTCAGCCAGCCAGCCACCTCTGTTTGCAGTTATTTTTGGTAAAGGCAGAACTGTATGTTGCAGACTGATGTAAGATCAACTGAGAGGTTGCTAATCTCGTGTGTGGGATGTGTTTTTCCTGTAACCATTTGGGAGCAATAAGATGGGCAGTTTGCTTCCTCTGAAAGGATGTTCAGGCATGCTCCATGGCAGACAAAAGCCTCGGCATTTTTCTGAAGGTTATTTGCACAATGGAAATTCCTGAGAAATGTACAGCAAGCCTCTGAGAAATGCTAGAAAAGTGAAGGTCAGGAAATGGCTGAAGGTCTCTCAAGGTGTTTTTGTGTTTTCTCAAACCATGCGCTCCGTGTATGCATGTGTCTGACAGCTTTCCAAGTCCTCCTCATTCCTTCTTCGTGGCTCTTCAACTGTTTATTAGGCAGCTATGTCTCTGAGCTGGAACACGGGCTGCAGCTGTACGAAGCTTTGTTTGGATGCAGGATTTGGCTCAGTTGCGTCTCCCAAAGTACAGGGTGGCTCTGCAAGGAGGTGTCCTTCTCCAGACCTTGGAGTGAAGATCTGAATGATTTAAACGGGCATATAGGAGAGCTGGGGATGCCTAGGCTGGAAACTCAGATTTGTTTTGGTGCTGCAGAAGATTTGCTCCATGGATTAAATTGGGCTACAGCAGCACAGTGCTTGTCATGGACAGGATCCATGTGACAGACTGTGGGGGACCATCCTCACCCCTCTCCCTGCCATCTCTTTTGGATTCATAGGGGAATCCAGCGTCACGGCCATCCTTTTGGGGCTGCCCACTTAAGAGGATGCTGCTCAGCTGGGCACAGGTGGGTCTTGCCACATCCATAGGGGTACACCCTAGCCCAAAATATGATGCAGGTGGACAGGCTGGGCTGGAAGGGGTGAATCTCAACCCTCTTCTGTGTCTTGCAATCCTCTTGCAAGAATGAGAAATGCTTTCTTTCACTTAATCTTTACTGAGGAGTGCAGCATGGGTGTCTGCTGGTGCTCAGCCCCTGCCTTTTCACCTCCAAACCATGTGCTGGAGCATTTGCCTGGTCTGTGCTCTGCAGTGCTGACCTGCCTCCCAGACACGCAGGATGTGCCTTCCCATCCAGATTGGACACACTCTTCTTAGAGGCTTTACAGTATTAGAGTGCAGATTTCCTTTGCCTTATTTAGTTTTGGGGAATAAAAAGGAGTCTATTTTGTCTCTCCTGGCAAGGCCAGAAATGTAGAATTTTTAAATCACTTTCCAAAAAACTGATTTCTTTGAAGAAAAGAGCAGTTTGAATTGTAATTATTCTCTTTTGCTGTCTGACAAATTTATTACCTCCTGCATCTAGTGCCCAATAGTGGGTTTTGACTTGCTTAAGAGAGGGAGAATTCTTTCATGTGCGGCTCCGTTAGTTCCTATCAGAGCCACGGTTTAAAATGTTAATGCTCCTCAGTATTTCTGCAGATTGCATCATTTTCAGTGTTTCATAACTATATGGCAAACGTAATTTGAAACAGATAACAATAGTGCTGTCTGTTTTAGAATAACCATGATTTCCTTGTCATTAAGAGATCTGTTAGCGGGGAGAGGAGGAGAAGTTTTATCTGGATGAGTTACAGATCATATGGTGCAACTGAGTGCTTGCTTTTTCTTTCTTTTTTTTTTTCCTTCCCTTGAAATTCACAACACTGGACTTTGGTTTGGATATGAAACGATTGGATAGTTTCAAACTCCTGTCTGCACCGAGCAGCTCAGTGCTTCCAGATGGTTTCAATAAGCATCCCAGAAGTGTCGCATCAGCAGCCGATGGCCTGGGCTGCGCGCGTCTCCTCTCCATTTTGAGTCACTTGAAGGAAGGGAGAGCAAAAGACAGAATTGTTTATTTGTTGGAGTTGTTTTCTTTTCATCCTTATCCTCTGATTGTCTTGTGCATTTTGTTTCTGAGCCTAAATGTGGCCTTATGTTCAAACGCGCACGTGGCATTCAGAGACTTGCTTTAAACAGATGGGCAGAAGGGGCTGGAAGCCTTTGTTGTGCTCTGGCTGGGCTGAGCCTGCATTCTGCATCTCCTCTGCATGCCTGTGTGTCTGCAGGGTTGTGTGCAGGGCAGGATTTCTACCCTGAAACAATGCAGCAAAAGCCCCACCTAACATGGGAAGGGAGTGATGGCCTCCCAAGTGGGAGTACGTCTGGCCCATTATCTGCTGTTTGTTTATATTATGATGTGGGGGTTTTGTGTGCTTTTTCTTTGCCTCCCCCCAGCAGTCCAAGATGGGTGGAAATTAAGATGAGATGAACTTCGGGTGCTTGCAGTCGTCACTGGCCTCCTGATCTTGGCTGTGAGTCAGGAACATAACCACAGAAAAAAACTCTCGGAACAAATTAGGGATTTGGAAGCTTAAAGTTGAGAAGAGAGGAGAGAGGCAGGGATTTTTCTTACAGGTTTATTTGTTTTCTGTTGATCATTTCACTTTGTGGCTGAAAGCATAGAGCATCCAAGTGGATCAGTTGGCATTAGCTTCCTGATCCTCGCTAGATCAAAGCATGGTACTTACGGAGCATGGCAGGTCTTCCTGAGTCACAGGCAGGGCGCAGACCTCGCCAGCCCTGTCAACCTGCCTGCAATGTGCACCTGAAGTTTCTGCTCCTGCTGTCCCATGGCAACATGCATTGGGTTACCTGTAGCTTTCAACCATACAAAGATGCTCCTAGCTTAGAAAAACTGTCCTCCTCTTCTTTCTGCTGTAAAGGTTGCACATCTCCCAGTTCATCTCTCCACCTCCTTTGGCCAGAGACATTTCTCATTTCTCCTTACCTTTGGGAAGGGTGAGTGAGCGTGTGCAGCCACAAACGACGTGGAGGTGGTGCAGCTACAGGGCTGACCTATCTCACATCTCCTGAAATATGCGCTGTGCGCTCAGTAGTAATGCTCAGTGGCAGTCTCCCAGTTGTCAGAGAGGCCCTGTGGTTAAAGGTGATGTGCATTAAAGTGAAGCACAGAGCTGTGAAGTTGTCCCTTGGGTGAATCTTGACCAGTGGAGGAGAAGCCTTACATGCCAGCAGCTATCAACAGAATGATGTGAAAACAAAAACTGCTGTATTGGTTAAAAAATATGGGTGCTACATAACAAAGAGTAGAGCATCATTAAGGCAGGGTGACTGCTGTAGATTCCTTTACCTGACCTGAATTCACACGCTTTGTTTATAGGTTCCTATCCTGTAAATTTAGATTTGAGGAAATCCCAGCCTTTTATGGTAGCGTTTGAGGGGCTGGAATGCTGTCACAGCCATTTCTGATTCCTCATCTTGATGGGCACGTGATTGCTGGGATTCATTACATGTAGAGAAAACCAGTGACTCCAGAAAGTCCCCAGAGCACTACCACATTCTGTGTGTGTCCTAATACTGAAAGCAGAAGCTTTGTTTGTTACTGGGAAGAACAGAGTCATTGGCTGAGCTCTCGTGTTGGGGATGTTGGAGCAGGGGAGACCTAAAAGGAGATCCTTCCAGTTGGCTGTGGGCTGGGGAGATGAAGCTTTGGGTTGTGAGGGTGAGCCTGCAGCCTCGTGAGAGCGGGGTGGGATGCCTTGCAGTGACTAGGTAAGAGCCACGTGCCGGGAAAGGGTGACACGCTGTGTCCCTGCGCTGCTTCAGCATGGAGGTCTTCCTCACATCTATGCCCAGTGCTGAGCCTGGTCACTGTACCGCCGAGCACTGAGGTAACGATGGCCCTCAGCTGGGATGTCATTATCATCCAGCATCATTTCCTGCTGGATCCAGAGGGCAATTAGGCTTTTGCATGATCTGACTGTACAGACTGGGGGTGTCACACCCAGCGTAGCCCAAAACAATGCCTAGCATTTCTGCAAACTCCCATTTTTCATTATTTTACCGAAGAGGTGTGTGTGTGAGTCAGTTCCTGTGTAACTCATGGGCAGGCTTCAGTTTGGATGGACAGAAGAGCAAATAGCACTACAAAGTGAGGAGCTCCAGCATGGTGGGATCTCTGGATTTAGGTCTCCTTTGGAAGAGTTTTCTTGCATTCATGTGCTGCAAACTCATTCTGACCTGCAGTGGAAGCATCCATCAGCTGTTGCTTAGGATGGCTTTTTGAGATCTGCAATTAAATGTTGGTTTGGTAGCACTGGTTCCAACATCCGCGTCTCCTGCTTTGCACCAGAAGTTTAACAATCCCTCTGTTTCCAGCTTTCTCTCCAAACCAAAGCAGCAAGTTTCCTCAATGCAAACTCCTGCGCTCGGATCCAATCCCCTTCTTTCCCTTTTTCTTCTCTTTTTCTCTCTCTCTCTCTCTCACTATATATTTTTTTTAAACCTCCCCCGTTCCCTTTTGAATCGGTGAATGAGAGAATGTCTAAAGTCAGGGAAGGATGGAAACATTTTCTCCTTGGTGAGGTCAGGGTGGGGTGGAAAGTGGAGGGGGCTGCGAGGGGGCAGTTTGAAAACAGGAAACCATGTGGCAGCATGCATGCAGGGCCCAGCTGATGTGAATGAGCTATTGAGAGGGGAGAGATTTGCTGCCTAGCCCAGCGTTAGAAAAACTGAGAAACCCTGTGTTTGCCTTTTTTTTTTTTTTTTTAAAGAAAAAAAGCTCTGCTTCTCAGTTAGAATAAATGAGATAAACTTGAATTGTTCTGTGCTCCGTACGCGTAAACCTTTTCCTCCCCTTTTTTTTTTTTTTTTTTTGGGGGGGGGGGTGCACTGATTACATCGTAAGTTTCCATCCCCATTTTGGGGAAGCGCTGCGCCTGAATTTGTCTGTCTGTCTGTCTGTCTGGCATCCACCTGGCCCCAGGGCAGAGGGAAACACAGCCGTCCTCCCTTTCCTCACCTCTCCCAAAATGCGTCCGTTCACTTCTCCATCTTTGTATCGAGCAAACAGGCTGAGAGCTTGAAGCAGGAGGTGCAAGGAGCTGCCGATGGAAAGCTGCTTCTTTTTCCTCCTCCACTCCCCTCTCTTTTTTTTTTTTCTTCTTTCTTCTTTTTTTCCTTTCTTTCTGAGGAGATGAATCATGCTCCCACAACTGTAAAGACATTTTCAAAGCTGAGAACGCTGGTGGTGCAGTACTAAAAAGGCAAGTAGGGCCGTCCCAGCTCAGGCCAGGAGGGAGTGGCTTTATTTCATTATTTTCTTTCCTTTCGCCCTGTGCTGTCATTAGAAATTTAAACTTAACGCAAAACCGAGCCCTCCTGCCTGCTCGGCTGAACGGCGGATGGACTCAAAAGGAAGAAAACACTTTTTTTTGTTGTTTCTTTCAAATCTTTGTGTGCTGAAAGAAAACTCACATTGCTGACAGTACTTACTTTGGATACAGTGATCGACTTTTTTTTTTTTTTTCTCCTTTTTCTTTTTTCCTTCTGAATCAGACGCGTCGTGGCTGAGCCTTCCTCTGCTTTTCTCCCTTGGAGCATCAGGGTTCCTATCGCATCTGTCTGGCTTTTGTTCTCTATCAGAATTTTTATTCTGATGCTTTTTGGATATCAGAGTTGTCTGGAAAACTTTTTATTATTCGTATTCATATAACAGGAAGGCTGATACCATTCTTAGCAGCTACAAAAGAAGTAATAATCATATGTATAAAGCTCTCTCGATATACCTTCTGTTTTCTATAAGTTCCTGTGTTTGTATAAGCAAATCTGTTCCAAGAAGACTTTATCAACCGGTCGCAGCTCTGGGATTTTCTTTTTCCTGTTGAGAGGCTCGGAGCGGCGGGGACTTCTCTGAGCACGCGTGCGTGTGGCCAGGAGCGCAGCAGGCACGCTGGGGTTCATGGTGGGCTCTGCTCCCTACACTGTGCCTCTGCTCGCGGCCCTCTGGACAAAATGTACGAACGGCACAAGAGGCGGTACAGCCTGTGCGACATCTCCAAGGTGGACAGGACTGTAGATGTGGTGTTGTTAAAGGTATGGTGGTTGTTTACGTTGCTTATCCTGCTCCTTCTCTCGGGTGCTGCAGGTTGGGGTTCAGGAGGAGCTTGTGCCCTTCAGCATGCAGACGGGTTGCAGTCGTGAGCGTGAAGTGGTTTGTTGTTATCTCAGAATTATCCATCGTAGCATGCAAACACGCTTCCAGAGAACCATTCTGGCCATCTTTCCCCCTGGTCTTTTCTCCCCATTAAACACTCCTGTTGTATTTTGCAAACCTCACAAGTCACAGGTGGTTTTTCTGTGCCTTTCAGTCAAGGATTTTCATTCCCAGTGTTCATTTTTGGAGTGAAATGTGGCCCCCACCCCTTTCCCCAAAGATACATCCTGCTGAAAAAGGCATGGTGGATCCTCCCTTGCCTCTGTTTTTTGTTTATATTTGAAAGGTGTCGTTCTTATTGTTTGGGTGTGAATTTTGTCAGAAGATTGGTCAGAGCAAGAGCCGGCAGCAGCTCTTGGCTACTTGTCCCAGCGTTCCTTCGCTAATCTAAAATTAGCAAGCGCTCCACCAAATGGCACAGTGGCAGTCTGGGAATGTCTTCTCCCTAACAGCTTTTTGGAGCTTCAGCAGTTTCCTGGCAAAGTGGATGGAAATCGGAAAGCAGCCAGAGAGACTGCAAAACACAGCTTGCCTCTGATATCTTAACTCCTGAACGAGCGTTTCTTTCTGCCTCTCTTCTTCTCTGTGTCCTTTTCTTAGCAGAGGCAGTGGCTTTCTGCACCACCATGGGGCTTCTTTTGCACAGGTTTTGCTGCGTGCCCGTTTTCAGGGCTGGTACAAAGACTGAAGAGATAAATATTTTTATCTTCAGCGATCCTGGCTCTAATTCACGTGCAGTAGAATGGACCTAGCACTTCTTAGGTTAATTAGCATCGTTTAGGTATGAAAGTTGTTTTTCTTTTTCACTTCAATTGAATGAATCATTTGGTGTTTTGTTTTTTTTTGTGTGTGACACCAAGCAGAAATAACTACAACTAGATTTCTGTACCAACTCGATCCTGTTGAGTAATGTTTGAACCTTTATCTTAATGTCTGAATCCTGTGGGATTCAATCTCTAGATAAACCTTATGAGTCATTGAGAGCTGTAGACATACTGTGCACACACTACTTGTGTCAAATCACTGCTTAATGAGACTGGGATAAGGGGTACCCCTGACAACTATGGTTGCAAATATAAAAAAGACAGTCTTTTTCTCCATGAAGAGTATCTGGATGCCTTGGTTGAAATGTAATTCACTATAATTATCTGACTTCAGTATTTCTGATGTCATTAGTTCCCTAAATTAGTTTTTGTTCAGCAAAGCTTAGATTTTATAACAAAGTATGGCTCTTGTTAGTTCCCACTAGTATTTTCCTAATTGAGTTTCAAAACTGTGGGTTATGATGTCTGTTCCTGCAAATGACTCAGTGTCCATACATGTGTGCATGTGTGCACGCATTGCTGCTCTGAACATCGGCTGTAAATAGTGCAAATGTTTAAAATAGAGGGTGCTAGTGACAGCTATGTTACAAGCAGCTTAATCTTGTTATTTAGTCATTCTTATGTTTTAGCTGGTTTCTATAGCATAACCAGTAGATTAAATTAAATTTTGATGATCCAGGGATCTAAGCCAGCATTAGACTGCGTCAGTGGCAGATCGTCTCTTGACGTTAATGGGAGCTGGATCAGACCCTTAACGAGAGAGCTATTTGGGATTTGGTTTTTTTTTTTTTTTGGTTGGTTTTGTTTTAAATTAAAATACTTATCTAGGTCACCATATTTCAGTGTGTAGGCTTTTCTTAAGTGTCAAACATTGAATAGCAAATAAATATCCTTACAGCAAAACCAAATAGAGTCTCCATTTACAGTGTTTGATTGGAATGAAATTGGGACAAGATACCTGCTAAGTGCCTGACACCTTTCAGTTTGGCCTACTGATCAGCTTGTGCAAGCTGTCTTTTCTTTGGGTGGTAGGTGAATATGTTCCTTTCTTCATTTGAAGATGAGGAACTCAGTAATAATGACATAGGAAAGAAAAACAGCTGATGGGGAAGGCAACTGGAACAAGCTGTGAACAAAGAATGTCTTTTGTCATTTTGGCTGCTATGTGTTTATAGATGGTATTTTTGTAGAACCACAGAATCATTTGAGTTGGAAGGGGCCCTTGAAGGCCAGCTGGTCCGACTCCCCTGCAATAAGCAGGGACACCTACATCTGATCAGGTGCTCAGGGCCCCATCCAGCCTGATACAGTTGCAAAAGAATTTTGGATCCTACCAACTATTTTGCAATGCATGTGCCTTCTTAAGGATTGCTATGTTGGGGCTAAAATTTTCCATGTTTAGATTGTGCCTGAAAAAGTGGTTTGTGAAGTTACAAAAAAAAACCTCAGCAATTTTGAGGGCTGATGCACACAGTTATTTTTTGCTTTAAGATATGTTCCTCTTCCTCCCCACACATGAGCACAAGAGGCAGTGGGTAAATCCATGTCTTAGCTTGCTGTTTCATCTTCACTGTAGCTCTTTTTGCTGCTCCAGCAATGCAAACATGATGTCCTTGGTTATTGACCACAGTGGTTTGCCACTGTACAGAAAGCCCTAGTTGATGCAGAAATGGCATAACAATTTGACATCATCTTTCCTTCTGAGATCGCATTGCAGCAGATGAAGAAGGTGTGTGTTGGGTGGGATATCTGCTTGCTGAATGGTTAATTGAGCCCAGTCAGCTCCAGGCAGGGTAAAGCAGTTTGCACTGCGTTATTCCTAGGCCCAAAATGGGAAGTCTCAATGGGCTCATGTGTGAGTTGGCAGCTGTATCCCATGTGGTGCCTGCCACCACAAATAGAGCTGTCTGGGGACAGAATACAGATACCACCAGAGCTGGCACCTTGCAAGTACACGCAGTTAGAGAAATGTCCAAGTCTGGATGACAAGACTGTTCTTTGCAGTTAGGGAATAAGAAATTGGCTTGTTTTGAGAATGGGAGACTGGGCAGTCACAACTGGAAGTGTGTTGTTTTTTTCATTTTTTTTCGTTGATCCTGTCTACATTAAAGCTCTGTAGATGAATGCTCAAGCTCTTACTGGTAAGCAGAATATCTTAAATAGGGAAAAAAGTTTTCAGTTAGCTGCCCTTTGGATAAACAGATCTCACTGAGCTGCACCGTCTTCTTTCCCGCTTTGGGGTCTGGGGCTGAGGGAAGCACTGTCCTTTGTCATTGAGCTTTGTGGCCCTAAAGCAAATCTAAACTTTGATCCTGAAAACAGTATCTACCCACAGTGATTTTGTTCCTGAAGGGTTCAGTAGTAAGAGGTGCATGTATTACGATGCAGAGAACTTGATTTGTTCATGCCTCGTGTAGAACCAGAACAGGGAGGATAGCTTAAATGAAATGGAAGGGTTTTCACGCAAACATTTATGTGCCTAAGGTTAATTGCTCCCATTTTCAGTCAGAACTTGTTATTTTTTATGTAAAGCCATTGTTCTTGTATTCAAAGCTTAATTAAAGGTTGTTATTAACAGGGCTCTAATTCTGCTACTGGCGGAAGATCCCCCAGTGCCAAGGGCGGAAAATGTTCTTGGGCAAGATGCTCACTTTCCCATTTGGGACATTGCCAGGAAGAAAAATGTACTCTAGGAATTCAGCATTGCTGTTATACCACAAAGTGCTAATTTATTCAGCCATTTAATATGTCCTGTGGTTGTAGGAGCCTCTTCCTTTAGTGTGGTTCTTTTCAGCGCTGTGTGCTTGTTGCTGTGAGCAAGGACCTCCATGAAAAATTGTTGTACCAGTACTGGCGTTCAATAGAGGTAGAAGATTTGATGTAGTGTATTGACTATACTAGATGATAAGTAGATAATGGGAAAGTGTTGTCACTTTGTCCTTTTTGAGATACATTGGAGGATGGTCTCTGTGTCCTTCATGCATACTGTAAAACCTTCTAGTAAGCTTAAGGCAAGAAAATACACAGGGAGGTACAATATCTATCTATCTAAAACTGTAAGTAAATTGATATGTCCCAATGCTATCTGGAAAGGTGATTATCAAAGCATTGCTTTGAATTTTTTGCTCTTGAGCTTTGTGCAGGTGCAATTTGTTTGTATCAGTGGCTGCTGAAGGAGGATGGTGGAAATCCTTTTAGGTGCCCCATCCCTCACACTGCTCTTCCAAGAGTTTTGCAGGATCTTAAAAGGTGTTTGTTTTTTTTTTTTTGGAAGGGGATGAATTAGCTTTAATTTATAGTTCAGGAATTAAAAGGCAACAACCAGATTATTCTGTTACCAACGAGGCTGTAAAGTTAGAAGTTTGTTAGAAGAAACATTGAAAAGAATATCCTACAGGAATTTTTTTGAGTTCCTAAAGAAAAGCTTAGATTTGCATTAAAACTTTTGAGACAGTTTTATCATTTCTGATTATGGCACAGATTAGTCATAATTGCAATTAAAGAAATAAGTTTAATTTTTGCTTTTCTAATTCTTCTATAGGTTATTCAAATCTTTCCTAATGTCCATTACTGCTCAGTATGGTGCACAAGTACTTAATGATACACCAAGCAAGCTCAAATTACTCTATTAAATATTTTCCTTTATGCTAGATTGGAAGCTGGAAAAAAAAGAAAAAGAAAAAGAAAAAGAAAAAAAAAAAAAGGAGAGAGAAATGGAAACTTATAAAATGAGGACGAAGTTAAAACAATGTGGAAAGAAGATGAATCTCTAGAGATTTGCTAGGAAACGAAAGCTAAAATCGTGTTCCTTCTGCTCAGGGATGTTTGGTGCTGATTTATACTGGTAACTGTGATGGTGACAAGTGCAAACTTTCAAAGCAGGAGAAGATTTCCTGAGAGGTCAGTGTGTTCCTGTTGTGAAATGGAAGCGCTGTCAGAAGAGTTTAGATGAAACCAGAGGGAGAAAGAAAAGGGCTTTGCTACGGTTATCACCCCATCTAAATCTTCTGAGTTACAGGAAGGCCTGGCAGGTTTGGGAAGCTCCAGTGCCTGCCTTGGAAGGGAAGCTCTCGTGCAGGGGCAGTCCCTTGTAGGAGGCTGTGAAGGCCATGACAGCTGGTCCCCAAAAGCCAGCGCAGCAGAAGTGAGGAGAGGCAACTTTGAAACGTCATCTGAGGAGGAGGAACAGATTCTGGTGGGCAGACTCTGAGAGGTCTGGAAAGGGTTAGAGAACTCCCCCGGACAGATGGGTGTGCGGGGGAAAGGAAGGAAGAGCCGAGGGAGATGCTGAATAGGAAGTAGAGGGAATAGAGGCTGGCGGCCACTAATAGCTCCCACATGATGGAGAACATCGCGGCCTGTTTGGCTCGCAGATTGTCTAGTGCTGTCCTTTTCTTATGCAGAGAGGCTTCTGTACTAAGTCACGTCGAGTTTCAAATTAAATGTCTGCAGGAAAATGTCTCTGAGATTCAGGAAATACAGGCGTGCGTGCCCAGAATGAGCAGCACGACTGTCTGCTGCCTGCAGCCCCAGCTGCTGTCCTGAAGCCCTCTTTGGACATTCGGTCTGCTAGCGTTTCACAGGCACACAGAAAATCCTCTGGGATTCACTTTTTGGTGCCTGGGGACATGCTCCCATGATTCATTCAGAGTCTGAGCTGCAGATAAACACAGTCAGGCTTCGGCATGGAAAAATAACTGGTTCTCTCCTGGCATGCTTTCAAATGCAGCATATTGAAGCTCTGTTCCCAGGGACTGTTTCTTATTGCCTTCTGCCATCTGATCAGCGCGTCCTCTCTGCTCGTACCGCGGCGATGTGGGATGCCCAGCAGCAATAGGCTATAATCAGTGTGGGCATAGCGGAAAGCAAGGGGTTTTTTTATTGTCTTCTGTGGCCGTCAGCCTGAGGTCCTGTTGTCAAGCTCCTCTTGTGGCTGAACAAGGGCTAAGGGAAATAGGGAGGAATCGTTTTGTTATGTATGAGATGCATGTGTCTGCAAAATTCCAAAGCAACCTCATTTCTGATTATCTCATGCTAATACATCCCCCTACCCTGGTGATCAGGTGCTTTTATGATGGCTTTTTGTCTGCAGCCCATGCTGTCTGCACCCTCAGTTCAGCTGCTGAAGAGGGAAAGCAGTACTCAGTGTTCTGCAATGTATGATGGGTTTTATGTTTTCAGTTTCTGTGGACCACCCAGTTTCCTGAGAGCTGCAGTAAACCTTCAAATCCTGTCTGGTCTCTTTTTGGCATAGGGAACGCTTATGTATAGTAGTGGTTTCCTTTGTTAGTGTTTTGGTGGTGATTACTATTATTCCTGAATTTGGGCTGCTGAGATAAATACTTCATAATGCTTTATTTTGTGCACAACCATGTACGTTTGAAAAAACACCTTAAACTTCAGTGTTACTTTCTCATTACTGCTTTTTCTAGAAAAAAAGAAAAAGCAGACATTTTCAATACTTGGCAAAGGATAGAGCTGGCTGGGTAATGGGAAAAATATTCAAATCTTTTTTGAAAAAATGCCAATGTCTATAATGCATTTTCAGGGAATGACTCAACTGGTTCTATTAAAGGAAAAAATATAACGTTAATTCAGCCTAATTTAATGTGTTCTACCGCAGTCAACTGGTTATAAACAGTCTTGAATCTTCTAATTCTTTGCTTGCTTTCTGATAATTATTGAATAGAGTGCTGCATTATCATTTTCCAGCAGTGCATGTTAATATAAACCAAGAGCAGTTTCCATTAATTTGATGGAGTAACATCGGTGTAAGAGTAAGAAGAATGAGACGCAGTGTCTTCAGGAAAGAGTAATGTGCAAACCATTCAGAAGGAGGCAGGATTTGATTTTATATCAAGATGGATCGTTCCTTCATTGTGTGGACTTGAGCAAATTTGCATTTGTCCTCCCGTGTATGTTCAGACTCAATGTCTAGATGTGCCTTTAATTATATGTACTCCAAAGTAGGCTGTGCTCTGGCTCAAGAGAAAAGAATATTAATCTGATGTTTATTGACTTTACAGCTCTTCTAAGACTGAAAAATATGTATAGACTCTGTGGTGAAGTTTAATTGCTGAGGTTAGATACCTCTGAGCCTTGTGAACAGGCTGGTTCTTCCACTGAAACAATCAGAAAGGTGACCCACTGTCTATGCAACATTTAAAGCTAAATGTCTTTGTTACTTTGGAAAATAAGGAATCCTTCTTTTAATTATTTGCTTTAAAAAAACCTTTTCTTGAGCTTCAGACTGCCTTTCCGCTGCCTCTTTCACTCTGCACCCTTTGTTAACGTGTCTGTGGCTATCTGCTGACGAAGGTGCTGTACTGAAGCCCATGTGTGTGTGCAACTGGTGAAATGGTGTGGGGCAGCAGACAAGAGAGAAGATGTGTATGCATGTGTGTGCAAATACATATGTTTGAGCAGTGGTGCAGGAAAGGACTTGAGATGTGTGTGCATAGGAGAGTCTGATGGGGATCTTATATTAATGTATATATGAGCATTCAAGGAGCAGAGGCAGGGAGCAATTAATGGGAAGAAAACCAGGCTGTGGAATACCTGGAAGCAAGGAGGGATGCCCAGGGCTCTGCACCTTGAGCCCTCACTCTGGTAGAGCATGAGGCCTTTGGCTCTCCTGGGAAGCTCATTTTTCTCCTCTCAGACCTTCCTGAGCATGAGCTGCTGGCTGGGAAGACCATGGCATCCTCTCTGCTGGAGGATTTTACAGGCGTGTTGTATGAAGGCCTCTCAGATTGTAGCCAAGCTTGACTTGGAGCAGCACAAAGGGACTAAGTGATCTGTCAAGGGCCCTTCCAACCGCATTTTGTCATCGCAGAAGTATGGAGGGGGACAAAACTTGATCAAGAAATATGTAGTGCAGAAAGCAGCTGACAGGTCTTGGGGGAGTGCTGGCTTTGCTGAGAGCTCAATGGAGGCCCTGGAGGGAGACTCTCCATTGCAGAGCAGTGGGTGCAGGACAGGCTGGGACAGCAAATCTGTGCTCATCAGCTCATGAGAAGAGGAGGAGGAAGGTGGGTTCTTAGAGCAGTGAGCCCCATCAGGAGTAGAAGGGTCCTGGAATAAGGGATGAGTCTGGTGAAGAGGCGCAGGATGACTAAGGAAATTTGGTGACAGGTTAGAGGCAAAAAAGCAAAAATTCTGTCTGTCAGAGAAGAGGGAAAGGAAAGCCAAAGAGAGGGTAGGAGAAACATTTGTCATGTGAAGTAAGACAAGTCATCCGTTTGAGCAACTATTTAGCTAGAACATGTGAGACCCTGTGTGTTGAAGCAAGTGAGGAGCAGCCAGGCAGGAGGGGAAACAACTTCTGGGTTTGATCTCAATGGGATTTGTGTTTGGAAAACGCGTTCATCTAGGAAGAGCAGCCAAACTGCTGAAGACGAGAGAATGAAGGGGTTTCCAGACCAGTTATAGACAAAAGCAGTGAGAAACATGTGTTGGGTGAGCCAAGGGCCATGGATAATCCAGCAGAGTTCAGGGTCGAGAAGTTGGACTAAAGAACCGAAGTGATGAAGAGTAAAACACAGGAAGAAGGCTGAGCATAGATCAGTCATCCCTACTGAAAGACTGGAAGTTACAGACAGGATGAGGAGCAGTGTGAAATGATAAGGCTGATGTTGAAATAAAGCATGTGATGTTTCAGTGTTAAATGGGATTTTCTAACACAGTCATCGATGCAGTTATTGCAAACATGTGAAGTCAGATGTACAAAGTGCTTCTGGTTCTTACCATGACTTGGACACTTCTGTAGCCCTCATTTCTACATTATCAGAGTTCCCTGCCATCTTTAGGGTAGTTACACTTGGAGCAGTACGGGTAGTAAGAAATTACTATTCTTTAGATAGTGAACTGAGAAAGTAGGGGAGTACCTTGCCTGCAGTCTCGCTACAAATGGAAGTGAGAACTGAAGCCAGGTCTCTTGAGTTCTCCACCAGTAGCTTAAACTCTGGCTCATCCTTTCTCCGAACTCCTGCCTTGAGCGGGAGCCACTTCTCCCTCATACTTTCCACAGAGAAACAGTTTTTGGCATATCGAAGTGCTTTGTTTAGCGATACTGAAGAAAATAATGGTAAATTACTTTTGCGATTATTATTATTATTATTATGGAATTAAGCCATAATATATATCCACTGGTCGATGCAGAATTAAGTTGCAGAAGAGGCTAATGGGGATGACAGCAAAAACAGCCTTTTTTTTTTTTTTTTTTTTTTTTTTTAATTTGCTGTTGCATTTTCTTTCAGATAAACCGTGAAAGCTGGTGCTCACTGGAGCCATGTCCTGACTCTTCGCTGCTGGAGCGCAAGCGGACAGGAGAGTCTCCAGGTAAGCTGTGGGTTCTTGACCAGCATGCATTCAGTAGAGCATCCCTCTTGTTCTTCTTGCTGCTTTCCTCAACTTTTCTTTTTTTTTTTTTTGTCATCCTAACCTCAATGGAAAAAAATATATAAGCTAAAGAAAATGTGTAACAAGTCTATAATGAGTCACTGTTAGTACAGAGTGAGCTGAGTGGTGCGTCGCCTTCTTAACTGTGCACTTGAAATGTTTCAGTATTTCAGTTTTCTATCAGATTTTAGACGTGCGATGGAGAAAACAGACGTGTTCTCTAGTCAAAATGGTAATATAATAAAAGGAAAAAAACCCAAAAATTCTCATAATCCATATTCAGATGAAGATTAGCGGCTTCATGGGTTTTTTTGCTTATTTATTTATTTTTTTCTTCAAAGTTCCCATGGTTTCCAGACTTCAGGAAACAGAAAGGCAGTTCAGAGCCATCGTTCCCACACCCTGCCCACAGTTCTGCATGCTGGCGGGTGCTCTGTCTCTTCCACAGGGACAGAAAATCTCATCTGGCAAGTTTCAAAGAGGGCTTCGTGTCCAAGATAGGAAAAAAAAGCGTTTCCTCTCATTGAATCATGCATGTTCAAAACAAATACAGTAATTTACCAGAGCTCTGAGTAGAGACTTTGCTTGGACTTTTCATTGAGTACTTGTTTTACTGGCAATACGTGTAGAAATCTCACCTGAGTCTCCTTCAATTCATCTGAGATGCTTGAAAGAAAAATGGGGATTGAATCACTATTGAATTGAAATTCAAACCTCATCTTTTCAGAGCATGGGCTAGGAAGTGACATTTTGGGTGACTGACCTGAAGGGCTTATTCTAGCTAGAAGTCCTAGCTCCCATTGAAGTGAAATAAGCCCTCCTCCTCTCCTCCTCTCCTCCTCTCCTCCTCTCCTCCTCTCCTCCTCTCTAAATAATAATAATAAAAAATGCTGTGACTTGCAGGTTAGGATAGTCATGATCAGTGAATAGCTATTTTGCTAGTGTTTTACAAGAGAGCCTGCAGTATTATCACACTGCTTCTTTGCTAATTATTTCCCTGCATCCCTTGAGTCTATGTGTGATGCTTTTATGCTTTGGACTTTTTGTGCTCCATTTGGCTGCAGAATTACATGTGCTCATTTGACTTGATGAATTTATAATCATGCAGACATATGGGTCAATATTATTTATATACTTGTTATCTGATACAATATTATGCTATAGAAATATATGTAGTATACAATCAGTTATATCTGCAGACATAAATTAATAATTACAGTAGTACATGTCTGTAACACATTGAGGCAAGTTTGAAGATGACAAGGGAAATGTGCTTTTGTCTGACTGCAGCAGCAGGAAGAGCTCAGGGTCTGCAAGTGCTGGCATTCCAGAAATAATGTAATGACTGCTCACATGTAATGTGAAAGTACACAACTTGAAAGGGAATTACAACTTTTTCACCTACTGAATAGTCCTGCAGTAATCAGTTGTAAGGAGACAGTCCTCAAATCTTGGAGGAAAACTTCAGGAATTGTAGCTTCTCGTTTTCTGCACATGCTTTGGAGCTGCATTGCAGCTACTTAGCTATCAGTGTGGAATAAGAGGGCTCAGCCCCACGTTGGAGGCTATGAGGCTTTGGAAAATGTACGTAAAGGAGTTATTTGGAAATTTTCATCCTAGAGCTTTTTACTGTGTAGCTTTTTTCTTCTGTATCATGTGGAGAAGTGTGTTGTCATCATGTCTGTGGAGTTGCATGCAGTAAGGATAAATGGATAAGTGCAGTAATGCAATAAATGAGGTGTGTGCAGTGTGATGGGGGCTGGTCCACATGCCCCAGTGCTGTGACAGCGCTGCCAGCAGGGCTCGGAGGGTCATGGGTGGGAGCAACTGAGAGACAGAGGTCAGCATTGTGCAATGTGTGCATGGTTCAAAACAGCAGGGCGAGCCCAACAAACTGAGAAAAGGAGGGGGGGGAACTCATATATCCTCCTGAAACAGCCAAGGTGAGGTAAGAGTCAGGACTTGGAGATGAACACCTCAGCGCAGATGAGGGGAGATGTGGGGTCCCCCCACCTCTCTCTGCTCCTCCTTGCCTTCCCAGCCCTCTTCCACCCCTCACTGTCACTCGCTGGCTCCTGCCGGGCCTCTCAGTGCTGCTGTGATTTATCGGCTGGGCGAGGTATCCGTTCGGTGGTGCATCTGGACCGGCCCTGCTCATTTTCCACTGGAACGTGGCTCGAGCTCCTTTGTTTTTCAGTCTGGGCTTGGACAAGCTCTGCCATCTGCCAGCTGGCCAGCGGGCCGCATCCTGGCCCTCTCTCTTACAGCCACTCCGTCTCAACTTTGCTTTTCCCTTCTTTATTTCTTTTTACTTTTTTTTTTTTTCCCCCCTTTCTCTCCCCTCTCCCTTATCCCCCTCGATTATGGAAAAGCAGTTCAGATTTTCCAGGTTTACTGAACAGGGAAAAGGCTGAGGGAACACTTGCTCCTTCTCCAACAAGTGCTTTTCCAGCTCTCCCTGGTGTGGAAACTCCTCAGAAGGGTGATGGGGTTTCCAGCCAGCTTCACCATCCCCATGGCCCCGGGGCAGCACCTTTGCCTCCATCCCTTCCACAGGGAAGGGGAAAAAAAAGTGGCTTCGAGCTACCCAACCCAAATCTGTATTCCCTGTGTTGATGTGTGAGCCTGCCACAGCCAAGGATGGAGTTTATTGGCTATTATTTAAGAGCAAACAAGTGTTTTATTGCCCTGGCTCCTCTGAAGGAAGCTGAAGTGTTTTGGAGGCATCTTGTTTAGGTACAGTAGGTTGAAAAATAACACTTTTTTTTTCTCATAAATACTAATAATCAGCAAGTATTTTTAACTGGGAGAAAAGAATGTTCAGTTCATGCCAAAATTGTCACTGATACCTCTGCTTGCAGGCTGAAAAAAAGTGAAATGATATATTGGCATTGTGGATGCAGGCACATAGCCCTTAAGGTTTTTGGAAGAAATGGGCTTTCTCAACGGCTGGGGTGCATTTCTGTGCTGCTCATCACTCCACTACAAACAGCTGGAAGTATTTGAAATGGAAGGAAGAGATGCGATATGCTTAGATTTAAATGTCAGCAATTATGAAAGCTTGTGAAATTGAAATAAGTGCCCAATTTTTGAATCTTTAAAAAGTAAAACTTGTCATAGAAGACTTACTGTTGCTTTTCCAGTGGGAAATATAGAAGAAGCAATCAAGTAATGGGCTGATGAGCATTTCAAAAGCACCTTGGCATTTAAATGTTAGAGGACATTAATTGTTTTTAATTGAGAAAGTTAATATTGTTGACTTAGATACTTACTGAATATAAATCTAATTTGGCAGTCACTGCAGTCAATAGGAAAAATAATACCCTGTTATGCTCAGTGTGAGGTACTGACATGTAGCGTATCACTTTGTATGCTCATGTCTGTTCAATGCAGAGTTGTTTGTGCAATGTACTTCAGTGGTGCATTCCTTGCCTTCAAAAAAATGAGTTTTTAACTCATGAATAAATTAATAAAAATTTGTCATCCTGTTTATAAGAGGTGAATTCTATTTATAAACCTGTGCTTGCTGTTGATTTAAACTCTTGAATTGACTGAGCGTATGTGAGTTGGAGGTTTGAATGCTACAGAAAGCATCAGACCATAACTTTTTCTGCTTTGCTCCCACAGAGTGTGAGAACTTCTTGGAGGATGGGCTGAGCAGCGTCTGTGCCTCATCACAGGGTGTCCTTAAAAGAGAGTCTGGCAGCGAGTCTGACTTCTTCTCCTTGCCTGGTGATGGGATGGAAGATCTTGTCTTTGGGAAGGTAGGAAAATCTGATTGGGATACGGGCAAAGAAAAGTTTCAAGACCTGATTCTATAAATTCATACTGCAACCTTCTTGTTTTGGTTTTGCTGGTGAGTTAGAGACCTGGAAGGGATGGACCTGGAATGGCGTAGATGGGAAGGAGCTGGTCCCCTCTTCAGATGCAGCAGTTTGAGGGGTGCATTTATGTACACTGTGCAACCCCCTGATGTTGAAGAGATGAAAGCAATTGTGACTGCACAAAAGTAAATCAGACATTAAATAGTTGAAAAAGCGGATTTTCTTGTAAGGTCATTAATGACTGCACAGATGATATGGAAGCCATCTTTAACTAATGGAACAGAGAGCTTTCTCCAGCAAACATAACCTCTGTACTGACACATTCAGAATCATATACTACAATTCTCAGAAGAACTAGTGTTCTTTAAATTCAGTGTGACTCCCTTAATAGGAAGGAAACACTCATTCCAAATAGTTAAGGCCAATTCCAGGGAATAGCTTTGTTTCCAGGGCAACATACCTCTAATGCCTTTTTGCGTGCAAGCCGAAGGAAAATGTTTTCAAGTTTGTTTAAAATCAACAACAGAAGTCATTACTAACCTTAGTCATCTCTGTGCCCTTTGTGTTGCTCGTGGATGAGAAGAGGAGGGAGGAGTGGGTGAAACCTGAGATACAGAACTAATCTCCTGAGCAGAGCATGCCTCACTTCAGCACTGCCATTCTGCCATCTGCGTTGAGGCTGCCCAAAGATATTGAGGGGACAGTTGGCTTTTGCCTTTCGAAAACCATCTTGCAATTGACACTTCAGTGCTTCTTGCCATAGGTAGATGGTGAGAAAGCACACAGGAGGTGGTGCAAATGGACACAAGCCTCCATTGATCAGCCACCTTGTTGGTCATAATCTGCTTTGGTTCTGCATGGCTTTAAGCAGCTCAAACCTACCTCCTCAAGCAGATGCAGTTCTTGCTCTGATAAGCTAAATTTTTAGAGCAGGTTTCACACTTGCTTGCAGAGAAATATATTTAATGAAACAAAATTCTGTTTGGTTAAATCAAATCAGATGATGGTGAATATTTTCCAGCAGGACGGGAAACACCACAGTCTGGGCTAAGTGATCTCATGTGCTATAAATGAACAGTAAAGTCATTCTTAACGCATGTGGCAGGGCACGCAGCTCACCAGCCTCACCCTTTCCCATCTTATTCTCAGAGCTGGGGGACCCTGGATTCTGAGAATGTAAAGCTGTTTGGCAGAGCAGAAGACTGTCTTCAATTTGCTTGTGTAGAACGAATTACAACAGCAGACTTTGTCATTTGAGCCTCGTTTAATGGTTGTGTGGGGATGCGTGGGAGAATAGTGCTGTGAGAACACAGTACATTTTATAACGTACAGAGCTTTAGCTTTTTCCCTTCCTTTTATGTGGAAAGTTTGCTTCTCCAAATGTACGAAGTAAAAATTAAGAAGGATAGGTAGGGCAAAGTAATGGCAGTGCCACAGCGAAAAGAAAGTTGGTGGGGAAGTGGGTCTTCAATTGTTGATAAAGAAAGGGTAGGGTGAGGAAATTTTCTTTGTAGAAAAGGAAACCTCTTAATTTGGCAGCCCGTGCCTTGTTCTCATCATTCGGTGGATTGCAGGCTTCATCAGGAATGGGTAAAGTTCAAAAGGTTTATAAGTTTAGTTTAGGAAGTCATTCAAAGCTAATCACAGCCCCAGTCAGTTGGTTTATTTGTCCCTGCTTTGCTGACTAACTCAATTCCCCATCTCTTTTCTCCAAATATGTCTGAATACCTTTTCTAAAGTTACAGTTATTTACATAAGGACTCATTGGGTGTTGTGGGCTTGTTCCTTGGGTCAGCCTTTCTTCTAGGCTACTGAGTGCAAATGCCAGTGGAAATGCCTAGTTTTAAGTATTTTTTATAACTATTACCATTATTGTTGGATTCAGTCTTTTTTTTCTGGAAGATACTGTAAGATATACTTATTGATTTTACTCAATTTGTTATAACTATATTAAGTACTGCAATTTGCTTATTTAATTGAGAAGTTCTATCTCAAACATTTCGGTATCATTACTGCTGTTGTTATTATTGGTCCTATTGTAGTTTTCCCTTTTTATGCTTTTTTTTTAAGGGATTTTCCCTTTGCATGGAGCACCAGTTGATCTTTTATCTATTAGAGTTTTGTCCTTTTTTTATTGTACAAGCCAGTCCTCTCTTAACTGCTAAATACATTAAAGGAATGTTGAAGGAATGAGCTACTGTCTGTCCAGGGTCTTTGGGACGCTTCCATAAAGATAAGCTGAAATCCATGTACTTTTAAGCCCTGGTTCTGTCCCCAGACCATGAAAAATTGGGGTCTGTGGAGTCATGAAAGCTGCAGGTGCTTTGGAGTGTCCCTGATGTGAGCTGTGGGCTCTCATTGCCGCCTCCTCACTGTCTCCTTTTCTCTCTCGGAGTGACGCATGCTGAGCTGCATAGCATCAACTCCAGGATTGAGACAGCTGTAGCATTACAACCCGACTTGTTGTTTTTTTTCAGACCAAATAGGCCGTTGCAGAAATCCAAGAATCATGTCCAACATGAGGTCTCAGTTATTTATTTATTTGTTTGACGTCAGTGCTTCATTCCCACGTCCTCATCATCTTCCTCTTCCTTCTCGATCTCTACCCAGCCGTCTGGGCAGACTTTGCAACACTCTCCTTCTTGGATGATTAATGCTGCATGAGGTCATTTCTCACAATCATCTGGCAACGTCCTGGGGCGTAGCCCATTCACTTTGCTCATGTTAACTTTTAACCTGCCACTGAAATTCAGCGTTACTTGGAACTCTCTCAAGGCACCCCTTGGGAAATGGTTCACCTGCAAGGGACTTGGGAAGCTGGGGACCTGCAGCTCATTGTCAGAGAAAGGAGTTGAAGCTTAATGTTTAGTTTCTGCCTCTGTTTTGAGTTGATCAAGGAAGTACACAAATCCATAGATCTCTTTTTGCATTTATTTTCCTGGAGTTATTGTTTCTCTCTCTAAAGCAGAAAACAAGCCCTCAGAACTTAAAGCTTGAAGAAAAAGGCTTGCAGTGGGGGAAAGCTGCTCCACTCCAAATTGTAAACACAATGGTAAATAATTTCTAGGATGCCACTACCAAGGTTAACTTTGGGCATCCTGGAGCCACTGGTAAATCTGAATTTAAAAATATTCTGCTCAACTATGTATCAAGCCAACCAAACAATTTGACTCCCTTCATGTAGTGCTATGTCAAATAAAGCTGAGCATGCCAAGGTCTTATTTGTTTTCTTTTTGTTGTTTTTGTTAAAACGCCGTAACAGCATCAATGCCTTTGACACGTGGAAGACCAGAGAACAGACTGAGTTCATCTCTCAATGTTTTGCTTGTTGTCATCAAGAAAATAATAAGAAAGAACATTACCATTTCAATTCTCGGGACTTCTGATAGATTAAGGGTTTTAGTTGAAGTTCACTTGCAGCCCTGTACCATCCTACTGATCTCTCTCATCCCTACCCAGGAAGGACAACGTTCTTTTCCAAAAAACTCTCTTTTCAAGTTTTACCTCTTGTTTGTTTTTTGTTTTTTTTTTTTTCACTTGTTTCTCACTAAGTACTGTTTGACAGCAAAGAATGTGTCCAGTAGCATATCTGCAAACACATCAGTTTTACTGTCATAATTACAGGTTGAATGCATTGAGGTGCAATGCAGCAAGCCTAACTTGAGGAAAGTTAATATTTCTTTAATGTTTTGTTATTCTTTTAGGAAAAGAATTAGAGAACCATTTCCATTCTGCAAACAGGGTGCTTTCTGACTCAAATAGGATTAAACAGCAATGCCTATTCACTGACACATGGCCAGTTAGCTAATGTTTGGCAGAGCTGACTACAATACAATGTTCCCTAGGTGCCTGCCACACTTGGCATTTTCCAGACAGAGTCCTGGTCCTTCATATTCACTATTTTCATTTGTTTCAAAAAACAGAACAGAAGACATTGTTTAAGTGAAGATAGAACAGGTTTTATAGTAACTGCTTGGGCTACAGGTTCAAGGAAAGTGTTTGTTGTGCTCTGTACTCTATTGGATGCTCAAGGTAAAACTCAAACTGGACAAATATATTGTGCAGTTTCAATCCTCTTTCTGAGCTGTGGGAGAAATCCTAAATCTTCCTTGCTAGAGAAGCAGTTTTTGTCCTGCATTTTCAAATGGAACAGTATTATTTTTCATCCAGGAAATAAAAAATCTTCTTACTCTGGGGCAAAGATATCCTTCTACGTTTTAATGTTCTGCAATATTTTCACCAAATTTGCATCCACATTTAATGTTTCCAAACTGTCCCATTCCACTGCACAGCTGGCATCTTGTCATCCCTCCTGCTGTGCCGCCCTGATGTCTTAACAGTATTTTCTGTGTCTCAGGAAGGCAAAGCAGGCTGTTCTCTCTACTGCAGGAGTGTTATCCACACAATGACTGCTTAAATTTGTCTGGATTTAAGCTAAGCTCTCATCCTGAATCAAACAAATATCAGATAATCTTGAACAATGCCAAACTTGATCAAAAACTTTGCAGGGTATGCCTTTCCATTTTCTCTTGCTTTAACCTATGCTTCCTATTTAAATATGTGTCAAATCCAATAATTTAAATTTATGGTAAATTTACTATAATTTACATAAATTCGTGGCTAATGTTTGATGTTCTTTACCAATGTAATGTATGCCTCTGTTCTTAGTGGTCATTTGATGTTTAGTGGTGAAAGCAGGCATTGTGCTGTGCATGCTGTGTTCCTCTTTTTTTTTTTAATGGTAGAGAGGGGGAAAGTAGTGTGACAGCATTTACTGACACCACCTTAGGAACGTTATTGTGTACCTGTTAAACTGAAATAAGAATAAGAAATAGCCAAAAATGAAATAGGGCTTCCCTTTACATTGTGAAATGTTGGGTCAGCATGCTTTATGAACACTGCAGTGTGTTTTTATTCAGTTTAGCAGGAAACTTTTATCTTATGCTGTATGCCCATGAGAAAGCAGTGCCTGGAGCATCTAACCATGCTGGGCTTGATGGGAGATGAAGATGCTGCTCATCTCCCACGTGGCTCGTGGTGCCCATTGCCCTTCACAGAACAGGATGTTGTGTTCTGCCAAATAGGCTGCAGCTCCTCGAATGCTCAGCTTCTGCTGACAGCCCAGCCTGCTATTTGAGGACAATTAGCTGCTGTGGCTTTGGTGAATAGTCCATTATATATGATCTGACAACTCATTTCTGCCTATTATTATTTCAAATGATGCAGTGCAGAGCTCTGCAGGAGAATAAATTGAAACTTCCCACGTCAGTCTCTTGAGGCAAACACCATTTCAGACTGAAGGTGATGTCAGATACATGCTTGTGTTTTTGCCCTAGCCACGGGGAACACAGAATAATCATAGGCTCTTTCTAGGCTGTATTGTCAGCATGTGGCCTTTTGCCAAAAAGAACCAGTTTGGGTTCCACTTACTGCTTTTGGAGCAAAGTAAACCAAAAATTGCAGTATGAATGGAGGCCTGTAATAAAGTGTGGCTGATCCCATAGAACAGTATTTTTCAATTACGGTTGGGTTTGAAGAAATACTGCAAACCCTGGCATTAACTTTTTGCTTAATGGAAAGTAGCGGGGGTTGAAGAATTAAGTTTTTATTTTTGTGTCTGTTTCCTACAACTGAATAATTGTTCCTTTTTCACCACACGATGCAGCACAACAATGTGTTGTTGCCTTCAAGCTCTCAAGGCTAAAAGCCGCAGACTGGCCCCTTGTCACCCAGGAGAGACTGGCATTGGTCATGGGGAGCCATGATGATCCAGTTTCATCTCTCTCCATCATTAACACCTGGGACATCTTTGGCAGCTTTGTGCCCCTGTGGCTGATAATAGGTTCAGCGAGAACAGGAGTTGCTGTGCGGTAACACAGAGATAAAGACTCATCTTTCTTTTTCTTCCCTGCAGCAGCCTGAAGAGGAACAGTCTGCAGGAGATGTCACCAGCTCCAGCTCCTCTGCTGATGACACCGTGTCCTTGGAGAGGAACTCATCCCTGGGTAGCGACACGTCCCTGCCCTTCCCACCCGCGGTGAGCTTTGCACAGCCCAAGGACAGGCGCAGCCTGGATGGGAGCTGCACGAGCATGGTGGCTGTGGAGGGAGGAGAGGGTGAACTCGCTGGCTTGGGAGAGAAGGAAGAGGAGCTGGACAGTATCACAGACGTGCCTGCTCCTTCCTCCGTCTCAAGAAACTCCATGCGGCCGCTGTCACCTTTCCGACGCCACAGCTGGGGGCCAGGGAAGAATGCCACCAATGAAACAGAAATCAATCAGAGGAGGTGAGTAGAGAGCTGCCCAGATTTGCTTTGCATCCAGTCACATGGGCTTATCTGAGCTTTGGACTCAGCGTAATGAAACAGAAAATTGAGGATGCTCCTCGAAACGTTTTTACCTCTGAAGAGTGAAAACAGCCTCCTAACATATGTATATATATCTTTTATTAACTTTCAGGTTGAAAATTCTTAATACCTATAGAACACTCTTGGTTTCCATAGGACAGAAAGAATACCTCAAAGTTTATTAGAGCAAATGCAAATCAAAGAGTCACAGAATCTTTTGAGTTAAAATGGTCTCTTCATTTAGTCCAACTGCCCTGCAATGAATGGGGATGCCTACAGCTGGTCAGGTGCTCAGAGTCCTGTTCAGCCTGACATTGAGTCTTTCCAAGGATAGGACAACCTCTGCCAGTGCCTCAGCACACTGACTGTAAAAAAAAACAAAACTTCCTTAAATCCTGTCTAAATCTCCCCTCCTCTGGTTTGAAACCATTTTCCATTCTCCTATCACAACAGACCTTCAGTCTGTCCCTTTCCTTCTTATAGCCTCTCTCTAGATACCCTGGGACAGATCTTAAGTTTGAAACATCACCACCACTTTCTGTAAGAAGAGTTCTGTTAAAGGAGTAACTGGAGTGTTAAATCTCATTGACTATATGAAGAGATAGAATGGGCTCTAAGGTTTAAGAAAAGGTATGTAGTGGAGAGTTGTGTGGTCCCTTTTGGACTCCCGGTACATTCTCAAGGAATTGGTTCTACTTGATTCTCTCATGGATAGTAAGTCCCATCAAACACATCACCATGCCTCCAGGAAAGATAATTCCTTTTCCCTTTTGTTCTTCAATCCTCTATCTCAGTGGGGGAAAAAGACGAAGATGCAGACTAAGAACATAATTGTATTTCAGTCATCACCATGCCCTGTGCTGCTGGCACTGTTTGGGCTGCAGGGTGATCAAAACCATGCTGAAACTAGGGGAAGCATGGCCATGGAGTTTTATGTATTTTAATGCAGAGCAGGAATCATGGCACTGCACCCAGGCTGCCTGTCCCAGCTGAGCGTTGCTGTCTAGGTGGGCAGCAGGCTTTTAAAATACACAGAGCAACACAGGATGAACGATTTCTTATTTTAATTATTATTTGCTTACTGCTACCACCCTTTTTTTGGCTCTATTCTTCATTCCCAGGTAATATTTCAATGGATTAGGCAATACTGGTACTTTAAAGCTACAGAAGAGTCAGTGTTAGGTATACATCCAGGGTTATGGCAGCACGAGTCCATAAGCTCACAAGCTCGTTTAGAAAGATTTGTTTTTCAGTGCAGGACCTGTTATGTAAGGATTTGTGATGGTAATAAACTGCATAGCTGGCAGTTACTGCTAATGCTTAACAGATGGGGTTAAATTCTTCTCCATCAGAGTTCAGAGGCGGTTTCTGATATGGGAAAATACACTCATTGTAAATGTAAGACAATTTCGGTAAAGGAACAGTAATTATTCTCATATGTTCCTAGATGCAGCTGCCACTACATAAGGATATCTGTCACACAGGTCAATTAGAAAAGAAAAACTGGAAGACCTTTGCTGATAACTTGATTCCCATTTGGTTTTATGTTTTCGTTTGGAAGGAATTTGAATTACTTGTTTTTATTTTGCTTTTTTTCTTTTATCTTTGGTTCTTTTTTCTTTTTTTCATACATGGCTGTAGCGATGCTGAGGTTCTGGTTGCTTAGTGAGCAAAAAGAAATACCAAGAAAGTAGAGCCCAAACAAGTGGCTTCCAGACAAGGCAGTTAAATTTGGAGTGTGTGCTTTCTTTCACGTATGGTGGATACTTTTCCACTTAAAGAGTGGAAAGCCCTCACTGTAATTTGACTTCTGCAAACCTTTGAAATGAAACTATGTGAAGCATGAACCTTCACTAAGGTTCAAACCTGTGCTGCCCCATCCCACCCCTTGTTTGAGCAGCTTGCACTCACTAGTATCAGATGAGCTAAAAAAAGAGGGAGTTGCCACCAGACCCAGTCATGGAGCACAGCTGTGCTGCACAGAGAAACACTGGCAACCAAGCAGCAGGAGATGCCTTCTGGGTCCATCCCCCAGTCCCACCAAAAACAGTCCTGTCTCCAGCACAGAGCCTGTTAGGGTGGGATGCAAGGAGCCTACATACAAAGAAATCCATCTTTTGTAGGATTTGGTCTTTTTCACTATTACATTTTCTGTTTGCAAGTGAGATGAGCGTAGAAAATTATTCACAGAGAAGATTAGGAAAAAATTAATCATCTTAAATAAACTATGAAAACATGCTTATTTCCCCTCTGCACCCCCTCTGTTTGTGGATAATTCCTGCGTCTACATTTTGCTATTGAAAACACAAAGGAAGCGAACAAGGCTTCCACAAAAGGATGTTCATCCTTCAGTAATTCCTGACATTCATAGCAGATTTGAAATGCCTGTCTTTCAACAATAATGCAGTGTTTTTCACTTTGGTGTCTGAGGAAAGAAATGCCTGCATTTTTTACTGATGGATGAAGTGCTGCAAAACTGGAGCTCTTGTTAACCATGGCTGTTAACAGCTTCTATCGAGTGGTTTGCCCTTACCTAAACTTAAACCTGACCCATCATGGGCAGCAGTTAAGTTGAACATGGTCAATACTTGCTAAACAGATTACCTGTAATTGAAAAATGAGATTTGAGAGGATTGAAAGAGTCTCATTGCTTCCTGCAGTACTTCTTTTTGTGTTTTCTCTGTACTTCCATTCCCCCTGTAGGTTGTCTGTCTGGTAGCATTCCTTCAGCTGTCATTTGTTCATTTTATTCCATCCAAGTGTCTGACCACTGTCCATGATTCATTTTCAGTTCAATGCGAGTTCTGGGGGATGGTATAAAGAAGCCTCCCATTCATAGAAGAAGGTACAAAGCCAGCTAACGTGACTAACCATTTTGTGTTTAAATGTCTACTAACTCCATATGTCACCTTAATGAACCTGGAGTTCCCACCTCTCCAAGAGCTGTGCTAGAGTACCGTGTCCCGCTTGCCTGCTTTCCCTCTCCAACCTAACCCTGAGCACAAGCTCAAGCCACTTTCTCCAGAGCTTGGAGCAATCTCAGACATAGGCTTTGGCGTGTGTCAGATTGGGATTTATGACAATAACCATTTACCTGCAGGCAGGGGCATAACTTGTTCCTAGAGCACGAGAGCTGTGCGCCAAGACTTGCAGGAGGGGCATTGCTGAGGAGATGCACCGAAACAACCTCAGAGTCATGGGTTGCTCTGCAGGTCTGCAGCTGGTTAAATTACATGCTGTTCTTTAAAACAACCTCCCGGACAAATAGAAAGTGTTTTTTTTTCTTTGCTTCCATGGGTTTTCTAGTTTTCTTCTGCATAGCAAACTTTCAGTTCCGCATCCATACATACTTTCACTCACACAACCTTTCAGCTGCCCATTAACATATGAAACAGGCTGCTTCGTTTCTGACTCAGCACTTGTGTGGACTGTCCATATTTATACATCTTCAGGTTCCAGAAAAAGAGATGTTTCACCACTCCCCTTCAGCAGTTTGGCCTTTTCTGATCTCCCTCCCCACCCCCTGCAGCCATTCCTCCTGCAGCAGGTTAACTGAGGACCTCCCATGACACAGCTGTGGTTACCTGACGTGCGTGTGAGACGTGTGTTTAAACAGACTACCAAATTTCCACATGTGGGAGAAATGTGAGGAGGGCCTCACCGTGCATCAGCATAAATGAAGCCGCTTGAGCAGTGCTGTGCAGTTCAGGGGAGGGCTCTGACAGGAAAGGCACAAGAAAGAACGTGCTTTTTTACTTCTAAGAAGCCGCTTTATTTGCATGACGCTGCTCTGGAGGAAGCAAGCACTCATCTTCTTAGTTTATGCAAATGAACACCTCTTTAGCAGTCACTATTAATACTGTTACAGCTCCCACAGAGGAGACCTTGAGTCATAATATTTTGAAACTTTGAACTTAAAGAAAATGTCTCAAACAGGCAACCCAAAATGTTTAGTCAAATCTGATAATGTCCTGATGTTCTTTCATAAGCATTCTCTGTCCTTCTTTTCTGGCTTCCCAACCATTTTGCTGTTATCCCCTCTAACACCAGTTGCAGAGCGGCAGCCTGAAATTTAATTTCAGCAGATCTCACACAAGGCTGTTTTCTATAATTGCACTCCTCTTCCCCAAGTCTTGTTCTGTGAAGGCTTTTTGCATGCTATGCAATGATCTTGTGCAGTTTGATGGTGTTGCCAGCAGATTGTGGGTGGTTCATCAGCAAGATTATAATTCTGGAAGACTCTGCTTTCCAGAACCCTTGCCAAAAGATCTTTATTCTTCTTTGAGATCTTGCACCACTTTCTGGCTTCCTCTGTTATGCATGCACAGCTCCTCCCCCTCCTCTCTTCTGCCTTCCTTCCCTGCAGTTGTAGCATTAGAGATTGTCACTATACCGCGACATCATTCAGAAATAGAGGCATCTTTTGAATCTGGTGTAAACGTACACATCTTTATGGAGTAAAGTTGTCTGTTCAATTTGTAAGCAACCACGAGCTTCTGACTTCTGCAAACAAGTCAGTGACAGGAAGTCAACATGAGCACAGCTCCAAGGGTCCTTAGCCCAGCAGTCTCGTGGCCACAAACAGGTGGCTTGGGAGAGCAAGAAAAGGAAAAGCACTGATGATATTTTCCTTGAGACACTTGCTCAGCCTTCAGCTAGTTTCCTCTGGGTGGGTTTTACTGACCCAGCTCAGGGTTGAACATAGGTCTGAAAGTGCAGATTGAGGTTGATGGTGCAAAGGGGTTTGAGGGGTTTCCTGTGAACACGAGGATATGTTTCTTTTAAGTATTTAGCCACATCCCTCATTTATACCTTCCTTTGCCACATGGTGTAGTTGTATAATGAAATATTGATGTATGATGGGAGGGTCTCCATAAGGAGTGCTTATGGTATTGAGCCGAGAGCTTCTTAGGTAAGCACCTAGAGCTTTGGGTTGCAAAGCACAGGTACTTCAGATGTATCTTAATAAAGCAAGTAGCAATTATCTGAATTCCAACACTGAATATCAACCATAAATACTTCCGAAATGTTTCCAGTGTTGTACTGTGCATGGGAGCAGTGCAAGAACTTGACATGCAACGGATGCAGTCAGTGACTTTAAACACTTCTTTGTGACATCTGAGGTTCCTGACGTTTCACAAACCGTGATCCAGGGACACTCAGACTTGTGCTGCTCATGCTGTAGGCTCCTGGCTTGGATCAGAGCATGCTCTGGCCACATCCTCTCCATGCATGGCCCACAGGGGAGGGCTGGGAGCAGGACTGGTGCAGCACTGCTTGGCAGATCTATGCTGATGCAAAATTTCCTTCAGACTTACGTTTCCTGGACAGCCTTTCTGGTATTTAGAGGTCTTTTATATGCCATAGCTGACAAGAAGATTGATTTCTCTGTATTTGCAAAAGCTGCAATTGGCCCATGAGATCGCAGAGAAAAAATAACAAAAGCGGTATTTAAAATGACAACCAAAATATTTGCGTTCTGCATTTGCATTGCTTATGTCTTTCCTGGTGCAACTTGGGATTCTTCGGGGGTATGGGATTTGAAAGGCTTTCTAGTCAAAGCACTCCTTGAAGGACCCTGATTTGAATGAATCCCAAGTTAGCAGCAAGACGAGCTTGTTTTTCCTTCCAGCCTCTTTCACTGACTTGCTGTGCAGCTTTTAAGAATGTAACTCCCCTTTCTTATTTTTCCCAAGTGTAGCCTGAAGTTATTAATTCTTGTGTGGAGGAGACTTTGCGTGATTAAATATTTGTAAGGGGCTCTTTTTCTGATTGTAGGAGACAGGTACCAGAAAATACTAATCATTACTAACACAATGGCTGTGTGATTACTTATGCAAAAATGACTTTGCTGTGTCTCAGCCCTGTGTTCCCAAAAGCATCTCTCCCCACCAGGAACAGTTTCTGTTGTACGCTGGCAGGGTGGGATGGGTGTGAGGGAAGCACGGGCTGCCCCGCTACCTGTTTGGTGTGTTCTCACAGCCGGAATCATACGTTAGTGACGGTTATTTCTGAGGGCTTTTTTTGTGTGTGTGTCTGTTTGTTTTCATTTTATTCAGAAATGAGAGTATTTTAACACTCCCCTGTGCCGTAACTAGCCAATAATCACAGCCCTTTTCCTTTCTTTGCCTCCTTCAATGTTCCTAGTTTGAGCTGGTGTCCCTCTGGTGTGCAGTTCGCTGCCATGGGTCCTGACTTTAATTGTAGAAGGTATGGTATAAATAAATGTGCTGCAGCAGCAATCGAGTGCCGCAAACTGTGTTGTCAGCTTGTCGTGCATTGCCTTCTCCTCTGCTGCTCTGGCTGAAGTGTGCGCGTGTCTGTTTGCTTCGTCTGCTTTTTCAGCCATGAGCTGTGGTTATGGGTGTCCCAAACTGGGGTACGGGTGAAGGCAGTGGCTGCTTTTTGTTGGCTTTGGGTGTCCAAGAACTGCGCTTTTGGTCCGAACTGCTCTGCTCCACGATGATGTTAAGGTGTGTTTTTCTGCACGTTGGTAACTATGGCAACCATAGAACACACACTGTGTTGTGGACACATCTCTTGAGGAGTTCAGTTGAGAGCTTGTTTTGAGGAGTTCAGTTGACAGCTCGTTTGCTCCCTGTATGCTGAAAGCCTCCTTCGAAGAGGCTGATCGCTTTCTGTGACAACAGTCCAGCAGTCATAGATGGACGTTTCCCAGGCTCTCAGGACTCGCTCCTTCAGGAGAAGTCTTCAAAGTTGGAACTAATGCTTGCAGGTCAGATCTCTACCTGATGCCATGCTTTCGCATAACTGGAAGCCACCCTCATGGAGTTTACAGCCTGTTTTTCTCTGGCATTTCTTGCTGGGCGTGGGTAGAGCTATTGACACTCTCTTTCTAAAGGCTAGATGTTGGGAAAGAAGTTAATCTGTCCTTCAAGTTACAAAATTAATTCTGTTTCATCTACGTACTAACAATTACAGAATGGTATTACTAAATGATAGCTATTTTATGGCAGTTTTGAACAGAGTTCTTTGTGTTACAACAAACTGCATTTTTTCTGTACTCTGTAATATTGTTATTGTTATCTTGGGATAGAAGAAAAAATGTTCCTGAGCCCTAAATAATTGGTGAGAAAGGGACTCATTTCTCTTTGCAGGTGTTTTAGAATTAGCTTTACGGTGCCTGCTATTGATACGCGTTGTTGAATCAAAATCTTTCTAAAGCAGATTGAATTGTAAATGCCTCATCCAGCCTTCTTTCTCATTAATCAACATGAAAAAAATCTTAAAAAATTCAACAGATCTTTTTCCTCAAGGCTTGTAGCATTTTTGGCTTTGAAGTTGCGTATTTATCAATATGGTTCTAAACGAATGCAGAAAATGAATCATTGCTATGCAAGTCTACCTGAATTTAAAGCTCCTCTGGTTGTTCAACTAATCTGTGCAATCCATAGTGTGTTTTCCCTTTCATACATTGGTGCTAGTTGTTTGTTGCCTGCTTTCAAGTCGGTAAATTGTGTTTCTTGTGACTATTTTTTTGTGGGTAAACAGAAATTGCTTTAAAAAGTGATCAACCTTTATGTTACTTGCTCATTTGGTGTTATTCTGTATACCAAGCTGGAGTACATACGTAGGGTTTATCTTGCTTCTCACCAATAGGATTTGTGCACGAGGTCGAGCATTAGTCATGGAGGTGTGAATCTGCAAAACGTGCATATTAACCCCATATGGCAGTGGGCTTTTCAGTTTTGGCATGAGGTGCACAAGGATTAGAGGCAGAATATGAGGGCTAAGAAAGATCGGATGGAAGTAATCACATCTTAAAAGGGAATTGTTTTGTGCAGATGAAAAGAGAGTGTATTAGCTTTATTTTCTGTAGAGGTCACCTGTCTATCAGCAGGTGCTGTCTCTACAGAGGTTGGCCAGATCTTTTATAGCTACCATGTTCTGCACACCAAAGGTTGGTGTTTTGAATATCACTGAGTGATTGTGTCTAGCTCCATTGGTCAGAGCTAGCTTCATCAGCAAGTGATAAAGCAACACTGAGTGGCTGATGAGGAGAAAAAAACAGGAATTAAAGGAAAAACAGCTTTGGCAGAAAGACGTTGTTGGCACCCAAGCTCTGTGCAGTGGCAAGTGCTAAGTGGATTCAGAGGATATGTCTGCAAAGATGAACATTGCATGCAGCCCAGTGCTGATTTTGTGGGAGGGCAGTGGTCCAGGACAGATAGTGTTGTGCTGTATGTCTTGTGTCACACAAGGTGCTGCTGTTTCTTCTGATTATAGCATAAATGTAAATATCTCCCCTGATATCTACACTTGTTTGTTGAGAGTAATGTGCTGAGGGATAGCATCAGCATAGCTCTGAGTGGTTCAGCTAGTGACTGCATTCTGATTTACACTTGAAAGTACTATGAGCTGTATGACACCCGTTGCTGAGAGCTCCTCAGGATCTAACCTGCGTGGTTTCTCTTCAGTTACAGCCTAGAAGGCCTTGCTGGAGACTCTGGTGAGAAGAAGAAGCCCTCTGCAAACATGGAGGCTGCTTCTCTGAGCTCCAAAGACCTTCCACGGAGCACACTCACCAGCAACCAGTGCGGCTCCCTGGTCTTGCTCACTGAAGAACTTGAGCAAGGGGAAATCAGAGACTATGATCACCAGGTAAACCTGCCCAACCATTACTGCATTTCTTGGAAAGTCTGCATCTACATTTTAAAATTTCCTTTTTCAAGGTGGCAATGAAGGCTTCTACCCTGTACGTGTGATATAATCAGCCTTCTGTTTTAACACAGAGAAATTGCCACTTTGTTCAGATGTGCTGCTTGGATTCTTGAAGCAGTACAGTTGATAGATGATGTCCTAGTGGACAGAAATAAGCCTTGTAGTAATTTGTCAGTTAACATTTTAAGGTTAGCCAAAGTTTGTGTGTTTCTTTTCTTTCGCAGACACAACTAGAATCAGAAGGCACATTATAAGCAACAGTTTAGCAAAATTTTAATTGCATGTTAATTGCATTTAGTGTGATCTCTGGAGCAGAAGTCTGTGATATTAAGGGTAGATGGACCAAAACATTGTGAGAGTCTCTGATTATTTTTATTAAATAAGCAATTATGCTCTTAAATACTTTAAAATACCCTTTATTTCAGAGCTTGGTGTTTCAGCCATGGTTCATTCTGGGAACCTGCCAGAATCATTAGTCAGCCCACCTTCTCTACCTCGTGGAGTCACTGCTGTCTATCAAGGGCAGTAAATGAGTCTTGCAGGTTCTGACCAGTGAGAACTGATGTGTGAAGGCTCTTATGCCTTCTCTTGTGTTGAGGAATGGCATTTTGGAGAAGTACAGCTAAGCGTCAGGTTTGTTACAGCGAGGAGCCAGAATCACAGCAGTAATTTCTGTGCCTTGAGAACATCCACCTTGCAATAGCTCGCAAGAAAAGTTAGCAGCTAGTTTCTATTCCAAAAGCAGTTAGTTGCCTTCTACTTAAAAGAAAATGTTGCATTTTAACAACTTGATGCTGCTTGCATTTTTGGTTCTTGCATTTTTCACCTGTGCCTTACACTGGGATTGTTTGAATTCCCACTGTTTGAAAGCATGAATTTCAGTAATTTGATAGTTTATTTTTTCTTCTGTTCTGCAGATCCATCAAGCACCACACCCACAAGGATTCAATTTCTGCACTTCCTCCGTTTCGTCTTCACTGACCAAATCTGTGTCTTTAATGTCAATTAGTAAACCATCTCTGGACAGTGAGTAACACGATTCCCATAATCTCCTTCTTCTCTCTTTTCCTATGTGTTATATATACCTACCTTCCCAAGGCACAATTTACTAGCACTTGCTTTTCCATTTTATGTGACATATATATTTCACTGCAGAATGAAATTGTGGGTGGAAAGCCAGAACTCATTCAGTTTAGATTCTTATTTTGTTATTCCCAGTATATCCCTGCTGTTTCTAGTTATGTTGTTTTCATTTGCTTCTTTCATAATTATACTACTGCTATGAAAACTGTGATGTATTGAGTTCGTTATAAAAAAAAAAAAGTATGTTTGAATTTTGTACCATTTCAGAGTTGCTGCTTTTGGTGTTGAGGTAAATTCCTTTTGGGATGTTGTTTTCCTGCTTTTGATTTTTTTTTAAAGTTGCTATGTGTCGTGGTCTCCTGGGGGGAGTTTGGTGCTATTTCTTTTGTTGAGATAATGACTTGGGGGCAGATGGGTGCCATTTATTAAATCTCAATCCTGAAGCAAATTGTAAATGTTGATTAGGGGAAGTTTTTCAATTTAGGTTAGCCTGATTGAAGCAATAGAAAGCACTTAATTTTGCAGCTTCACTGAATTGATTCTTTCAGCTGAAAAAGTCACTCGGAAGGCTCCAGCTGGATGTGCTTAGGAAGGGCCATGTTACACATGCTTTCATTTTATTAACTGCCAGCCAGAAAATGTATTGACTTTTTACATCACATCTTGTCAATCGGTGATGATTCCTGATCTTTTCCTCTTTATTAGCGTGCTTTTTCCTTGAAGCTGTGCCATACACATCTTGTTCCTATTGCACGCAATTAGAAGTGCAGGGCAGCAGCCTGGCCCAGGGCTCATGTGCTGTGATTAGCACAACCCTGCTTCCCCAACAAAACCAAACCACCACTTTTTTTTCTTTTTTTTTTTGTGGTCAGTTGGCCAAGCATCTTCCCATGCAGTCAGCAGATGGGCAAGGGGTTTACGTGATGGCTGTACGCCCTCAGATGAGGCATTGAGATGCATTTTGGTGCTGTGCAGCTGAGGTTAATGACAAGTTGTTAACTTGAATGGAAACATCAGGTGCAGATGGAGCTGTGTGGAGGAACCACAAATTCTGCAAAGCTGGGCATGGAAAGGTGCTTCAAAGAAAGGCATTTTATTCATCTGTTGGAAGAAGCTCACAGAGATTGTGTTTGTAGGAGACATTTCTAACTTCTTTACAATCATTCTTCCATGATTAATAAGCATGTGGCTTAACAGATGTGGCCCCAGCAATGGTAACCAAAACACTGGCAAATCCATCCCATGAAAAGACCAGCTCCTGCTCCATGCTGTGCTTCGTCTTCTTTCCTTCTGGTGCTGGAGGCTTTCATGATTTTTTAAAAGCAACCAATTTATTGCCGTTGCACACAGTTGCTAACCAAACACTGTAAATAACTTGACCAACTCCCAGAAAATGCACATTCGGAGGCTGAGAGGACCCAGCAGGTTGATGCTGTTCTCCCTCTTGCTTGATGCTTTCCTTCAAACTCAGAGAAGAGGGGTGTGATGACACTGGAGGGTTCACAGAGTGATTGAGGTTGGAGTGGAAACTCTGAATGCCACCTGGTCCGGACATCTAGGGAAGGTTGCCTAGGACTATGTCCAGAAAATGTGCCTGGACCATGCCCAGGATTTGTGCCACTGCCTTGGAATAGGAGAAATTGCCAACTTGCCCCTCTTTTTTGTCAAATCACCCACATTAAAATTGTCATTGAGGCCTAAGTTGGTGGTAGACAAGTTTGGTGGTCCCACATTCCCTCTTTATTGTCAGCCTAGCCATTATGGTCTCACTGAGGTAGAAGGAAAAGAAGATACGAGATGCCTAGAGGGACTGTAGAAGAAATAGCAGGGTTAGTTCTGCTTCAGGTTACACGTCTGTGAGTTTTGGATGGTGGTATTAAAAATGACTGATGCTTGTGTGCTTCAATTTTTCAATAGTCAGCTTGCAGCACCTCAGGAGAGCCTCATTTTTATAGCAAGGTGGTTTCTGAAAATTGCTGTTCTGAGGTGGCTGAAGTGAGCATCCAGAAGGATTACTCAACTTGACAAAGTCTCTTCCCAACTCTGATACTTTCCTAACTTGGGAAACTTCAGTAGATTACTTTTTCAGTCGCTCTGAAAGAGGAATAAAGTTACTGAGAGCTGTGAGTGCATGTTTGGCAGCTTAGTGTTTTTCATGAGGGGAGTCTCAATTCTTGTCACCTTCCTTTGAAATTCATGTTATTGCACCAGAATGCTTTTGAACTATGCAGAATAAATCCTTCATTTCACGCAGGTGTATCTAGGAAAATGTAATTATCTACGTTTCTATATTCCACTTGCATCATTTTATGGTAGATGCTTTTTAAAAAGGAATTCCCAACCCCTGCAAATATGTTTGAGTGATAAGGGCAGCAACATGTTTTTCAGAAAAGCTTCAAAAATTAAATCCAGTCAAGTAAACAGATGGAGGATTTTCTGTTATTGTTCCCATATACTGCTCGAAGTCTTGAGGCAGAAGCAGTTTCCAACACTGAGTTTCTAACCCACGCTCCATCTGATGTCTCAGATGTTCCAAGAGTTGCTGTGGCCATTCACAACTGTTAGTTTTTTAGCGTTTTATGGAGGGAGGTCACAAGAGCTGTTGGCTGGAGCGCTCGGAAGACTGCTTTCAGCTTTGGAATAGCAAATTTCCAGTATGGAGCATTGTTATAAAGCCAGGAACTGCTATAAATAAAAGCACTGAAATGGGAATTGAATTGAACTGTGCTGGAGGAGGTTGTTCTATTTGCGGTAAAGTATTATTGTTCATCTTGACTTTTAGTCTAAATAGACAGTAGACTGCAGAAGAAAGAAAGCATGGTGTTGCCTGGTCGTGTTCTTCAGATCTTGGATACCAGATGAACTCCTCTGAGAGGCAGCCTAAACAAAATAAATGTCTGAGTCTTTTCAGAAGTTCTTCACTTTAAATGCCTTTCACTGGGTTCCAGTTTAGAATTGCTCTGCTTCATTTGAAGAAGTGTGCACTTAAGTTGAAGAAGCACGTACGTAATTTGAGTCAAACCCTTTTGGTCAATGGCATTTATGACTAATGGCTGAAGGAAATTTTCAGGGGAGTTAGCTTTGCATTGATTGCATTGCATGGATATTCTTTGGATAATATTTTCATCTTCTGAATTCAGTTTTGGCGTATGATATCAGCAACGCAAAGAATTCTTACTGTTTTATTGTTCTAAATTCTTATTTTCATTGGCTGAATAATATTATTGGCTGAAAGGCCCTTCCCCTTCACTTGCATGACCAGAGGACAGATGCCCTCATAGTGTTGGAGTGGTGGATATTCAGCAGCCTGGTGCTCGTCAGATCACAGCACAGAGGTTTCCACCTGTGATCGTATGATGGGAAGTTTTAGGAAGTACAGCTCTGTTATCTCCATGAGAAGTGGTGTAGCAGTATCAGTGAAAAGAGGTGCCAGCTGGCTCCTACATCCCTTTTCAGAGAAACCTCTACTTACAAAGAATTTTTGTAAGGCTGATGCTGTGCTCTGCTCCTAATTTTTTTTTTAAACAGGAATTGCAGTAAACCATCCTAATTTACTAAGTTTTCAGGCATGGCCATAAACAAATAGCAGCAATTCCCTGAGAGTGTGCACAGCAATAGAAAAATGTAACTTCAGAAACTGAAATAAGCAGATGGCAGAGAGTATTTGAAAAAATGCATTTGAACTCATTTGTGTTATCCTTCTGATGATGAGAGATCTGGTGTTGCAGACGGATTGCCGAGTTTAGCTCTGTATTTGGTAGACTCCTAGGCTGGGGCTGGGCAGGATGCAGAGGGGCTTATCTCGAGTTTAGGCATTTTCTTTTAAACAAGATAATGAGTTTTACAAGAAGACAGTAGAAGAGGTGGTTGTTTTTTCTGTTTTGTGGTGGAGAAAAAGGTAATGGATGCTTTAGGCTCTCGGTTTTAAAGCTGAAAGCTTTGAAGGACGTAACATTACCAGAATGTTGTGTTTTTTAAGAAATGGAAACAGGGAGAAGTTCTCCAGGTAGATTAAGTTGACTTTTCAGATAAAGTATCCTTGCTGTATCTGACAGCTGCGGGGTGTCATTTAACTGCAGAACGCATCATAAAACTGATATCTTGTGTTGTTTTAGTTTGATTCCCTTACAATTATTTCAGAGAGGCAGATAACCTTTGTCCGTTATGAGTTCCTGTAAATGTATGCCAGCAAAATGTAAGGAAAGCCTTGAACGTTGCATTGTGCATGCAGTAAGACCTGCATCCCCTGAAACCTGCACCCTCTGCAATTTGCACATTCTCAATTCTTTGTTTCTTGTGCCTCTTCTGAAGCCAGATGCTTTGCAGACATTTCCTTTGCTTTGTTTCTAGTTTGCTTTGGCTGCTTTCCTCTCCTTTTTATTATTAAATACATTTTCAAGCATGCTCTAATGTCTGCTGTTAACCCACTTCTCAGCCCAGGGCCGGACTCGACCATCGAGACGAATCTCCTTCTCCTTCAGCATCTCTCCACTCATTCCTAAGTCTAAAACTCTCTTTTCTATTGGCTCTTCTTCCAGTGATGAGGAGGAGGAGTTGGATAGTAAGTAATCGTTTTCTGTGCATTGCAGCCATTATGGGTCTAAACAAAGGGAAATCTGTGTTTCTGCTTCAGACTTTGAAGTTTCACTTCGCAAACATTAAACTAACCTTTCTGTCGCATGATATCTAACAGCATTATTTTAGTCCTGTATCTGAATGCTAACTAATGGCAGAATAACAGGTTTATAATCCAAAGAGTCTTGTACACCAGCAGTGCTGAATCTCGTCCAGTTAATTTTGGTCTGTATCCATTTGGTGAATGTTGTCACCACTCACTTTAACTGGCAGTGTTGTCATTACCTGTTTATAAAAAACAAAGTACTTGTCTTGAGATTGTTGCAGCACATGGAATTAAGAGGAGGAACAGAGCCTCTGTATGTGAGAAATGACTACATTGCTTGATGGGAACAGGAAAAGAGAGAAGCCCTGATGGTAAATTCAGAAAATTTTGGTTACAGCTCCACAGTTGCCCTACTGAGTACAATGCAAGCCAAACACCTAAGATCATCAAGGTGTTTGTGTTAGATCCTGATTTTAAAACTGGAATAATTTTGTCAGGAAGCTGTATAGTGCCATGTGTGGTAGTTTTTCTTCCTGCTGCTAAACTTCTTTGTTCAAAGTAAATCCAACTGAGGCAGAAGCTTAAATTAGTCATTAACCTCCTCCTCCTTTTCCTCTTGTTTTTTCTTAAGTAGACATAACAAAAATATTGAAGGTGCTTCCTCTTTCTTAAACGTGTTTTGTATTATTAGACTACTGAAATAAACTAGAACGGATAACACTCTATCTATAGAGGTAATTCAGAACTGGCTTCATCAGCTGGTTCTAATACGAGCTTCCATCCCTTGTATGCACAGTGGGAGAGGAGAAATTCCTTTCCAGTCCAACAGATTTTGGTCAGTTTTTGAACCTGAGACCACTCAGTTTTTTAACCCTATCCACTCCAAATACCTGCTGCATGTGTACAAGTTTTCCTCCTTTCCATTCCCAATCTTCACTGTGGATTTGTCCCTTGCTATAAGTTCTTCTTGGGTATCATACCACCCATGTCATTATTTAAGCTCTCTCCTCTCCTTTTGCTCTGTGCTGTCTTTAACAAAACTCACGATTTGTGGTCCTCACAAAGGCAGGGGTGCTATGGCAAAAATAAAAAATAAAAAAAAAATTAAAAATTTAAACTTTTTGATGTATTTCTTTTTGAGCATCCAAACACTGAAGTAATTCCTGGCAGTTGGGTGAGGGTACAGCAATTTTTGCGGGTATTTCTATTAGCCAGTATTTATCTTTGCTCCCTTACTTGTGCTGTGTTACTGACAGCTATTTGAAGTAAGGTCATACATTTTCTCCCACAGAAATGTTGCTTCTTTCACATGTGTTATTCTGTCATATTGGAGAGTAGTGTTGTGACTTTATATAAAGGTTGGTTTAGCTACAGCTAACTCAAGATCCCCTTGGCAAATGGACATTTTTCATGTAAAAATTCCAGATATCTATTTCTTTCTTCACATCTTCAAGGTTCATAGAGGATGGATATGTTGATCTCATCACGTATATAAAACATGGTTTTCAGATGGCTGGACAAGCCAGACTGCATCTGAGAAAATGTTTAATCGTTGTGATGAAGCCTTTGGATTTCTTGGCCCAGAGAAGTTGAACTGCTGCCTGCATTGAGGGTTCACAGTATGCTAGTCCTATTGCTGCTTTCTGCATAATGGACCTTGAGTGATTGTTTCAGTTCCAGCCACCATGTGAAGTAATTTTGAATGGTGAAGTTAAAAGATGTTTAGATAAATACACCAAAGTTTGGCTGCTGACACAGCAATGGACATACGCAGCGATTCTGACCTTTAAGAAAGAAAAAGCACCTCTTCTGTGGGCCATGAAATCTGTTTTAGCATTTCAGTTTTGTACCTGGCCATGACAGGAAACGCTTGTGCTCAATCTGGGAGCGTGTCCTTTTTTATGCTCATCTTCATGGGCTGTATAACCTGCAGCAGAATATTGATTTTATGATGCTAAACTGTAACCTAAAACTTGGACTGTGAAATCATAAACAGGCCATCACCTTGTTTTTTGTCTGGATATGTTTTGCCCGTCAAGAGTCTCCCATTTGTAAGACAAAATACTACTGCAGTAAAAGATAAATAGAGCGTAATTGAAGTTCCCACGCAATGTACTTTCTCAAGGTGCTGAAAAACAGTCATGAATATCAAATCTTTATAGCTCTTGATTCAGTGTTCCTCTGCATTTGTTACATTAACTGCAAAGGAACAGAAAGATTTGTGAAATAGTGAATCCAGTCCAATTGAGTAAGCTGTTATAAAAAGGAAAGAGTGGGGAGGCTTGACCCATGCAAAAGAAAAGCAGAGCCAGAACAAAACCCAGAGTCTCCAGGGGTCTCACCAAGGATGGAGGCTGGGAATTACTTCTGTGATCTTAGGAGACAATTAGGCAGTAGGTAGTATCAAAAAAACCCTCTATAATCAGGAAATGGAAGTGGAGACTTCATTCAGTATGCGTTATGGTATTAATCAGATTTTTTTGGATAGCTCATTAGTTAGAGGGAAGATTTTGCAGGTGAGATCCCGAGAGATCTCCAAGCAGGGATTAGGTTATGCAGTGCTTTAGTTTACACAAATAAAGAGGCGACGCTTCTGTCTCAACCAGTGCTGATACAATCAGCAATTAGGAAAACGTGTGGTTTAGACTCACAAGGCATAATGTTGTATGCACAGTTTTCCTTAATGCACTTTTGGATACAGGACGATCTTTGCCTCTTCAGTGAGGTGCCTTTTTGTGTGCATCAGTAGCATTAATGCATTAACAGAATTTGAAGTCAAAAGGCTGGCTTTCTTCAATGCGTATGCAGAAGCCCAGCAAGATGCAAGTGGTCCTTGCAGTGAGCTGGGGGCTTTTGGAGTCCTGACAACCAGAGGGTCTTTTCTCCCCTCTAAATCATTTCATCACCATTTTTCAGTATTCTTCCACGTTTCTGGTAAATGGTATCACCTACCTGACCTGCCCTGCAAGCGTTGTGCAAGCAGCTTTCTTGTGATGTACAGAGACGACGTGTCGGTGGCAGAGCTTCAGCAGTGTGTCACAAATCAGCCTTCATCCAGCACAGTGCTGTGGGGCTGAGCTCTGTCCTGGCAATGCATTGAGGAAAATGGAATAAGGCTTCCCTTGTTTCCTTTATTCTTTATGAAGCGTTTCAGGATTTTGTTGGGAAAATGAACTATAATTTTATCAGGGAGGAGAGTTTTGTACATGAAACCCAGATGTGTTGCACAATGGATTCCTTCTAGTGATGTGTCAATGAAAGTATTGTGGCAGAATGATTTGCTTTCATACCTATTGTGATTACCCTGGCAGTTCTGTATCAGATACTCAGATTTACTAGCCAAGTTAACAGGTACACATCATTTGCTTAATAGCTGAAGAATGATAAAAAATACTAAGCAATCTTTCACCTCAGCTTCTAATCTGAGATCATCTAAGGTTAAGGGGAACAGACTTGATCCTGAGCACATGAAATCTGTTCTCTCCCTCACTTCTGATAAACATTTCCCTCTCCTCTTTGACTGTCCAAACATGGAAACTGTTTTTAAATCAGTGAGCTAAGACTGTAGCCTAACGCTGCCTTCACCTGCCATCTCTCCTCTCTTCCAGGTACTCAGGCATTTGGTGGCCCCGCGGGTTCCTTGGTTCAGAGGTACGGTATTTTGGGATTCCCCAATTCTTTTGGCTCACCTGTGATGTGCTCCCATTTGGAATACCAGAAGTCTTCCTAGCAAAACCTCAAGTGTGTTAATCAGCCCCTTGGCATATTTTAAACAATACAGTGTGAAAATTGGTTTAGGTCTTAGCTCTAACAAGGCTTTATTCGCAGATTAATCCATCAGACTGTTATTTAACCCAATGAGTTTAACCTGAGTTGTATTTTATGCTAGAAGTAGTAGTTTTTCCTCCCTTTATCAAGTCTGTCTGTATTTCTTTAATGATCTTTGTTTTTTTTTATGTTCCTTTGCATCCTTGCAAACTGTACAGAGGTGATCTCTGCAATGGGTGTAATTCCTTAATCTTCTGTAGAAACTGAGGAGGTCATAAGCTGGTCCATGTAAAGGCAGGCAGAAAAAATATGACATCCACAATATGTGTAACTGAATCTAAATAACCATTGCACTTTATTTTCTGTTGGTATTCTCATCTCTCTGGGGTGGCTTTACAGACGGTGTGGTTTCTGTTACAGACAGCCTTTTCACAGGGTTCATTATGCACCGTGCTCGGGAAGGAGATCTCCCATTAAAAGATGTCCATCCCTTCTGCCTGCCCAAAGCCTGAAATAGGCTGCATGCTGACAATTAAATGCCAAGGCTGATGTTTCTGTGCACAAAGGGACAGACTTTTCCTCTAAGCAGGCAGATGCTGAGCAGGTTATTTGTTATTTGGCTGTTGAAGCAGCAGAGGGTGCTGTGGCATGCTTTGAGGATGGAGATTGCTTAAAAAAAGACTTCCTTGGAACATGTGGCAAACTGCTTGATTGGTATTTTGCCTTTATTGCCTTCATGTGTGTAACACATTAATCCATGCCCCTGCAGAATAACAAATGCATTTGTCCTTTAAAAATGTACCACATTTGCCCTTTAAAAAGTACCTATCCTCTTCATATGTGCTTTGGGAGAAAAAATTGAAAATAAAACCCTGCTTCTTTCTTTTTTGATTTTAGCATATCTGAAGAGAGCAGCAGTGTCCCCTCTATTAAAAGTGGAACAAAAGTCAGTCGTACCTTCAGCTACCTCAGGAATAAAATGTCCAGCAGCAAGAAGAGCAAGGTAAGTGCTTTTTGTAGTTTGTATAGCCATGAGAAACCTATAGGCAGCAAAGATCAATTATGTATTTCAGTGTGTTTCCATAGCGTGGTATTTATGTCTTCACCCGACTTTATTTTTCCTTTTGCAAGGGGAGGATCTTCTGTACGGTCCTTGAGAAGAGCAGTGTGGGAAATTTTAGCGGCCCCAAATTAAAATGCATCCAAGGCAAAGGTTTCCTGTGCAATGTTTTGGCCTCTTTTTCCCTGCTGAATTGTTTTTCATTTTAGAGAATAGATTGCATTCTAGCATGAGTTACGGTTTTGCAGTGATTGATGGGTCTAATTTTTACAGGGCCTGAGAGGCATTTAGCAAAACGAAGACAGGAGCTGTAAAAAGCTGGCTACCAAAGGTTTCTATCATGTTTCCCCTTTTTTCCTACCTTTGTCACAAAGTTTCTACACACTGCTCAGTTGCTCAGACCACGACCTTGAGAGATGGCTATTGCTTATATTTTCCTCCATTTCTGGAGGAAGTGGGTTGAGTTTGCTGAAGGTTAAACACTTTCTCAGCACAGTCAAATTTCCTGGGAACAGAACTGGTTATAGAAGTAATTACATTAATGCTGAGTGCTTCACAAAAACAGACTACTTTTCCTTTAGATTGTCCCCTGAAGATGAATATATGTTTGGTTTTTTTTGTTGTTTTCTGTTGCTTGGATCTTTTTCTCTTTAATCTCATCCCTATTTACCATGTCTGACAGATAGAAGCTATCTTAGCACCTTAGCTCACAGCATGCAGTCTACGTTGTGTGCTTAACTGATGCCTAACTACTGTGTTGATAAATCCTATTGGAAGGCCCCTGAAACACGTAACTACATCTTCAGATAAGAGTTGGAACAGCAAACAGGAAACAAGTTGTGGCATGATGCACAGTGCCTATCATGTAGTTACAGGGGGGGTCGCAGCCTGTCTGATTCATTTAGCATTTAGCACTTGGTCTGTCACCCTGTGCTCCTGTGATATAGGTGGGTTTGTGCTGTATAGTGGCATGGTGCACATTTAAATGCTCACTTTTGGAAGATTGCATCACCATTGCAATGAGGTATCAGCTGTAATGACCTCAATGTCCATAATGTGCAGTTCCTCTTTAAGGATCTGTCTTTGAAGATGCAAACTGCAGTTACTGACAGCTCCAGGCTGCTGCTGAAGAGCTTTAAGACAATGCTGTTCTTTGCTGTGAAGTGCAGCATCCAAAAAAAATGCTCAGAAATGCCAGTGCAATACACCAGTGAGAAGCTGTGGCTCATGTTGCACAGACTGTGCACAAGACTGGAAATTCATTCAGTGGTTCTTGCAGTTTGGATCTACCATCTCCAAGTCAAGAACTAAATGTAAACAACAGGTTTTGTTGGGGCAAGCAGGAATATATGGCAGATATTTGCTGTGTCTTTCTGAGAATCATGGGATCACTAAGGACAAGAAAAGACCACAGAGATCATCTAGTCCAACCATCAACCTGTTCTTAAATAAGTGTAATCTATTTGAGTTCACTGAGTTCATGATTGTGTTTGAAACTGTCAATAAAACTAGAATTACTCCAAACTGCCAACCATCACTCATACACTCAAAATTGCAGTCCATAGCAGTTCTGATGTTTTGGCTAACAAGAAAGCCATGATATCCACGTTACAATTTCTCTTCTGCTTTTAGTGAAATGTTTGTGCTACGTGCATTTTAGGACTTCAGCAGTACATTTAAATAATTCAACGTAAGACTTCTTGGGAAGGCTGAATTCTCAAACCTTAGGGCTGATTAAAACCTGCAAGATTTAAAAAGAAAAACAGCAAACCTTGAAAGAGGAAGTTGAACAGGAAGAGTTGGTTTCTGCTGCTGTCTGGGCTGTCAGCAGGGAGAGGGAGAATGCAAGTTCTTTCCAACTTGAGCCAGGATTTTCTCCAAACCTGGCTCCAGAAATGCATAGTTTTCTAAGATTAACCATAAAATAAAGCACTTTGGGGAATGCTGGTGGCAGTGGCTCTTCTTGAAAATGAGTTTTGGGGAAGTTCTGTAAAAAAAGGACGTTTGGAGTATTAACTGTGGTGAGGACACTGGTGTACGTCTGTGTGTGTTTACCCGTCTGCTGAATGTTACGCAGGGATTAGTCAGTGAATCTCTTGCAATCAGCAGCACGCACTGCTTCACGCTTTTAAGGTCTGCAATCCTCTGCGTCCCCGTCCGTTAGCAAAGCTCATTCTTCTTCCTTTTTGGCAGAGAGTTTCTGGGAAATGACGACACAAAGGTTAGCATGACTAATTTCTCCTTGACTTGTGTGGTTCGTGGGCAGCGTTGTACCAGAGCTTGGTTTTAAAGCAGGGACTGTGAATGCTTGGAAGGACCCATGGGGCAGGAGGAGTGCAAATATAGGGAACCTTCAGCGGTACTTTGTGTACTGAAGTACAGCGTTGTAACACTGAGGTGTGTTCACTTTTACTTTTTATATATCCCAGACATCACAGAGGGGTTCTGTTGGACTGATTTATCTGCGTTTTAAAAGCAAGGCCCCCGACTGACCTGCAACCTCAGTATTAACCCCATCCTTTCCTGCCCGTAGTTAATTTCTTTTCAGCAGTGGGAGGTAGAGCAGAGCAGGCTGAAAGCAAAGTAGCTCAGATCATCTTCGAGGAAGTCAGCAGAAGTCGGCCCGCCCTTCTCCCCTTTTTGCTCAACCCTTTGCTGGCTGCCACCATGGGCTAGCTCTGCTGGGAGCAGCCCTACTGCCCTGGGGGCAGAATGTCCATCAAAAGGCATCGGTTTTCGGAGGTGCCCCTCGTCACAGTGAAGCTGGTAGGACTTAAGAACTGGGAGGTAAGAATTTGGTGGTTATTTTGTAGTGGGGCTGGCTGCTGCATTGCACCAGCCATTATTGGGGGCCATCAAACTCTAAGGGTCTTTGCCTGCAGTATCTGTTAGTGTGTGCTCATATAGCATTTCAGTACCCACAGATGCACCCTCAGATTCACCGTAAAGCAGAGCTTTAAATCGCGGTGGCAGCGCTGATGGAGCAGAACAGTGCTTTTATTAGTACAGTCCTGTTTGAAAACAAGTAGCTGTCGGAGCAAAAACAAAAAATAATCTCATTTTGAGACACAATTTCAGCATTATCACTCCATCCGTGTGCAGAGCTTGCTGTTTGCTCCTTCAAGGCAGTGCACAATTTCCTGTTTCTCACCAAGTAGTTTAGCTTAAATTGAAATAATTCTTACAGTGATTTTATGAAGAATATTATTCCAGGCTGCAGAATTGCTTGGCTTTCCAGTAAGCATTGGGCACATTTGAAGCATAGGATGGTGGATCTCTTTTCAGCATTGTGAGTGGAAACAAGGTGTGCCTGGAGCATTGTGTGATTCTCTGTCCTGGGGCTTCACAAATCCTGGCAGTAGTGCACATCTCTGGCAGTCCTTTTGGTGCCATCACCAAGAGTTTAGCTGCAGTTTTAATTCTTGAATGAGGCTGGACTTGATGGGAGATAGGCAGGTGGGCCGTTGGATAACATGGGATGGTGGTGGGATGGTGATAGCTCAAGGAGGCAGAGATGTCTACAAAGCATATTCTTCCTGGCAGGTTTCCCCTTCAGGCAGTTATTTCATCCTTCAGTGCAAAAAAAAAAAAAAAGAAAGCTTTTTTGCAGTATAAAGTTTGGGGTCAGTAAATAGCATTTGTGTCCATGAGGCTTTGCAGGAAGAAACTGGGCTGTGCTGGGAGAGGGCAGCCTTTATGCTTGGTTACTGATTATTTAAGCATCAAAGGCACAAAAGTTTCCCTCCTGGTGGCTGCAGAGCTCGATATCTCTTTTAACTGTTTCTTGGCAGTTGCTCATACAGAGAGCTCTGCAGCTCTCCAATATTTAGGTTCCTCTTGTGAAATATTTACGTGTGGCATATAAGTAACAAAATGCAAAGTTAAGCTCACAGAAGCATTTGCCAGTTTCAGGTTGGCCTTCTCTTAGAGATGCCATAGAATGTTCAGTAGTAGTTGAAATACAGATTTGGAGATGAATAGAAGGAACAACATTTTACGTATAGAAATGTGAGGAATCACTATAATTCAAATGTTGAGTTTTTCTATGGAGTTTCCTACAAAAATTAGATGATAGGCTGTGTTTGGGAGATCTCTAAATCCATGAAATGTCTCAGGGGACATTTCTCACACTTAGTAGTTAGCAAGCTTCTGTCTCAGGTAGAGATAGAAAGACAAAAAACTGCTGAAAATCAGAGAAGCTGCCTGTGCTTAACATCTTTCCAGTGATCGTTGAGCAGAGGGTGGAACTTTGGCTTCCTGAAGGGATAATCTTTTTTCAGTGTTGCTGTTGCTCCTCAGTCTTTCTGTAATGCCGTATTTTGAGATGAAAGATCGTTGGCTTTGTTTGTTTGGGGTTGTGTGAAGCTCTTGAAAAAAGCTGTCCCTGCTGGTAAGGAGGAAAAAGGAGGGATAATCTGGCAGTGGTGCTGTACTGTTGTCATAGAAGGGGTTGCTTTCTCATGACACATGCATTGCAAAGCAAGCGTCTTAGAACTAGCCTTAAAAATTGTTTTGTAAGTTGGACATGCATTGTACATGGCATACGTACAATGTGTTATTTAATAAAGTTTACTGAAAGTTCTGAAGGCCTCAGTTAGAGCCCAAATGGAGAAAAAAGGTAAGTCATTAACCCAAGCAAATGTAAGAAGGCAAAGGTGGACAAACACAGCTGCCTTCAGAGCAGACTCAGTTTCATTTCCTTGAATGAGATACCCGTCCAGAGGGCTCTACAAATCAGTAATATGTAAATCTATTTCTGTGGGGCCCTGGGTGTGTTTTCTTTCTGCTGGGGAGCTGTGTAGGCCCTTGTTACGGTGTGCACCGATCGATATCGTCATCGTGCTGAAGGCAAACACTGAAGAATTTGTAACTGGAGGATAGACCTCTGCAAAGTAACAAGGCTTTCATTCTTTTTCTTGTGGCAGGAAAAAGAGAAAGATAAAGAGAAGACTAAAGAGAAGGACAAAGATTCCAAGGAAAAGGAAAAAGATAAGAAGATGTTAAATGGACATCTCTTCACTGCAACCTCCGTTGTAGCCCAAGCAATCTGTTACCACTGTATGAAACCTTTCAATAAGGATTCGTACTACTGTGCAAGTAAGTTTTGTCTTCCTTTCTGTTTTTGTTGTGCATTGAATCTGAATTGGGAAACATGAACCCAGTGCTGTACTGTTGCCATGTTTAAGCAATGGTGAGGTGGGGCAGGAAGGAGTCTTTGGGGGTGGGAATTCGTGTGGTAATGACTTATGGAAGCTGTGCAGAAGCGAATCACGGCTGCATGGAGTTGTCCTGCAGCCTCCTGCCTAGCTCCTGCATGGCAGCATCCTCTGCTTTGCGAGATGTGTCAGTGGGCTGGAGAACTTGGGTTGCTTCAGCTGTGTGTTTTGGGTTGGGGCTGAGGTGCTCTGTTAAAACTGATGCTGTGCAGAGAAAGCTATCTTGGATCAAAGCTCCTGTTTCCAGTGGATGTCCCACCCATCAGTGTTATATTGCTGTGTGTACTTGAGTAATCTGAAACACTGCTACAGTGAGCCCTTAGTGAAAGCATAATACAAAAAGGAAATGCTAGCATTTTTCTCCATTTTTATGTAATGCCAATCAGTCACCAATCAAGTGACGTGTGAAATACTTGTAAGATAGTGTAGGCAGTACAGCAACTGCATCTTTTATTAGTACAGTCCCGTTTGAAAACAAGTAACTGTCAGAGCAAAAACAAACGGAGCAAAAAAGAAATGGGGTTTCTATGAGCTTGGTCATTTTTTCCTCATTTCTCATATGGTTTCTCAGGCCTATAACTGATCAGGTCAGTGGCATTTGTGTGGTCACAACCAGAATGCGACCAGTTTATTTGGTGACTCAGAACTGCAGAATGTGTTCTCACTGCAGCTCAAGACTGTCACTTCTTCGCTATTAGTAATATTGTCTCTGTCTGCCTAGAAATGAGAGGCAAAGCCTGTACCAGCATTGCTGTCAGGCTGGGGCAGAAGGCTCTGCCTCTATTTGTTCACGCTGATCATGCATAAAACATCTTAAGTAGGAAGGGGAAGGAGCAGCTAGCTGAATCTCCAGAGGCAATTTGAAGTTTCCTGAAAGGGAAGAGATTTCATCAAACTTGTTTGCGTGAGCAATGCTCTGTGTCTACCTGATGAGAGATGGAAAGCAGCATCAATTACAGGCTTTCAGATGCATCCTTCCCCTTTCCTCGCTCTACATTTTTAACTTTACTTTAAGTCACTTAGAAGATGTATCACAATTTATCTTTTATATCCGAGTGAGTTAAAATAATCCAACAACACCGTGTTTTAGTAGAGACATCATTTCATCATTTTCCAAGTTTAAATAGAAAATTATTGCATTTTTTTCTGCATTGCCCAGAAGATGACTGTCACAAGGAAGGTTTGGTCAGAGCTGACTGTTACTCTGTACATCTGAGCGTGGTGTGTTGTCACACCACATCCTAAAATAAACTCCTCGATGCCTTGAAAATAGCAGATAACCAGCAGCAGAGGCTCCCTTGCTTGCGTGCCATTTTGTAGTACATTTCTTTTCAGCAGCAGTGACAGTGCTGCATTGCTATCATTGCTGTTGTCTCACCTGTAGGTGACTTAATGTTTTTCCAAGGATTGACTCATTGTAAGTTGACATCTGAACCTTTCAGTGGCACCCCCTCTTCACGAACAGCCAATGCTGAACAACTTAGCGTGCTCTGAAATGAAAGGGAAATAATTTTTTTAATAGGTCTGTGTGTTGTTTTTTATTTTTTATAATTACTGATGCAGCAAAGAGGCTTTTGGGGTTTTAATTATTAATGCCACTGATAGTAAAGAGCTGGAAGAACTTCCTGTCTGCTGAAAGGTTGAGTTAGCTGGAGGAGTAAAGTTCAGATTTTTCATCAGAAGCATGCTGTGATAACTGCAAAATGCTTTGCTCCTAAATAGGATGCTGTAAGGTGCAGACTTCATGTTCTCAAGGCTTTTGAGTGTGAATTTAAGGGTTCTGAATTGTCTCCCTGCCTCTTTTTGTTTGATTTCGGTGTTAAATGCCAGAAGTGAGTTCTGTTCCTCTTCTTTGTTTGATCTTAACAGTGATATTGCTTGTGGGTTTTTGCAAGAACCATGTATGTTTCTGTCTGTCGTATACACAGGAAGTTGTGGGACATTGACTAGAACAGCAACACCCTAAGCCTTGCTCTTACCTTTCATCAGAAGAATTACTGGCTTTTATGAAGTAGCTCTAAATTTAAGAAATTCTAGCAGTGTGAGAATATTTTATAAGTCCGCCCCTGGATATTTTTTCCTTTAATTTTATGTTTCTTTTAGAAATGATTCAGAGCTGTACACTTGCAATGTAATTTACACTTAAAACAGTCCATGGGCTGTGTTAGCATGTTTTCACGAATTTATAGAAACCACAGATTTAAAGTGTGGTGCTCAGGGCATTGAATGTCGTGGTCTCAGCTCAAAGCAGTGACTTCAGTGTAGTTTTCAGTCCCTGCCCTGCAGTTGCTGTCACCTGGCTGAAGCTCCTGTTTCTTCTTCTGTTCATATTATCGTACAGAACTCAGATCCCGCACTGCAGATCTAGGCTTGCTATATCTGGATTTAGGTAAATTAATTCCCCTGATTTTCCCTGCCTTTTGCCATCCCACTGTTGTGGTCTTGATAAGAGCAGTCTTTGTATTTGCAGAGAACACGTTGGCGCTACCATTGGTTTCTGTTTGTCTCCTGTTTTTGCTTTCCCCCTTACTTTTCTATCAGAGGAATAACTCGTCTGTTTTCTTCTGACAGACTGCAATGCAATTGTTCACAAAGGCTGTAAGGAGAGCTTTGCTTCCTGTGCAAAGGTGAAAATGAAGGTTAGTGGTATCACCTACTTTACTGCATTATAAGAAGGAACTGTAAATGATTCAGTCTGCAGATATACACCATCTCAGGGTGGTCTGCAGTGAGGAGCAAAGACAGCAGCAGACCTGGGGAGGAAGTGATGCATAAAGAAACTGTGAGGGTATCCAAAATCTGAAACTAGATATTCCCAGAGCAAACAGCATCCTTCCTGTGCACATGTAATATAATCAATGCATATGTTTAAAGAAAGCTTCTCACTGACAAAACTTGAGGTTTACCCAACTCCTGTAAATGCAGCATCTCTTCGTTTTTGAATACTGCATCCTTTTATGCAGCATCACATGCATATACATAATGCATGATGAAATGTATTAAATATGTATGCTGTTTATATGAGGGATATGCAGAATCTGGGCAAATGTGAGAAGCGTCTTCTGCAGCATGACTCTCCAAGCCAGTTATTGCTGGTACCATTACAAGCTAAGAACACCTCCTCTGTTGTTCCCTTCAGTAGCCAGCCCTTTTTCTTTCCATTTTACTGTTTATTTTACTGCTTATTTTGCCCATTTCATACATGGCAACAACAGTAGTTGCTGACCATTTTGTACTATGCATATTGGAGAACTGCTCTGTTCTGAGAGGATTCATTAAAGACGTGGCTTTTTAATTGTAGTTATGTGGCACAGCCCCTAGGGAGAAAGAAGGAAAAATTAAAGTGAATCTCCTTTTTCTTTCAGCCACAGAGAGGAATGCTGCAGGCACATGATACCTCTTCATTACCCACAGTGACCATGAGAAACAAAGGTAAAGTTTCCTTTTTCTCCCTTTTGGTGATGGTCTCTGTGTGCTGTTCCTGTTGTGACTGATTAAGCAGATAGAGCAGGGATGAGTGCATCTTCTCTGCGTGGTAAGCACTATTTGAGACTTAAGAAGTTGAGCTAAAGCTGTACAGATGGTTTAGTCCTATGCTTTGAGGTAGTAAAAGTAAGAAGTTAAATTCTGAATAGGAGCAACACTGACAAAGTTTGTACAGCTGCCCTGAGGTGTATGCTGTGCTGCTGAGCTACCCAGAGGGACAGGTGGCAAAGAACTGGAATGAAATAGCCCACATGAGTTTTGGAGCATCGTAATTAGATAAGCTCAGTTAGTGGTAGCTTGTTAGATCACTGTGCAGTATCATGCTGTATCATATAGTCCCACCCACTGTGGTTTTCGTCATGAAATTCAGAGGAATGGCTCCAGGAACCATGAATACATCTGAAGAAAATGTAGAGTTAAGATGAAAGGATTTGTCACAGATAGGTGATAGTATGAGAAAGGGTTTAGTGTTACTCTGTAATATATGTGGATGGAAGAACCTATCAAAAGATGTGACCAGAAGCAGGAGGATGGCTATAACCACAGGATCTCCTTGCCCAGAGAAATTAAAGCCAACACAGTAGATTGCTACATGTGATTGATTATTTATTGAATAACATTGTTTGGTTTCCCAAGTGTATGTTTTTGGACTTGGAGATTCCAGCCAAATCTGTTAGGTATAGTGCAGTCATTTCAGCAAAAGGGTCAATGTTCTTTCCTGCCTGAAATACAGCAGTGCTTACTTTGTTGAGAAGATCTCAGTCACTGCTTTTCTGCTCAGGAACACTGCTGGACTTAAAGCAGTCACAGTAAAGATCACAATTAACAAGCTGGTTGGCTTTCTTATTGCACAGTAGAAATAAATTAAACATGTTAGGTCTAAGGACAATGAAGTCTCACAGGTAGATCTGATCACTGATGCTGTATATGCATGATGGCTGAATTTTGTTTAAAAGCATTTGAGCATCCAGAACTCAAGTTTACTATCTGGGACAAATTCTAGATTGTCTTGGGCAGAGCATGGGAGCTTTGCTTTGACCAGGTCCTGCTTCAATAGCACAGGAGTGCCAAGGGAGAGGCGGAAGGCTCAGGCTTCCCTGTAGTTAGGGCTGTGTCTAACAGCTGCAGATCTTCCAGTGGCAACTCTAGAGTAAAAAGGAAGGGAATTTTAGAACCTGCTGTCTTTAAGACTCCATCATTGCAGCTAAGAACACAGTTGCAGGAGCTGACTTTTGTCTGGTGCTTCCCTTCCAGGCTCACAGCCCAAGGAGCGCCCTCGCTCCGCGATACTCGCTCCCGATGAGAACACCGTCACCTCCATCTTCAACAACAGGAGATCACAGCAGCCTACGGCGCTGTCGAAGAGTGTCTCAATACAGAACATTGCAGGGTAAGGGTTCTGCCTGGGGTGTGTGGGGATTATCTGCTGTGAGCATGGAGAAGTTCAGATTGCATTAAAAATAAGCTTGTGTTGTGTGATCTGTGTTAAAAATACAAAAGAGGATCGCAGCACCAGAAATGCCCATATTATATATGATACTACCAGCTGTCTTCTGCCCAGTCAGACTGTCTGGGTTAGGTTTAGTCGTGGCGTGAGTTGAAAAGTGTCTGAGCTGGCCTGCTGATATTAAGGACCACTTCACACAGATGCTCAGGGATCCAGGAAGCCAAGTGGCCTTGGGGTTGGAACTGTGCGATCACGTATTTTGTGCAGCTCAGGCATAGTATTTATTTTTGTGTCCATAATGGTAGGGTGGATGCACAGAGCTGCAGTCTTCACAAAGTTTTAGGAATGTGCTATGCATAATTAACTAGGGAAAGACACAGAAGAAAATAAAATATATGGTTCCTATCCTAGCTGCACACTGAGTAATTCTACAAACAGAGCGATAGCATAGATTGGGACATTGTGAACAATTGGCATGCCCTGGTTATTCATGGTGAAACTTATTTCAGTCCATTTTTTGGATCTTGCTCAGAGCAAATGGTGCAGACTCCTAGGTAGCCTTTTGTACTGCATTTTTTCATGGTTTGCTCCAATAACAATGAGGATGGGAAGTGACAGTGTAAAATGGGAAGCAATGAAAAACAGTTACCCAAGCCATAAAACCTGAGGTGTGATTTTGTAGAGAAGAAGCGCTGTCATTTAGAGCTGCAGGTCTGGTTGTAAACAATATCCTGTCTTCTGTTCTTTTTCAGGGTTGGGAATGATGACAGCTTAATACACACTTGGAAATTTCTGTCACAGTCCACAGACTCTTTACATAAAATTAGCCGGGTGAATGAATCCACTGAATCATTAGTTGATGAAGGTAAGACATCCCATGGCACTTACAGCAGGAGGAAGGTCTGTGCTGCTTTCCGAAAATAGAAAATCCAGTTTGACATTTCAACTTGAGTTTTTCTTTTTAATGGACAATTAAAGTGCATTTAATGTAAAGTTACTATGATAACTTTAAAAAAAAAAGGTACCACACAGTAATTTCTTATTGAATTGTGGGAAAACATTTAGAAGCTTTCAGTTACAGTTGAGTTACTTGGAATTGAGCTTGAAGGCAAACATTTCCACTTTTGTTTTGTTCCTCTGGCCTTTTCATACAGCCACAGACAGAACATGCCTTTTTATACTGGAATGAGGCTTTTTGTTGTGGGGACAGAGAAGATTTGCCATTTGCAATGCCATGTTGCATTGATGGATGTAATGCCTGTAGCGTTCGGCAGCAGTACCTGCAGCAGTTCACATGTGTGTTGCTTTGTGAAGGTGCAGACATGAATGAAGGGCAGCTGATGGGAGACCTGGAACTAGATTCCAAGCAGCTGGAGGCAGAGTCCTGGAGCCAAGCAGTGGACAGCCTGTTCCTACAGCAGCAAAACAAGGATGTTGTCAAACGGCAAGACGTAATTTATGGTGAGACATGCATGGATGTTCATTGTTCACTTGTTTTTAGGTGGTTTCTTGATATATCCACGTGCATGTATGTAAGAAACCTTATGTCAGTGAATAGGAACAGTAACTGGATTCCTCAGTAGCCAAAGTGTCATTCTTGAAATTCTTAGAAACAGTGTGTACTTTGAAAGCTTTGTCTTTCTGCCTTTCACTTACCTGGAAGCCATAAAAAATAAATAGAGAACACCTCTTCCTTTTTGTCTGCTGATGATGTTTAAATTCAGTTACAACACAGCAGCTAGGTAGCAAGTCCTCTGCTCCCTGATACAAAATCCATCCTGCATGACAGAAATTAACAATGATGAGTTTGACAGTGAAATGCAGAAGAAGGTAACAGTACTCAAGGTTCACACCTGCTTGTGGCTCTTTATTTTGACTCCTCTGCCCCAAATTTCTGCCACAAGCAAAGTCATTAATTGATATTTTAAACACCTGATGTGGGATTTTCTGAAACCACTTAGAGAAGCCCAATTAGCTTGTTTGGAAGAGCTTCCTAATGACAGTTTTTCATCGTACTGTGCACCCAAGTTCTCTACCATGACCTTGTCTTAATCCTATGCAGAGCTCATGCAGACAGAAATGCATCATGTCCGCACCCTGAAGATAATGAACGACGTATACAGTGCAGGGATGTTACAAGAGCTGCAGTACGATCAGCAAGTTGTGGACAAGATCTTTCCCTGCCTGGAGAACTTGCTGCACATACATAGTCAGTTCTTCCAGCGGATTCTGGAAAGGAAGAAGGAGTCATTGGCAGACAAAAGTGAAAAGAACTTTGTTATCAAGAGGATCGGTGACATCCTGGTGAATCAGGTAAGCTGTGGATAATAATTGCACTTCTGAAAGCGTAGCTGGAAGCCAAGTGCTCCTGAGTTCTCGCTCCTCTCTGCCTCCTGTTTATACGTGTTAGGCAGCTGTACCTGATGGCACCTGTAGACGCAGACAAAAATCTCTACCTCTGTTTTTTAAGCACTTTTTGCTCTTTCGGAGGAAGGTGTAATGATGAAAATTCATTTTGTTTATATTGTGGGAGAGAGAAGCATTTGCTAACAGAGGCACCACATGATTTGACCCATAGCCAGCAGGGAAGGCAGTAGCCGGCAATGAAATGTATGCAGCGTGTTTCTTGGCTGATGTACAGAGAAGATATTTAACTTAGGGTGGGTTCTTGTACTTTTCTTTATCTGTGTTTTCTCCCATTCTCCTTTTTTCTAACTTGCTCTCTTTTGGCTTGTAAACTCTGTTGAGGTGCAGTCCCAGATTTTGTGCTAAGTGTGAATGCAGTGAAGCCACAGACTCTGCTCGTTGCTTTCTAGAGACCTAATTTCTTAGCTTAGAGAGCTTTGTACTAATTTGTTTTCATAAAACTCTTCTGAAAGACTGACAGGAGCTGTTGGGATGTTACACCAGGAGCTCAGTGGAGGTTGGATCTTTAATCTCTTGTCTTGCAGTTCTCCGGAGAGAACGCTGAGAGAATGAAGAAGACATACGGCAAATTCTGCGGGCACCACAATGAGGCAGTAAATTACTTTAAAGATCTGCACTCAAAGGACAAACGTTTCCAGGCTTTTGTCAAGGTAGGACCAGGTGGAAGAGAAACAGTCAATGGGGAAAAAAAATATTTCCTTCCTGTGCTCCGTTGAGTGTTTTGTTACAAATTGAAATTTTCATCTTTGTTTCTTAGAAAAAAATGAGCTCCTCCCTGGTGAGACGTCTTGGGATTTCTGAATGTATCTTGTTGGTAACACAGAGAATCACAAAGTACCCAGTTCTTTTACAGAGGATACTGCAGTACACGGCAGGTAGGGGCCAGTTCTTTCCTAAGCATGGATTTGCTCATCCAGTGTGCGTTTCCAGGACCCTTTTTTTCATTGATTTTCTTAGAATTGCAGTCTAATCCAATCACTGTGTCACCCTGATATAATGGGGTAACCAGATTTCATCTCTCTGTTTAGTGTTAGTTGACCAGGTGCCTTGCTTTCACTGACATAGTCTACCTCTAGCTAATTACACAGCCAGCACGCTCAGATTCCAGAGTCTTCCAGCTTAGTTTTTTTATAACAGCTGAAATATGTGGTTAGTTTGCTCGTTTCATATCTACTGTCTTAAAGTATATTGGAACAGCTCCCAGCCTCAGCTGTATATGTGAAAGGTTTTGTGAAGCTCTCCTTAGGAGGGAAAGATGCAACCTGTTGTGAAAATATTAAACAGTTATAATGCAGGAATCTGAGAGGGAGAAGGGGAAGGAAGTAAAGGGAAAACAGGGATGTCCACAAGGATAAAGTGAGATGGAAATATTTCTCTTTCTGTTCAAAGAAAATGAAGTGGAACATGAAGACTTGACTCAGTCATTAAACCTTGTTAAAGATGTGATTGCTGCAGTCAATAGCAAAGTCAGTAACTATGAAAAGAAAATGCGCCTTGATGAGATTTACAACCGGACAGACAGCAAATCCATCATGAGGATGAAAAGTGGTCAGATGTTTGCAAGAGAGGACTTGAGACACCGGAAGCTCATCCGAGACGGGCCTGTGTCACTGAAAAATGCAGCCGGACGGCTGAAAGGTAATGCTTCCCTCTCCAGGCACAGGATTGCTCCTCAGATTGGTATCTCCACTACTTCTTCTTCTGCTCTGAGAGCCTTTGACAGCAATTTCAAATCGGGTATGATTGATTTTGACGTTTTGGAAACAGGAAGTTTATGTTTGTTTTCCAAGCTCCCAAATTTATTAATGACTTCATAAGGTGGATCAAGCAAGTTATGCTGCTGTTGTGAAATACTGTGATAAGCACAGGCTGCATTTGTATTTGTAAGTCACAGAAATACCTACTTCTATAGGGCAAGTTCCCAGCAAAAGCAGGTCCTATAGATCCCAGTAGGTGAGCAGCTGGTTCTGATCCTTTGGCTATTTTGTGGTACTTAGATGGGAGAAAAATCTCCCATTTCTCTCTTCCCAGAGAGAAATCTGGGAAGAACTTTTTCTTGCTTTTTTTCAGCATTTCCCCTCTTGCAGAGTGCACAGAACATATGGTGATAGGGAAGAATAGAGTCTGATGCTGATTCCTGCAGACTTCCTAGGGCTTTGAGTTCATTTTGCAGCTTTGATTAAAATTTGGTGGTTCTTTTATCCAAAACAGATCCTGTCTGCCTAAAGCAGAATGGAAGGAATTACCGTGGGATGATTTCACTTTTTGGTTTGCTTCCTGTCTGTCACAAGATTTCCCAAGTACATAGTACAAAAACTCTTTGTACTGAGGGATATGGGTGGGGTATTATACTTGGTACTTACTGTGCAGCTTTATGCTATGTCATTAGGAGACTTGGAAGGCTGTACATGTACTTTGGGAAATGTCTGTATTCTGATTTAAAATCCTCTCAATTGCTTGATGCTGTGCTTCCTTCTCCCAAGAAATAAAGGTCCTGCATCTCAAGCTGGGCTCTGTTAGCTCCCCTCAGAGTTAGCCGGGGTTTTATTTGTCTGTGAGCAGTGCTAGTGGTGGCTCCTGAAGTCACTGTTTCCTGGAAAGAAACTGCAGCTGACAAATGTTGCTGTTGCACAGTAATTTGCACTCCCCAAACTACTCTTTGAAAAAGACATAAAACCCCCAACTTCCTGTGCCGATACTTTGCTCGTGGGCTGAAATATTGATTGCTTGAGAGAACAATTCTGTTCTGTGTCTCCAGTTCTTGCTGCTATGCCATGTCCTACCTGTGGGCAATTTGTGGCTGGAAAGCAGCCCTCCCACCCAGGGGTGTTCCCAGGGCAGCTCTGCACTACATGGCCCTTCCAGCATCTAACCAGGAGTTGATCCCAGACCAGCCCTTGTGCTTCACCGGTGTTATTAAAAGATAAAACTGCTTAGGAGTGTGCTGTGTGGTTATTCAGCACCTATTTGTATATTTTTCCTTTTGCAGAAGTCCAGGCTATTCTCCTCTCTGACATGCTCGTATTCCTTCAGGAGAAGGACCAGAAATATGTCTTTGCCTCACTGGTAAGGTTTCAATCTTTTCTTCTCCTTTGCTTTTCTGTGTGAGGGTCCCTTGGCGTGTGTTATGCAGTAAAGCCAGCAGCTGCCTGCTAAACAACTTCATTTTCCTGCTTAGAACATTTCTGTTTGTTGGGCAAGCTCTGTTTTTTCAATTGGAAAACATGTCATTGTTCCACACCTCCCCCTGGTGATTTCTGCAGTGCCTTGGCACTGCTGATAATTGGCCTTTAAAATCCTCCCGCCACTCCACACACGTTCTCCTTTTCATTTCATGCAAGCTGAAGCCATGAGCTGGGGGGAAGGGGAGTAATGGGATAAGGCAAACGTTGTAAAAACAAACCTTAGCAGAAGATGGTGTTCTCATATATTATGAAATGCTATGATTGGGTAGGGAACACCACTGCAGTAAATTCAGCAGAGCAGCGTACAGATAAATGTCAGAAGAATGCAGTTGTTATGCACCAAACCAAAACTGTCACTCTTGAATGCAGTCTCCTAAAGGTTGAGACACACTGATCTTTACAGAAAGAGGTAGTCTGGGAGCTAACTAGGTCTGTTAAGACTGTACCTTGCAGACACAGTTTAGAGTGGCTAAGCCTCGTGTCCTTTTGGCCCTTGAAATATTTTGGAAGTTGATAATCTGTTATTCCAGTTCCACTGGGGCTCTACACAGAGGGAGCTGATTTGCACAGAAGTGCTGCTAGTGATTCCTGCCAAGTCACCCAAGTGTAGCATCCTGGAAAGTGCACAAAGGCATCCACACAGCATATTTTAACCCAGGCAGGCTGTTTACACAGAGACTATAGCACACAGTGAGCACCCTCTTATCTACAAGTCTTGTCCATCGCAGGAGTCCACTGTGAGCTTCTGAGAACAGGCAGGTTTTTGTGAGATGTGAAAATAAGGTGTTATTCTATCCTAGGGTGAGACTGTGAAGGTAATATGTGTGAAGCAGCTGCTAGCAAGCTTCACTGCATTTAAGGGGCTGTAATATTAATGACAGATTCAAGAGTGTGGGCAGGAGGAGATGAGATCAAAGGTCTTCTGGGGATAGAGCAAAAATATGGTAGTTTTCAAAACCCCAAACTCTGTTTTAAATTACTTCCTTGTTGAAATGGACCGAAGTGAAATTGGTCTTCCTACAGGAATAATGGAAGAAAGCAAACCCTTCTCTGTTTTGTGACCCCAGCAAAATGCTTATTTTAATTAGCCAACAGCTTCAAAAAATATTTATTTTTTAAATACTGCCTGAGTGTGTTGGTTGCACTGGTAGTGGGCCGTTTAGAATGTTAGTTCATTGTGAGGTAATTTGGCCCCTCCTCGGCCGTTTCTTTCCAACTGAAGGACCAGAAATCCACAGTGATCTCTCTGAAGAAGCTCATCGTACGGGAAGTGGCTCATGAAGAGAAGGGTTTGTTCCTGATCAGCATGGGTGTGAAAGATCCCGAAATGGTGGAAGTGCATGCCAGCTCCAAAGAAGAGCGGAACGGCTGGATGCAGATCATTCAAGACACAATAAGTACCATGTAAGCTACCAAGCTGCTCTGGAAGGGTGAGTGATGCACATGATCACGTTCTGATGGTTACTGAGATGTGTCTCTTTCATGCAGGGATAAGGATGAGGATGAAGGAGTCCCTTGTGAGTCTGAATTTGAAAAGAAATTGTCAGACACAAGAATCAGAGCGCTGAAAGGTAAGGAACTGCCAAGGACAGAGCTTGAAAAAAGTTTTCAGGAGTTTACAGCAATTGTTGCAGTGGGTTTTGTTGGCCCTTTTCCGTGTGCACAGTTGAAGTTTTTCAGGGGAATGAGGGTCCTGCATCCAGCAAATGGTTGCAGTCCTTGTTTGCACCTCACCTTGTTTACAGCTCAGTGCTTTGTGCCTGCTGCATGCAGTTGCTGTGCAAGATTGCAAGGGGCAGAGCTGTGTCACCGCGTTCCACTAGATGGGGCCAGTATCTCAGGAATAGCTCTCCTTCCTTCCCAAAGCTTTTGTTTTCAATCTTCATTCCTGTTTTCTGCTCACCCCCACAGAACAACTTCAGCAGAAGGATAGACAGATCCTCCTCTTGCTGGAGGAAAAGGCCAAAATATTCAGTGACCTGGCAGACTCCTCTATGCAAGAGGACATGCCGGGCTCCAGACTGCTCTTCAGAGCCAACACTGAAGAAGCGCCAAAAGGAGAAGCCATTATGAAAACTGCAATAAATGAAGGTGAGCAAGTCAGCGTGGCACTAAACAGCGCTCTCACCTTCAGTGAATCCCTTGGTTCTCAAGCACGGCGTTTACAGGGGCAGCCTATTTGTTCCCAGTGAATGAATAACAGCATAGATAAACAGATACTGCTACTCATGGTGTGTCAGGGACAGATACTGAGGATCAGGACAGGAAGCAGATATTGATGGCTGTTGAAAGAAGGCACAAAAGAAGTCTCAGCACAGAGAACAACCCTGTGTTGAATCTGAGGTCAGGGACAGCCCAAGATTTCATCCTTGTCTGAAATACAGACCGTGCTGTCTTTCACTGTGTCTTGGACTCAGCAAGGTTTGTGGGGACTCCAATTCCTGCAGGTATTCAGGGTGTCTGCAAGGAGCAAGTGATCTGCTGGCAAATGCGAGGTTGAATGAAAACTCACACAACTTTTCAGTCTGTTTTTTGGAAAGAGTGAAAATTATTAAATGCTGTTGTGAGTTTTTGCAAGGGAGACGCATATTGTTGTGTCACTGTAGAAACATTTCTTTTATTAGTATAGAAAAACACATGAAAATAGAGGTGGAAATAGCTCAGAAGCCTGAGGTGGTCTGTAACAGACAGATTGCTGATTTTATCTTCCCAGTGGAACTGCTGCAAGAGCTGGTGAACAGGAACCTGGGCAGCACCCTTATGCAGCAACTCAGCAGTGCTGCCATTGATGAAGAGGGAGGAGTTGGCCCCATCTCTCTTCCTAAAAGGGCAGAAACTTTTGGAGGATTCGACAGTCACCAGATGAATGCCTCCAAGGGTAAGTAGTGACGTGCTCCCATAGCAGCATTTGTTAATGATATTTCATGTCATCCTGTCCTGTTCCTTCTAAAGGACTTGAGCAGATGGTCTGTTTAGATTACTCTACTCTTCTGCAATGCTAGTAGGTAGATTAAATATCAGATTAGGAAAAAAGGTACAGGTGAAATAGTAGCTGAGAACTTGTGGCTATGTGAGGATTGAACTCTTCGCTCCCGTCTCACTATTTTCTCTCTAAATCATCTTTCCTGCTTTACTTACGTGCTACACACAAACATTTGGCTTCATTAAAAGTACCTTCTTCATGTTCTGCCCGCAGTTCTGTTCTTCATCCTTCAGTTGCCTTCCAGCAGGAGACCAGTGCTGTTGCCTTTGCAAATGGTGATGGCACTGCTGTGCCAAGCACCTTCCTCTGTCTGTGCTCCCTGTGCATTTGATTTCCACACACAACTGCGTGTGTTATTCCTGCAATTTAATCTCTCTCAAGCAAATGACTGAATATTCATTTCGGCTGCGGAGTTGGCATCTTCCCAATGCTCTCTTTCTTTCCCCTAGTCATCAGAAACTTCCCTGTCCTCAAATTCCTTTCTCTGTGGTCTCTCTCATGCTCCCAGTACAGCCAGTTTTGCTGCGCTAGTGTCTGTCTCAGCGTTGGGATGTTGGACCCCGTCTGACCTTCTGCATTAAAGGAGCAGTGTTAGCTGCAGACAGTCAGACATGAGAACTATGTAGAGATTTTCCCGGCTATTGGAAAGCTGCAAAGCTCTCAACAGGCCTTGTCATCATCGTGACAAATATATTCATGCTGAGGGCTGGAGGGGGTTGGTTGTTCGGGGCTGGGCCTCTTTCTGTTGTAGTGATGAATGAATGGCACAACCTCAGGCTGTTCATTGCCCAGCACTCTCCCCCCTCCTTGCTTTCTGTTGCTTGTTTTTTGTTTGATGTGTGATTTTTTAAAATATTTTTTTCCCCTAGAAACACCATCTTTTGAATTAGATTGTAGTTCAATAGTTAGAGGATCTTGGGAGATGTTAGGAAAATAAAGCATGGCCTGTTTATTCAGCTGTGGAAGGTCCCACGATGAGTTGCAGCAAAAAAAAAAGGTCTGTTAGGAGGGTGAGGGTCAGTCTGCCTCAGAAGGGTAGTGAGAAAATGGGTCTGTGATGGCTGCAGCCCTCCTGGCCCCATGAGTCAGTTCAGTGCTTGGGAGCAGTGATAGGAGCCATGCAGGGAGAAGCTAGACAGAGATGTCCAGTATCCCTTTGAAGATAGAGGTTTCTGATGACTAAGACTACTGAGGAATTGTTAACATAAAATCACACAGCAGTATTGCACAGCAGTCTAACCCAGCTGTAAATTACATTTGGACAGAGAGGCACTGAAACTGTGCCTGCAATAATACGCTCTGAGATGATATTGCTATTTTTCTCCATCTGCTTTTGTTCTGCCTCATGACTTGTTAGCAAATGTAAATGTGGGTGGGTTTTTTTGGTGTTTTTTTTTTTGCAGAAAGCACTTTGGGGGCTAGACAGAGCACAAGGGAAAGGTGTATGTTGCATTTATCAGAACATTGTTTGAAACCAAAGTCAGCCTTTGTCTGAATTCACACGATGAGTGCATGAAGGAAGCAAACACATCTGGTTGAAGTGCAGAGAGCTCTGTGGCCCTTCTTGTGATACATCCCAGCTGTCTGTATGAAATCTCAGATACTGGCAAGTTCATCTGTGGCTTAAAACGTTGAATAACCAGTGTCAATGCTGGCTTCTTGCTTTAGGTGGAGCGAAGGATGAAGGCGACGATGCTCAGGACCTACGGAGAACAGAGTCAGATGGTGTTTTAAAGAAGGTATCGCACAGTTTATTTATGGGGCTGCTCTGAGTTCAAGAAGATGACAATTCAAGTCTTGAAAAAGGCCTGAATTTGTTGGCAAGGAGCTGTATCCTAATAATATAAAATCAAATTGGAAGTATGGAGTCCAAAACACCGCTGCAGTTAAAATCCTGACTTGAGAAGCATTTAAAATCAATGGTATTCCTTTATGGCAGAGGCTGTGCCATCTGTCTGCAGAACAGCTGGAGTGTGTGTTTAATTTTGCATCATTATTGAAATGACAGGGTCACACGGAGCCTTGCACCTATTCTTCCTGGGGATCGATTCATCACATAACTCCAAATGATACCTAATTAATGTGTGATTTGATGCCATTCTAACTCACCTGAAAACATACATGAATCGTCCCAGAATCGAACGTGGAGGGGAGGGGGGTTAATGCATCTGTCGTTAGTTCAGCTTCACAACACGTTTGTTACGATTTCTCATTTGTCCTCATATTAAGTGTGATCTTTTCACAGGCTGGAAATGCTAACCTGATGTTCATACTGAAAAGGAACAGCGAGGTAAGAATCGATTCTGTTGTTGTTTTCTTCGTTTAAGTGATAAGTGAATTTGTCTCAATAGGTGATAATGTAAAAGAAAAGACATTACTTTAGCTGGAGCACACATGGACTTTTAAATACATTCAGCTGAACCCACTGTGTCGTTTATTTGTTTAACCTTGGATGTTCAGACAGGGAATTTGCTAATTGTCATCTGCTTGCCAGCGGGATGATATGTGCTGATTATAGGCATCAGGGGTTAATTACCACTAGGATGTGCAGGACTGTATTTATTGTGCATCTGCAGACAGAGGGAGTTTAATTTTATGTTGCAGGTGCAGTGATTTGGGGCAATTAGATTTCTATTCTCCCTTTGATACACATTCATAACTCCAATTAGCATTAAAGTCAGAATGAGAAGCTGTTCTCTTAACACTGGCTATAGCACCAATATTGCAAACACCACTGTGTTTTCCTCTTATTCTGTGCTTTTTTTCTTCTTCAATAGGTGGATAACTGAGATTCAGAGAATTTTTTAGCTGGGCTAAACATATGTTTTGGGCTAGAGCATTACTCCAGAGTGTCTTGCTCTTGGCTACGTGGCAGTGCACCAAGTGTTTGCATGTACCTGTTTTCTGGGAACCTTCCTTAGTGTACTTGCTGTATTTCTGTGTCTGCTGCGCTACAGTTTTCCTGTAAAACGACAAGAGGATTTGTGTGGGTCTGCCAGGGTGAAAGAGGGCTGTGTACCAGGGAATGATAGAACTGTTGCAGGTGATGAGTGAGAAAAACAGAAGGTACAGAGGGGCAGCCATGCGGGTTGGACTCACCAGTGGGTCACAGTGGAAAAGGAAGCTGCTTTATTAGTTCCCTAGCACCATGTGATGTCTAATAACAGTGCTTTTGTTTTCTTGCAGCAGGTCCTTCAAAGTGTTACCAGCCTCTGTAAGCTGCTCAATGCTCTGCAGGTATGTTGCCCTCTCATTCTGGTTCCATACGCTGCTTGCCCAAACCATGGAATGAGCTCACCCAGGAGCCTTCTCCTCTCTAGGCTGAACAAGACCAGCTCCTTCAGTCAGCTCCAACCCTCTGAGCATCTTCATGGCTTCTTCTAAACCCGCTCTGGCAGCTCCACACCTTTCTTGTGTTGTGTGCCCTAGGCCTGGACACAGTCCAGAAGCCCTTCCTCTTCCCCACTCCTGCATGGCCCAATACCCTGCAGCAGATTTGTGTTCAGCCTCCCGGCACAGCAACAGTAATCAGCTGCTGCCTGGCACGCTGCTTCCATTTGGGAAGCTGCAGGTGGATGTTTAGACCTCGACCGGCAGAGCTGCCACTACGGCATCCTCAGCTGAATGCTAAACATGGTAGAAAAAGTTGCAGTTTGGTGGTGCCCTGATTGCTCAGATGTGGAGCTGCTCCTCCTGGAGTGGGCCCTGCAGTGATGTCTCCCTCCTTCCCTCCCAGGGCGTTGTCCTACAGCAGGACACCTACATCGAGGGCCAGAAGCTGGCCTTGAGTGAGAGGGCCCTGTCCCGAGGCTTCTTCCGCCCAGCCTCGCTGCTGGAGCAGGAGAAGCAGCGCAACCTGGAGAAGCAGCGCCAGGAACTTGCCAACCTGAAGAAGCAACAGGCTCAGCACCAGGAGGAGAAGAAGAGGGCAGAGAAGGAGTGTGAAGCACGGGAGAAGAAGCTGGCGGAGCTGGAAATCCAACTGACCAAGAGGGAGGAGGAGATCCAGAAAGGGTGGCAGGAGCTGGAGTGCAGGCGGGATGAGCTGCGGCAGTTGAAAGCCTCCTACCAGCTTGAAATGGAGAAACTTCTCAGTAAGCAGAAGCAGCTGGATAAGGAGTGGGAGCAACTCAAGAAGGACATGGAGCGACAACCTCAAATGTGGTTGGAGCATGATGACAACCAGGTAAATGCTGGCAGCAGGCAGGCTCTCACAATGAGCTGTGCTCTGCTGGGAGCTCCCAGTCGGCTGCCTGCCCTGAGGCACCAACTGCCTGGCTTTAGCCCAGCCCGGGGTATGCAGGGCCTGAGCTTAAAGCTGGCTCTTTCCTTACACCTCAGAAGCCATTGAAGCATTGCTGCTGAGCTCTTCCTGCTTCCTTGTGCCTCTGTTTGGCAGAGGCATGTGGGGAGGATGTACTGGAATGTCTGAAGTGTTGCCTTCCACATTCACTCCACATGGGTTTGGCTTTGTGGCGCATTGAGGCAGCTGAGGATTTGATCTCAGGAACAGCCCAAATATTACTGCTTACTTTGACATAGAGTGGCCCTGTGAATGTCTTTCTGTTTGCAGACTGTGGGCTTAAGTCTGCCTCCACAAGCATTATCTAGCAGAGACAAGTGTTGTCCCTGTCCTAAAGAGGCCAGACATCTGCAGTCCAGACGTGGTCCAAAGGGCACTTGCACTGGTGTGAGAAGCTTCTGGTGTAGGACTGTCCACAGCTAAAAAGCACAGATCTTATTCTGTGCTGTGCATTTTGTAGCATGCTGGGGAGAGCATGCATCAGTTTGCAAAACATGGGCTGAGTTTGAACCTTAAGCCAGATGTTGAACGTTTGTTTGTTTATAACTCCCTGATTTTGAATGCAATTTGCTTAGAGCTGTAACAAAATTAGCTTGTAAATGCTGGATTGCGGAACTGAAATTATTTTGGGTGCCTGAATGGACTAATTGCAGAGCTCAGCAGTAAACTCTGTAAAGCAAATCACCCAGGGAGTGCTTGCTCCTTCCCAGCCCAGCCCTGGTCAGGCCAGGAGCACACAGCACAGCTTCCTCAGCATCCATGGGGCATGCGTGCTATGGGAGAGGCTGAGAGGTAAAGTAACTGAGGGCTCAGGATCAAGGGAAGGAAGCTCCTTCTCATGCAGGCATCTCACTGACAGTTCAGAGCTATTAATAGAGGGCTCAGCGAGGCTTTGTTGAGCTGTTGTTTTGATCTTCCCTTTGAATGCGAGGGCTCAATTATACCCTGAGACAGACGTTAAGAAAAATCAGGGAAATGTTTTGCTTTCATCTTTCTCTTGGGAAGGCTTCCTTTGCCACATGCCTGGCCGGTGCTGCATGCTGCCCGGAGAGGCACGCTCCTCTTGGCCTGCTGCCACTGTCTGTGTTCACTAACAGCTCTGGGTGAGTCGTGGTATCGAGATCTTAGAGAATGTTTGCCCTTGGTTTGTTGATTTTACATGTGGGAGTAAAAGATACTGGAGCGGTACTCTGTATGCGTCGCCTGTCTTACACAGAAAGGGCTTTGCCTGCATGGCTGTGCTTTGTAGCTGCTGAATGAGTGGTGGTCTCTGTGAGTGGTCTTGGAAACATCTTTTCTCTCTCCACATTCTCCACTACCCTCTTCTGTGCACCAGTGAAACTTGTTTCTTTTCTTTTATAGGTGTCAAATCGACATGAGAAACTTGCCAGGGTTTGCTCCCAGTCCAGCCTCGAAGGCACCTCTGTGCAGAAGAGCCCCTCATTTCCTAAGCAAGGGCACTCTGATGCAGAACTGTCTGTCTCCCCCAAAAGGAACAATCTTTCAAGGACACACAAAGAGAAAAGCACTTCCCATTTGCTTAGCACAACAAACCTGACTAACAAGGCAGCTGAGGAGCAGCCCCAGATGCCTACTCGCCTCTTCAGTTTATCCAAACCAAAGGAAAAGAAGGAAAAGAAGAAGAAGGGCAGGGGACATCGCTCCCAGGAATCTGGTGAGTGTCAGGAGGTCGCAGATGTGTTTTTAGGGTCAATAAGCTGGAATTCCCTTTCAGCCAGTGAACCTGTGGAAACTATTTGGCCTTGAACGGAGAAGGTAACAGAGAAGGACAGAGAAGATCAGGTCTGATGAGTGAAATTCCCAGCTTCAACTGACCTCCTCTACAGCCGCTGGGGTTGTCAGAGGGACATGTTGCCTCTCTTCTCCTTCCCTTCCATGTCCTATTCTGAGCAGCTTCCACAAGCTGGCTTCTCTCTGTGTTTTTCAGCTTGCTCTGCCTCAGAAGGGATGCTTTCATGCTTTCAGAGCCTGCGTGGAATCTTCCGGTCTGCCTCGAGACCCTCCAGCAGCACTGCTGACATTTATAGTTCTGTTCTAGTTTGTAAGCAATGCCTCCAACCCTTCCCATGCACTCTCCCTTCCCCCAAGCTGGTCTGCCTTGTCTATTGATCTAAAAACTAAATGTGGCTTTTTTTTTTTTACTCCCCCCCCCCCCCCCCCCCCCCCCAGTGTTTCATCCCCATAGCACTCTGTTGTGCACTTCAGACTCTTGCCCATACACAAGTTGATCTCAGGCTTTCAGGTGACCAGCTGATACATCTTGATTCATTCATGTTTTCCAGCTCATGTCCAGGAAATTCAGCAGTTTTCCCAATGGCTGTAATTTCCTGTAGCTCACTGGGAACTCAACATCTTTCAAGGTCCCCAGAGGATTGGGCGGAGAAACAGGGTTTCCACGTATCTGAAGGGAGTCCCGCTCTGCTTGCTATATTGCTGTATCCCCGTAGTGATTCGCACTTGTTTCTTTTCTCCTCAGATTCTCATTCATCAGAAGCACCTCCAGAGGGTGAGGAGATCTTCTGCTGAGTGGGGACGGCTCCGTCGGTCACTCTCAGCTTTCATACAGCGGATATCTCCCTGCCCGACCCACAGCACAGTGCTGGTGCCTGCACCTGCACCTGACAAGCATCTGGAGGTTTTCATTAAAACGTTCTGCAAGTTTATAAAGTGGTGGGAAAGAGCTTCTTTCCTTGGGTTTGCGTGAGTTGTCACCGCAGAGGCTTCCCACACAGCAAGTGGTACCATCTCCCTGTGCAAACCTGGATTCAGGTCGGTTGGGACGGATGTTTGCAGTCTGTGGTGCTGCTAAGGGATGAGAGAACATAGCCTTAAGGGGTCTGTGCCTTCATGTTCCCCTTTTCTGGGGAAGGTAACCAAAACCAAGCATTCAGAAAAAGATTAGGACTCTACAAATGGTGCGTACACACTGGCATATATAGATATACTGTACATACCCATCTCTGTATCTATGTATCCTCTGGGATATGCTTAGGTCTGTACAGCCAAGCTTAGCTCGGCCCGTGGGGATAGGTGATGCCTTTCAGGGAGCATTTGGACATCAAATATCTTGTCCTACTGCCCCAGCTGTAACGCCACTGACCCGCACGCCCCTTGGTGCTCATGGTGTGGGTGCTGGCTTTCAGCAAGGCACTGCACGCTGGGGAAGAGTAATGGTGTTCAAAAGAAAAAAAATCAGGAAACAAATAAAATTGAAGCTCTCCAAAGAGATTTATGGGGGGTGGAGGAGTTACGTGTCAAACTGTTTCCAGAATCAAGCAGAACTTGGAGTATATTTAAAGTGATGCAGAAAATTGAAACTGGGAGGTTTGGAAGGCAACCCTAGGAAGCCAGGACAGAAGGTCATCAAGTAGGAAGAACGCTAAGCAGCTTTTTTTTTAAGAACTCTCTTGGAGCTACAGCTCACTCCTTCCCATAAAGATTTGTATTGCCAGGATCTATTTCTCCAGTTGTTTGACATCCCTTCAGGCAAGCCTGATGGCTTATGGGAAAGGTGGCTGGAAATCTGCTTTGAGGGACCTTGGTTCTGTTATTTGTGCTTTCTTTCCTCCACTCTTTATGTTACCGCTAGGCTTCTCTTCCTCCGGACTTTGTCAGCTTCTCCAGCTTGTTTCTAAGGCAGAACACCAGCAGTTTCAGAGCACATCGGTGAGATAGGTCAGAGCAGAGAGAACTCTGAGGAGGCAGCTCTTCAGACCCATGCCTCTGCAGCATTGTGCTCTTGTTTCTGGACAGAAAAATGTATTCACGTGGACAAAACCACTGTGCAGCAGATCCAAAAGCTGGCATGCCAGGTGCACGTCCTTTGCTGTGTGAGCACATCTGTGTCACCCTCAGCAGAAGGGGAAGGTTTGAGGACAGCTCTCGATGCAGTATCATAGTCATTTCAGCTGGAAAAGACCTCTAGCATCATCAAGCTCAATTGTTCACCTAGCACTGCCAAGTCTGCCTCTAAAGAAGCACGTGCCGACAGTGAGGTGTTTTATACAGCTGTGGAGTACAGCAGGGAAGAGCAATGCAGCAAGCCACTTCTGTTCCTTGCACGATTGTTCCAAACCCTCTGAGATCAATTGGCCGAGTGGATCTGTGAACAGTGATAGGACGTTATCAGCTCCAAAATAACTCAAGGGTTTGCTCCGAGTTGGAAGCTGCTGAGTGCATTTCCTTTCCTGCCAGTTTTGCTTTAATGAAAAAAAAACAAAACCACACAACACCACAGTTCTTTAGTTGCACTGTTGTTTGATTTAGCTTCTCCCAAGCTAGGAACACACAGCAGTTTTCAGAGTTGGGTGCTGATGCAGATCGGCAGCGCTGCAGGTGAGGGGGATGCTCTGAAGGTCTGTGCAGGAGCCCTAAGAGCCACCTGCTTGCTATTGAAGCTCTCTGAACTGCTGAGATAGAATTAAAAAAAAAAAAAAAAAAAAAAAGGAAGAAAGGAAAAGGATTGAGATTTTATTTTTATTTTCCTTTTTTTTTAATGTTATTTGGTGCTCATTCTTAATTGCAAGCAGGGCTTGCAAAATTATTTATCTTTCTGTTTATTTGAAAGAGGTTTTTTTTTCTTAAAGAAGTTTACTTGGTTTTATTTTTTTATTTTGCTTTTGTTTGGGGATTTGGGGGTGGTTTGGTTTTTTTCTTCCCTTTTTTTTTTTTTTTTTTTGCCCCCCATTTTGTTTTTATTTTCTTACCAAAAGATTGGTAAACCCAACGTTCTGATTCCCTGGTTCCTACCCAACTGGGGGGGTGGGCAGTGCTGTGCCCAGAGCTGCGTGATTTCAATTGAGAGCTTTCTGTAAGGCAGAGCATCTTCAGGCCAGAAAAGTCTGGGAAGAGAATTGGTGACTTCAGACAAGAGTCCTGTCTGCTCTCTTCTTGGGTTAAATATTTTCCTTGGGTTTTCTCATGCTTCTCGGAGGCAAAGGAAGAGCAAAACACCACAGGGTCCTGCAGTGCTGTGAGGGCCTGGGTGGATCTGGGCAGCTCCTCTTGGCTGGAAGTGTTGGTGTTGTCTTCTCAACAAGAAAAGCACCCACAGAGCAGGTTAGCTTCTGCCCCACTGTTTGCATGGCTGGGAAAACACATGTGCCAAGCTGAAGTTTTTGGAAACCAAAGCAGTGCCTGGCTCATTTAGTGTTGTATAAACAGAGATCGGGTCCTCAATGTTTCTGAGCATTCCCTCGAGTCTGTAATGGCCTTTGCCAGTCTGAGCTTTTCTTCTCATCCCTGTCTTTTCCCCAGCAGTGCTTGAAGTCACAAAGCAGGGAAGTGTCCTGTAGCTCTGAGAAGGGCCTCAGTAGGGAGACCCAGAGCAGCAGGGCTGAGTCTGCCTGGTTTCAGTCCCTCTTCTGACCTGTGCAACCTAAACTGAGCGCCCAGGGCCCTCGTAGAAAATAGTGTTTGCTTCATGATTTCTAAAGGCCCATTTGTCAAAGATGCTGTGGGTTTGAATCAGAACTATCCTGAAGGGAAATACTGCACATCAAAGCTGTTTGTGTCTGACATCGCAGCGGGCAGAGCTTTGTCACTGGAGGATGTACGTTGCTACATGACTCACTTTATTTGGATTGAAGCCTTCACTCCCACACAGCTTCTTCCTTCTGTTACCTATCGGAAGGTGAGGACTTGTTTTTACCTCTTCAGCCTTTGGTTTTTTTCCCACTCAGGTTTTCTTTGGAAATGCCTGGCGTAGGTTCTCAGTCTGATTCCTGCTCTGATCCCTGCAGGTTGCTTAATGTTGTCTGCTAGACTACAGTCCCAGTTTTACAGCACCTTTTCCCAACCTTAAAATCATGTTTGCTTCAGATCCAGGCCTGGCACCCATCCTGCAGGTGCTGAGGTGTCTTTCCTCCAACCCAACCTGATGCCAGGTCTGGTTCCCAGAGCCTCAATCCCACTCAGAGAGCCAAACCTCCTCATCCCATGAGGCATTCCTGGGGCATAGAACAGTTCTGGCACTGTCTCAGATGAAGTACAAAGGTGGTCATTATCAGCTGGGAGCACCAGGAGACTCCGGGAGCAGGGAGCAGCTGTAGGCGTAGGACTTGGTGCAGATGTGTGGGGTTTGCCTTAGTTTCTCTTAAATGATGTGATCATCTCAGCATGTGACTTTCTCTCAGTGTGATGCCTTAAAGCACTTTAAATGGAACTGGTCGTGTCACTTTTCAGTTTGGTTAAGTGGAGACAATCAGCTGTGTAATTGCTTTCCCCTCGGCATGCCCAGCACAGCCCAAGCTGCACAGCAGTGTTACCAGCACCGGCCTGCCCTTGTTTTGGGGGGGGGGGGACAAAGGGCCAAGCGTTTTGTATCATTATTAGACCAAAGTGGATGTGAATGTGACTACGGTCCCACCACAGGCAGGGTGAGCCCTTTCCCCACGGGAGAGCCCAGCAGCCATTTGCTCATGGAGCCCTCCTGGCCTCACACCATGGCACTTAGGAGCAGGCATCAGGAGTGGAGCAGTTGGCTTCTGATGGCCTGGCTGTGTCACCCTGTATGACCTCACACTACCACCATCCTCCTCCTCCTCCTCCTCTTGGAGTTTGACCACTGCTGAGAAGCAATGCCATGAGCTCGAGCGGGTTTGTACACAGGGAAGAGCATCTGTAGAGCCTGAAGTCTTTGCACCTTCCTTGCTGCATGAGGATATCTCAAAGCTGTTAGCAAAACGCCCGAACCCAGCCCTTCCCATTGCCACCGGGTCAGGAGAGGTTCATCAGGTGCCAAACGCCAAGGAAGCTGTGTAGGGTGTCTGACACAAGGGAGGAATGGGCAGGGGGCACAGGAGAGAGCATCTGCTCAAATCCAACAAAACATTCCTTGTTAACCAGAACTCTGGAAGTTATTCTGCCTGCTGGTCAGGTTTGGGAATTCAACATAATTTAAGGCACCCTTTTAAAGAGGAAAAAAAACCAACCCTCCCCTACTGCTCCTAACTCTTGCGTCGCTTGTCAGAAGGGGCAGCAATCAGCGATGAGTTCTTGATCCGACGATGCAGCTAAGTTTTAAAGATAGGTGAGCTGAACTGGACGCACCTCTGGCTCCTGGGGCACGGGAAGCACAGCGTCGGCTCCCGGCCCACCTGCATTTTGGGGCTCGATGCCTTTCCTTCCACACGCATTTCACTGACACTGATGCTTCGCCCAAATATATTCTGCTTCCTTCGCTTGGGGGGTTGGGGGGCAGGATGACGTTCACTGCTTGGCCTACAGCTGTGAGCTTTGTATGTATTTAAGCTGTCTATAGGTATCAATCATTTCCATGCTCTGAAGTATTTTATTGTTCTATCGATATTAAACGGTGAGTCAAAACAAAAATAATCTGACATCCAGTTCAGTTCGCCTATGGTTAAAGTTTAGCCTGGTGTTTGTCTTGTACTAATATGGAATGCACTTGAGTAATGCCTGGAGCGTTAGGGGGTGTATTACAACAACCCCATATACCTCTGCCTTTGGTTTGTTTCTTTAAAAAAAAAAAAAGAGAGATAAAAAATATGCTTTGCATTTTCATGTTGAACCCATTAAAAAATTAATTAAAAAAAAAAAGTTTTAAAAAAAAAGGAATTTTTTAAAAAAGAGGGTAAAACCTAATTGCTGTATGTTAATTTGTAATTATGTAAAAAGTGAGCAGGTTATTGACTGTGTAAAATTCTTCAGTTTTCCTGTAACTTGCCAGAAACCATTAGGTTTTGTAACGAGCTTTTATTTATCTTCCTTTTTAGTTATCAGCATCAACCTCTTGTAAAGTCATTTTTCCTCTAAATAAATTTGATTTTAAGTCTGAGTTTTCCTACCTGATTTCTTCCCACCCCTCTGGTATTCCTGTTGTTGACTTTGTGGCATGGGGGGGCAAAGCGATAGCTGCAGCCCTACCTGTAATTGAACGTTTGCATGGCTTTTATCACCAGGGTTCCACCATGCATCCCTTGGACTCTATTTTTCTCCTCTTTGAAGATTTACAATCTGCTTAAGGGTCGTAGTGATGTTCAGCTCTTTCACCCGCTCTTTTTCATCCTTTTACAAGAAGATGAATTGTCACAGCCATTATCTCAACCACTTCAGCTCCCAGGCGGGCTCCTGGCACCAAGATAACTGGCAGGTGGTGGCTGCAGGTGCTCTTATGGCCTGTATTTTTTGTCACCCACTGAAATGACGGCTTATCTCAGTCAAAACCTGGGTAACTCTGGTCCCAGGGTGTTTTATCTCATTTGGCTGAGAACTGGAGATGCTGCCTCACACTGTGGAGGGAACGCTGTAGGCCAGAAGAGCTGATTCTTACCAGGCACTGGGAAATGCCAGCCCCCCTCCAACACCCCGTTGGCCAGCAGCGTGCTGCGTTTCCCCCCACATCACTTCTCTGTTGCTTGTGCTGTGTATAAAACCCGCCTGGTGTCTGTGCCCCAGATGTGCCTGCTGCCATGGAGCTCAGGGCCTGACAGCTCCCAGGGTGTGGGATGGGAGATGAAAGGGCTCTCCTGTACCTTCAAGCCTGATCACAGTCCTCCTTTTATTTGCATTCCCATTCATCTCCACTCACCTATTTACCAAAGCATTTTAAGAGTTTTTTCTCCTGTAAGCCCCCTCAGCCCCACGCTTTGGGTGCCTCCAGAATCCCCACCTAAAGGTGACTCTCCCCTTAGGAGCATGGGGTACTCTGGGGGCACGTGCCCCTGCACCAGGCAGGAGTCACCCCAAGCCCTTGCACTGGTGCACTGAATGCAGCAGCACTGATAGACCCAGCTGCTGCCATGCCATGGGCATCAGTCACAGGAGGAGGAAGAGCACATTTACTATGTGTGATTTATAATAAGTAAAAAATGACAGTTTTGCTGCAGAGCCTGCTGGGCAGTATGGGTGGAGTTGACTCCAAGCCACATGGGCAGCTTATTTTAGACAATTCTTGAGCATCACCTCTTCCTTTTGCTCTTTCCGTGCATCCTCTTTGCTGCCCTTGCTGACTCAGTCCTGGCATGGGCTGCAAACTGGAGGGCTGGGAGGGCACAGGTGCGAGCTGGGCTGGAGCTTGCAGACAGGCTTCTCATTCATGGAAGCTTTATGAAGAGAAGGGAAGACAAACCCTCATTAATTCACTGACTGAACTGCCTTGTGATCAGATGCAAGGTGAACGGTAAAGGGATGAGTTAGCTTTGCCATTGAAGGCACCTGGGTTTTGTTAATTAGTTAGAGGGATGTTAAACACTGCAAAGTGTTGATTTGTTTAGGGTTGGAATGTGTTTCAATTAAGGAGAAGATAATACTCGACATTAGCTGCTGGTACAAGAGATGTTGCTTTGACCTTTTTAATCTACGTGTGCAAGAATAACGCAGCACTGGAGCAGTACTGAGATCAGAGCACTCATGAAGCCTTTGCTGACCATAGCTGCTGGTGCCCATCCTTCTGCCTTCCTTTCACTGAAGAATCAGTTCCTACCAGCTGCATCTTCCCATCCAGGCTGGTGAGCCTAATTAGGCAGGACTTCAATTAGAGCAGTGAGTCATTAGTGGAGCCCTGTGGGAAAGCCCAGTGAGCTCAGGAGTGCCCTGGCCTTGCAGGGAGCAGCGTGGGCAGAGGAGGGGGCTGGACCCACAAGGCTTGGGAATCATCTACCTGTCTGAGTGCATGTGTCTGATCTGCTGTTCCTCCAGTGACCCAGAAGAGAGTAACTGGTGTTTACGCAGCTCTCTGCATCTGCAGCAAGCCCAGCACCAGCCCCAGACTGCCAGAAATTCCATGGTACCGACTGCCCATGGCACTTCGAGAGCAGGAGGATCCTACAGTGTTTGCTCTAAACAAAGGATATCAGAAGGGATGAAAGGACAAATGGGACCCGTCCTCTGGAACCAGTTCCCCACCAGCATCTGGAGGTGGGCGCAGACGTACACAGAAGGTTCCTTGTGTAGGATGCAGACACTGGCGGTGCAGCTCACGCCGGGGAGAGGGAAGTGAGATGTGCAGGCACTGACAGCGTGAAAGCCAGGCTTTCTTCCACTTAATTGGATTTGTTATTCAGCTGAGAAACAATGAATGGCTTGGGTGGGCTCCAAGCTCACGATTTCAGTTAGGAAGTCAGCAAAAAAATGATAAAGTAGGTCACACTGCTGCAAACAGCGCTGATGGTTTTGCACAACAGTTGATGACATTAAATAAGGAGGTCATGAAATGGAAAGAACAAGGGAGACTGTAATGGGGTGGACAAATGGGCTCAGCCTCTGCTTTATACTCACCAGGAGCCTCTCGCAGACTCACCTACTGCATTTCAGCACTGGAACAAGAGGGATTCAGCCCAGTTTAAAATTCCCGCAGTTGGTCACAGGGAGTTGGTGGCAACGGTTTCTGCTGCTCTTGGAAATATAACCGTAACTGCATTGAATGGCCCTTTCCGCAGACTAAAGTGCTTTGGGTTTATCTGAAGAGAGAAAGGAGCATGGGGAATGGAGAACAGCTTGCCCTGGGACATAATGCAGGGAGGATGTGCAATGCTGGGCATTAATTAATGTGCAGGGGAAGAAGACAAGCCAAGGACACAGGACTTCAGTGCTCTGTAAAGACATGGGTGAAATTGAGAACATGTTGGGTGGCTGGAAAAAGCATCACTCCAAGAATATGTCTAACAGGCAAGCAAAATGCCAGAGCCAGCCTCTGTGTGGATGCGGGGCTTCCTCAGACACCGGAGGTATTAAATCACCAACTACTCTGCTTTTAATTGACTCCAGTGAAAAAGAGCGAATGAGCTCAGATGATAATTCCCTACAGGGATTCGTTGCACAACAGTATTATTTCAAGGGCAGCTGGGGTCATGATCGGAAAATGCGTATTTAAAAGCCAACAGGGCACTTTGAATTTCATTTAAATGATGGGAGCCTCAACTTGTTGTCCCCAGGGAGGTCCAGATGGTTTCTCACTGGGGAAGGAGGTCTGGGACCTGGAGCAGGGGCCTGGGAGAGGTCTGCACCCAGCTCCTGCTCCCTGCTCTTCCCTCTGCTCTACTCCAAACGATAACTGAATCCCAGCTGGGGCTGACAGGCAGCTGGGTGGGCGCTGGATCCCTGCATGCTGGGGCCATCTCTAGGCTGGGCTCCTGGCTGCTTTGAGGGTGGTGTCCAAGCTCCTGAACCATCCCCAGCAAGGGCTGACTGACCATGGCACACGGGCACTTTTCACTTTTCTGCAGCAGTGGGAATGCAGGGCCCCCGAGAAGCCACCAAAGTGAGCCCTACCTACTGAGAAGGCAGAAAAACTCTTTTAAAAAAGAAAAAATTCTAAATTCATTCCTATCCTTTCCAGTTAAAAACCCGACCTGCTCTGGCTGCAGCATTGCATTGTTTCATCTGTGTTCGTTGCCCACTCCCTTTTTACTTTGTTGCTGCTAACTTAGAAACCTTTGTATTTTGCACTGCATGTAATTCCTTAGCAACAGGTTGCTGCTGTCACGGCTGCTTGTGATTGCTTTCGAATCGTCTTTCGGGCAGGCTCCAGAATAAATACAAAAGAGCACGTCTTTGCATGGCTCGTATCAAAGCTAGCCAGTTGGAGAGCCTCTGATCCGCTATTTAAAGTCCCAGCATTCTGTATAAAACCTCAATCAACAAAACTGAAAGGGATTTCATTCACACGCTCTTGCTATTTTTCATTCTCCTGCTCATCCAACACTAATTTCTGGGCTGTGAATTGGTTTCCAAAAGAGCTCACTAATGAGCTTTTTCTATGGAGCCTTGCGCTCAATTCTGTTCAGCTCAGGTCTGCTGACACCACTGACACTCTGCTTTAGGGTTAGGGGGCTGTATTCCTGGTCTCAGCTTTGATATTTAGGTTCCTAACCCCTCTGAGTCCCTGTGTGTGCTGCTCATAGGAAGCTTTGCTCCCCAGTTGTTGCATCCACTTTTAGAAGAGTATGAAATACAAATTTGCAAGGTCCTGCTGTGCCAGAAGCTGCCCAGCAACAATGCTGTCATGTTCCAGGTGTGGAGCCCGGATCCTCTCAGAGCAGCTCCTCTGAGACAGGGAGAGCAGCACATGGAAGAGCAGCGTGAGCAGGGGACACAGCTGGAAAGCCCATTTTGCCTGTCAATGGGCCTCTTTTTCAGGAGCTGCAGCAGCCAAGCAAAGGCAAATAAGGAAAACAGAAGTATAAAAGCTTCTCCTCTTCCTTATAAATTACCGGCTTGGTCTGCAGGAGCACGGCTCAGTCTGAGCCCGGCCCACTCAGCTTATTTGGCAGGTTTTACAAGGCCATGGTCTGATCACAAGTTCTGCTATCACTGCGCAGCTTTGGGATGACACGCAGGCTGTTCCCAGCAGGGTGTTCTGTGCCTTTCAGTGAACACAAGAAGCCCTGGATCTTATTCCCAGCTCTGTCACTCACTGTAACACTTAATGCTGTGCCTCAGTTTCCCAAGCTCTGAAGCAATAATAATTACAGTCAGGCTGGCTGCAAGAGTTGGTTGTTTGTGAACCACCCCACTGAGTGCCAAGCCTGTTATTATTCCTGTTATTATACCCAAATCCAACTTGCTTAGGAAAGAAGACTCCTGTGAAAAGCACACACATGGTTTCCCAGATCATCATTTTTATTGAAGTTTGCAGGCAGCTGAAGAGAAAAAACAGCAACAACAAAACCCTACAAAATGTGAATAAGTGTCATTGAGAGTGCTGCAGAAGGGCTGTGCACCAAGTGTTCTCCTCCCAGCACCAAAGGGCACTTGCTGCCCCTAAAAGGCCTTCGCTGTTGGAAGCAATGGTGAGGGCTTGCAGTGCATTGCATCACCCAGCTGGCCCCACGCAGGGAGAAAGGCAGGCCAGGGTGCCTGTGGCGGCTCTGTGTGTGACCCTAAGTGCAGCCTGGGTGCAGAGATCACCCAATTGTGGGGCACTGAGGCCCAACCTCATGCCAGCCCTGTGCTGCCTCTTCCCTTTGGCCTCGCTTTGCAGGAAAGGAGGCAAGAGGCCTCGCTTGCTCTGCAGGCCCGACAAGGCCCCGCCACGCAGCAAGGCCTGTGTTCCTGCTCGTTTGCTAATTACACCCTCACCCACACACTGTTGAGAGAGCACACGGAGGGGAAGCAGAGGCCCAGCTCCGAGCAGGCAGCAGTTCTTATCTGGCGAAGCATCTCACCACAGTGATGCCATTTTGGCAGCACGCGGCCTGGCAGCTGTGTGCCGGGAGCAGCCTGGCCTCAGGCCCAGCACCGGGAAGGAGGGAAAACACCAAAAAAGATCCACGGTGCAAAACCAAAGGCACCTGCCCCGTCCCACCGAGGCACTGGGTGCTGCTGGCAGCTGTGCGCAGCTCCCACGCTCTGATATTTTGGCAGCTGCAGTCTCTGTGCTGCGGCCGGAGAGCCAGGTGCTGAGTTCTGGGTTCAGCCCTTCCCTTTCCCCCACTTCCCCAGCCCCTTTTCCCTATAAAAATGCTTCCACATCACCCAGACAGCAGGCATCGCCAACGGCAAGCTCACTGCTATAAGAAAAAATACTAAAAACTCTTATCCCGCCCTCCCGTCCCGTGAAGTAACTCTGGGGGACGCAGCCTGGGGCACATCCTCCATCTTCCTGCTCACACTGGGCCACCAGTATCCACCAGTATCCACCAGTATCCACCAGCCAGGAGGTCCTTTGTGCCCCCGTAGTGATGGAAGGGATGAGAGAGGCTCCTAGGCACCCTTTGTGGGAAATGGGAGGGAACTCAGTGGCTGTGTCAGCTCCAGCGGTGAGCAGGGGACATGGATGTGATGCCGGCATCTGAGAAGGGAAAGAAAAAAGGAGTTAATTTCTGTGTTGGGAGCAGAGCCGGTGTCATGCAGAGAACAGGTTTTGCATGTTGGCAGCTACTGGGTTCCCCTGACACTCAGCTTCTTGTGCTGATAAAAAATGCTTCCACAGGCATTGCCAACAGCAAGCTTACAGCTCCTCCAAAACCATCCATATGACTGTGATTTCCAAGGAGCTGATTTACCACAGTCTGAGGCCAAGCACACACTGCACATGTTTCCATCTGCCCAGGTTCGGAAAAGCCTGATTTTCATTGACTTTCCTCCCCGGGCCAGCCACTCCCTTCCAACACTGCCTGATAAACTGGCTCCAGAGACAAACAGCAGCAGAACTGCCCTCCCTGCTCAGCCTGCCTCGCTGTTACGTACATGCAAATGGCATTCCCTAGGAGCCACCAACAGAAACTGGCCGTGACTTTGTTTGGGCAATAACAGCAAGGTTCTAACAGGTTTCCAGCATCGAACTCAGCAGCAAGCAGGTTAGGAGCAGGGAGGTTATTTGCAGGTTTGGGGCTGTCCTGAAGGCAAGGTAGCTGGCTGCAAGCATGGCAGCAAAAACCTGCGGCTTCTTGCATGGCGTGAGCTGACCCAGCTCCACACAGAAGGGAAGCCAAGCTCATGCTCATAAAAGGCTTGTTATCTCCACTGTAATTAAATAATCAGGAAAAGAGTCATTGAACAGATCCGATGTTTATTGTGACCACAGCCTGGCAGTACTAGAATGTAGTGCTGGGCCTGGCAGGTTGCCTCAATCCTCACGGTACTTTGGGATCAAAGTTCAGCTTTTCAATGCCAGAACAAAATAAGCGCCCACTTAGCAATGCCGCCTCACCCAGGGCAGGCAAGAAGTGTTGGGGACTGCGGTCACTGTGTCACCTGTACAGGATCTACTGGTTTTAGGATGGGACTTGGGATTTAGCACCTGTGAGCCAGTCCCCAGCCCATCAGTGACCTCATCCCATGGAAATGAGGCTGTCGCACAGGACAGACAGTTTAGAGAAGCCAATTCTAATTTGGAGACACGTAGCTTGAAGAACTTGCTCCTGGTATTGCCCCAGATCACCTCCTGGGAGGTACAGAGCTGTCCCCATCATCTGTCACTGCTGTTCATTTCAGAACAACACTACATCATCCCAGCGTTACACCCTAAGCTCCTGCATAGGCTTTGCTTGTGTTTATAAACACAGAGCCATTATTAGCAGAGTGCTCAGTACTGCATTTCCCATTTGCAATCATTTGTCTCATCATGCCATAATTCCTGCGGGAATGACAAAGCTGGCTCGGCCAGCTCTCCCCCTAGATCAGCCTGAATTTAACACCTCTTACTCAAAATTTCTGCCTCCAGCCAGGGCAGAGGCCAGGTGATGTTTGCAAAGAGCAAAGACACATCCAAGCAGATCCCATCAGGACAATCCAACAGCAGCAGTGCAGCTCCCCCATTTCACACCATCACCAGAGTCACTCTCATCAGTTCAGCAGTCACACGTAGGAGGAAGCCAGGCTTTCACGTTTTATGCCATTAATCATGCTTGATCCCTGGAATTACAGCTGGCAGCATGCACCATGTTGATGTCATGCTGCATGCTTGGCAGGAGTGCTGGGAGTACTGCCCAAAGGTGCGCTAGCACAAGGCTGCCCTTGGCTCCAGGAGGGCTGGAGGCTGAGCCTTTGGGGACACGCTTCCAGCTGAGCCGTTTTATGCCTTCCCCAGCTGAGGCACATTCCTTTCTGGATTAGCAATGGCTGCCTGCTCACAAAGTGCACCAGCACCTGGAGAAACCCATGAGGAAAGTGCCTACCTGGCTCCCAGGTGCCCCTTCCTGAAAGAGGATCCCATAGGGAACAAAGCAGGTATTGTAGCAGAGACCCCTCATCATAGGAGCTGCAAGCCAGCAACCCTTTTGGCCAGACCTCTTTAGGATGATGGAGTAGCTACAGGATCCTATAGCCAGTTATCCCAGGTCTTGGGGACTCAGGTGCAACAACAACCAGCTAAGACAAGAGTAGGAGATGTCACAAGTAAGGCATAGGCTGCGCTTGCATGTCAGAAACATTTGGATCTGGTCCTCACCAGCCAGCCCTGGTACTTTATTTACGGAGATGTCAGTGGCTGAGACCAGAACATTAATTTAAACAACAAGCACATACAAACACACACACACACACACACACACACAGCCCCTCCAGAAAAATAAAACAAAGAGATGTTCTCTCGGGCAAAATCGTATGTATACTTTAAATACTTCTTTTAACTGAAGACTAGAAATGAAGCCAAAAAAGCATATAAAACTCTTACACACTGACTTTTCACCAGCTTTTCTTGTAGATTGGTATATTACAGTTCCTACTCCTCTTGTACTTGTGCCAGGCTCCAGCATTCAGTAAGAAATATTACCTATCCCCTACAAAGAGCTTCATAAAACCTGAACAATCCAAATAGAGCACAGAGTAAAAAGGCAGGAGAAGAAAGTACAAGTGTTTTGGGAAACTGTTCTTTATTCAGTGGCTGAAGAATCAACTCCCACCTCAAGCTGTTCCCTATTCTCACTCCAAGCAGCGGGGTTGATGTTGAGCTTTAATATTCAGACACATCTGCTACCAGAGGAAATGAATTTTCAGCTCCAAGGCAGCTCTTAAAGGGGGGCCCCATTGGCCCACATAGAAAATGATGGAGTCCTCACACTCTTTGCTGCAATATTTAATAGCTGAGTGGCAGTTAATTAGATTACTGAGCCACTGTGACGGATGCTAGGCAACGTCTGAGGAGGAGAATTTGGAAAGGCCATTATCTCCCAGTGCTGGGAAAGCTCTTGGAAATCTCATTTTAGCCCTTTCCACTCTTGTCATGCCCTCACTGTGGCCCATCGCATGCTGAAGCCAGGCATTTTGCAAATCAAAGGCCATTATAAATAACACCCCAGGTTCTTTTTCCACCGGAGACAAGCAGGTGGCCATGTTGGGCAAAAGCCCAGTAAGGGTGCTAGGAGCTCCCCTTGGCTTCCCAGCTGCCATCAAAGAGATCACTGGGAAACTTCAGAGCACTTCAGTGATTCTTGGTTGCACCAACCCCACAAAGTGCGAAACAGGGAAGCAGCGGGTGTCAGATGCTTTGGGCAGCATTCTTTTTCCCCTGTATTAAGTGGAGTGGATTTTGATGAAGATATGTAAGAATTCCCCTCCCCACAATCTCATTTTCCAAGGAAAACCTTAATTGAGGCTTGCTGATCTCGCCCCATGGGTGAGGGTTTCCCGGCTCCTGTAGCTAACTGGGAAGACACCTGCAACCACTACAGCAAGGCTGCATGCATTGCTGGCAGCCAGAAACCTGTAAGCAGAACTAGCAGAGGTGTTACAAACTTACTGGGAAGTTAACTTTGCACTTGGATGGCATTTGTTTTCACAGCGCAAAGCAATTGTGCTATTGTGACCTATTCCTGGCCATCTACATCTTGGTGCAGATTGGTGAAAATGTACAAAGCTCAGTGAGACAAAACCGGTAACCAGAATAGCAACTAAACATCCCACTGGGGAGGAAAAGAGGAAGTTCTCTTCCATTTGGTGTTGAAGTAGTAGCTTTCCTGAGCACACGAGAATCGGAGCATCGAAATTACACAGGACACCAATCTTCTTATTCCCGTACACCCCAAACACCAATGAACACATTCTTCTTCTGATTACAAAGCCCCTTTTCCTCCCACTCAGGTCTCACACTGAAGTCTCAGAAGTACCGATATAACAAGCAACAGTTTGGATGTTAAATAAACACCAGAACCATCAAATGCACCATGGCTTCTCAGCTTCTGCTGCCCACTGAAATGAAAATAGACAGCACAATAAGAGATGCAAGATTCCCCAGCATCCTAGGGGTCACTTGCCTACATATTCATCAAAGCGAACACCAAGATAATGAGCAAAAATATCAACCTACTGAGATGTTTTCCAAAGCACTTGTTGCTGTACTATCTCCCTGCTCTCAAATTTAAGTGCTTTTACTCATAGATACCACAACCTCTTACATAAAATGGGGACAGGATGTATTCCATTGTCCTGTCCATGACAGCGGGTATGGGCTCTGCCTTCTCTCCCCACCCACTCTTAGATGGGTGATGCTGGCACAGCCAGCTAGTTCAGAATGAAGGCAAAGGGGCTGCAGCCTCCTCACAACCATTAATGTAGATGCATCTCATAAGATGCAGAGGGGACCATCTTGAACCAAGAGCTAGTAAGACTTCCAGCATCACCAGAGATGACTGTTCTCTTCTGGTGCTATGTCCCTCTCACCTTTTAATGTAGCCTTCTCATAAAAAGGAAGCTCACTGCAGTCTGTGGCTTCAGTGCAGTGTGTGGAGATGCATTTGAGTCCAAACTGTACTTAAAATTTTAGAGAACACCCTCACCTTACTGAGCTTCTGAAAACAAGCCCTCGAGCCCCGCCTCTCATGATGGCAAGTGCTTCCAGGTGCTGACAAAAGCTGTGGGGATCAGTGAATAAGGCACCGTTGTGATACAGTTCCACGTGTCTGATGTAGGGTCATAGCAGTCCAGCGTTTTGCACCTCTGAGTCCCAAAGTAACCACCCACTACATAGAGTTTATTTCCTGAGGCCAAGGCATGGCATGACATGCGCTTGGCTGTCATGTCTCCAATGCGTGTCCACTGATCCGTCTCACAGTCAAAGCGATAGGCAGATGCTGCCGTGAACTCTGTGTCTCCTCCCATGATGAAAATCTGGCTGCCCAGAACTGCGGCTGCAGTATAGCGCCAGGGCTGTGGGCATTCCGCCTTGATTGTCCACCGATTCTCCACTGGATCATAGCACTGCACTTTGGACACCATGTCTCGGTGGATGCTGGTTCCACCGAAGACAAAAAGTTTCAGCCTGGCGCTTACCACCGCAGCATTGCTCACACCATCTCTCAAAGGAGCCACCATCATCCATTTGTTGGATGCAGGATCATACTTCTCTACTTGCTTCAAGGAAACAGAAGGTGATGCAGGGAAGACCCCAGCCACAGCAGTGTGTCCACCAACCACGTACAGGCAGTTTTCCAGCTCAGCTGAGCCATGCCCAAACCGTGCTATCAACATGGGGGCAGCTTTTGACCATTCCTCATGAACAGTATCATAAACCCATACATCTTTGGATACCCCGTTCTCTGAGCCCCTGCCACCGGTGATGTACACTTTGCAGCCAATGGCACAGGCACTGAACTCTTTCCGTGGGCTTGGCAGGTCTGCTTTGGGGATAATTTCCTTTGCCTTTTGATCCACTTGGTAGATCTTGTCACACATGAAGGTCTGTCCTCCCAGGATCAGCAAGGTGTGCCCAGCTTTGCGAGGCCTGGCACAGGGACTGGTGACAATCCCATCATTCTGGAGGATCTTCTTCTTGCACTGAATGGCTTCATCCAGGACAAGCTTGTTCCTTTCATCCACCATGATCAGGTCCTCACAAGCCAAGGCTTCCTTGAGGCATTCAGAAGGAAGCAGGGCTAAGCGGACATTCCTCAGAAGCTCCGGGAGATAGGCCTTCCGCTCATCCAAGTCATACTTCACCCACTGAAGGACAGCCTTAAAGACCTTGTCCTCATCCTCAATCTCCAACTCGTCACTGGAGATCAGGTCCAGCAGAGTGTCCTTGGAAAGGTTGTTGAAGTCCTCGCTCTTGTGAACAGTCTCAAAGTTAACCAGGCACATCCTCCAGGAGAGCTCGTAGAGCCGCCGACACTGATGGGCGTCAGAGAGCAGCATCATGCCCAGGCAGTTCGAAGGGTAGAGGTTCTTCTCCAGAAACTCAGCTGCCGCATCTCGGACATCGTGGAACTGCAACATGTCTCCAGCCTCCAGGAGGGACTCCGCATTTTCCTCGTTGATGATGATCCGAGAGGAGTAAGCAAAGTCCAGCAGCAGCTCCAGCACCTCTGGATGGAGGCTGTCATGGAAATTCACCTCGTCATCCAAGCTCTCCCTGAGGCCATTACTAAACATGGCTTCAAAATACCTGCTGGAGGCAGCCAGCACTGCGCGGTGACATGGGAATGACCTGTTTCCTGCCCAAAGGGTGACGTCGGTGAACATGCAGTGCTTCCGGAGGGTGTTCAGGTGGGATAAGACGCAGTCTGGGTGGGAAGCTTTGTGGAAAAGCAGGATGTTCATGGAGCCCGTGCTCGTCCGGGATTTGCGGTTCTCGTGGACGCTGACTGACATGATGACAGATCTATTGCCTGCAGAGAAAGAAGCAGAAAATTATTCTCTTGCTCCTACTGACGCGAGGCACTGAGCCAGCACCAGAACATGTGCATTTGCTATCCAACCCTGATACACTGTCAGTGGACCCCAAACCCGAAGCCCCAGCTCTACAGGTGCTCCTGTGCCCGGACTGGCAGCACCCACATCTCCAGCAGTGTCTGCACTCACACATCCTCTTGAAATGTAACCCAGCAGGGCGGAAGAGAGGGGAGGAAACTCTGCCCTTTGGTTTCAGCAATGAAGCAACAATGTGAAGCAATCAAAACCCAAACTTGGTGGTACATCTTCTCAGTGTCTCTAGAGGGTATTGGCAAACCGCAGAAGAGTTATTTTTCCTTAGGAAACAGCATTAAGAGAGCATTCCATCCAGGATAAAGGGTACTGGTCTGCTCCAGGCTCAGCAGAAATCAAATTTTTCATGAAGACTATTGCAGGTTTAGGAAATGCAATTGCTATTGGCTTTATTTATGACTGTCCCAAGATTTGAAAAATGAGACTTGAAAAAAAAAACAACCCTGAGATATGACTGAGGAGTTAGGTTTTTCACATCACCTTCCAACCTGATGTCACTCCTTTAATTCCCTTCTGTGAGAAATGAGCCCAGGCACCCAGGCAGCTGGCAATGCGCAAGATAAGGGCAAAGCAGGACTGATCCTCAGCCCCACGCTGAGCTCTGGCTCACTGACCTCACCAAGACCCGGAGCAGCACAGCCCTCCCACGTTCTGCAGCCCAATGACCTCAAGCGGAGGCTGATGGCCAGATAAGCGGCCTGAATCATGTTCTGCACACATGTTCCTACCCCCCTGATCCTCCAGAGCCTCCAAAGAGCCCATACTGGGCAAATATTTGCAAACATGTCTCTCCTTCCCCCCAGCCACCGTGAATTATTGAGGTTGGTGCTCCCGAGACATGGCTCATTCCTCAGGGCTGTGTCACAGTGCGGGGAAAAGGTCTCTCCAGGCTTCTGCATGTTCCTCACCCGAACTCCCACAGCCTGTGCTGAGGCTGCCAAGCTCATTTCATTTGTGATGGGAGGCTGTGTGGGCTCAGGGCTCTAAAACAGGAAGGAAAATGCCACTGCTGATCCAAACGCATTTCGAGGAATTGGTTTCCACCATCCACAACCAGCTCAGGGACAACATTAATTTAAGAGCTTATATGTATTCCAGTATTGAAGCTCTGTAATGCTGGACTGAGGAAAACAAATGAAACATTTATGAGGCTGCTAAAAGCTATCGATTTAGATTCCTACTCCTACAACCTCAGAAACCACCCTGCCATCTCTAGTGCTTCCTTTGCTCACAGCTCAGGTCACATTTCCAATGTTAACCTTTGATTTGCTTATCCACAAGAAGAAATCAAGCTATTTATATAGGACAGATATAGAAACAAACAAAAAGATTACAGGAGGGCAGCACCATTTATTCTGATGCTAAGATTAGAAGAGCAAGTACTCAGAATGGAAGGAACAGGTTGTTTAGAAATAAGAAATGTCTATATAAAAGCTGTGATCACGTACTAAAAACAAAAACAAAACACAACCTTCAAGCATCTAACATTTAACATCACACCTATGAGAACCAAACAGTATTTCTCTGCCATGGGTACTGAAGAGCACTTGGGGTACAGCTGCTGGGTTGCAGACCTGCCCTTACTGGGACTGCTCTTCATACTGCCATGTCCCAGTGCAGGTGCCAACTGCTTCCCAGTACAGCCATGTCTGAAAGCTGGAGGCCTTTCCTGGCACTGTTGTGGCTAGACAGACCAACACACCAAAAGCTGACAGCCTCTGAACTTTGGTTTTCAGCCATCTCAACAGCAAGGATTGCTTCTCTTTTATTCAGCAACTTCCAAGCGGGTTGTTTTGAGGGCAAACAGAGCAATTCACCTACTTCTTGGATCCTATTGCAGCTGGGACAAGCAGAAAAGCGGCTGTCATTATTTCTTCTCTTTGCAAACACACCCCAGTGCTTCTCGCAGCCTACAGAGAATCTGGCATCATCCCACACCTATCAGATGAACAGGAACTGCAGGGAGCAGACATTTCACCTGATGGGTTTCTTCCAAAATCCAGCAGCCTTGTGAACCTCGGAAACCTGCAGCTACAGGGATCTTCTGTGTTTGTCATGTGCACAAATGTACGCTTCCATTTCATTAATGCTGAACTCCAGAGAGGAGCAGAATTGCTTCCCCCCTGCACTCCCCGCATCCCTCACCCGGCTACTGAGCTGAAGAGAAAAAGCAGAACTGCTCAGAAGGAGGAACAGTTCACACAAAGGAACCTGTCAGTGCCTCTTTCCATGCTCCCACCTGCTCTGTGAGCACTCAGGGGGTTACTGGAGCTCACAGCTGCATCCTCCATCACACAGGATGAGAGCACTACACCAGACGCACCACTCAAACAGCAGAAGCCACGACCTGCACAAACTGCTTCTTGGCTTTCTCCAATTTTTTTTTTTTTTTTTTGTCCTTTGAAAAATGGTTATTAAAAAAAAAGCAAATATCTGCTGCAAAGCGTTTTAGAGGATCTTATTGCATGCACAGGCAGATGATAACCCTTCTCCCATATGGATGAGTGCAGAGAAGCAGCAGCTTTTTGACAGCTATCCAGGCTGTCTGCTGGCTATAATGTTCCCCTGGCTGTCTGCTGCTTTTCTACAGCAGATATAGGAAAGAGAATTTTTTTCCAGTGGAGCAAGATAAGGGTGCTTTGGAAATCCTTCCCGTGAAGCCAGAAATCCAAAAAGAGATCTGGAGTTGGGTCAGGGAGAAAACAGCCCCCTGATCCCAGCTCATGAAGAAAATGCCTGTGGACAGAACAAAGCTGGCAAAGAGAACAGGGCAAGAAAACAAAGCACATCTTGAAAAAATCCAAGCAGCCCTTAGAAAATGAATACTTTGAAGCCACTTCAGCCCTAGGTTTCACATCACAAGAGATCTGTGTATGAGAGGACAACCCAGAAGTATACATAAACTATATTTAGCAAGGCTTGGGGTTCCCCTGTCCATCTTAAACCAGCAGAATATCCACAAATCTCCACTTTCATTCCCTATAGGCAGGGAATCCCCAGCTGGTTTGGGCATGCCATCTGCACCTTGTGAGCTGATCTGGGTTTCCCCATCCGACTGTACCTGTGTGCTGCTAACATGCAGGGTGCAGTCCCATCCCAGGTCATAGCTACAGTGCTTTCACCTTTTAAAAGGACAATATCTGGGGAGCAAACAAGATATTTCCCAGTGAGACTCTGGGGGTTCATTTCTTCTTGGAAAATGAAAGTCCCCAGACTGCAAAGGTTGGCTGCACACCAACAAAGAGCCCAAATCCCATGAACCGAAGCCGGCACTTTCTGTTTGCCAATCGGACTTTCTGAGAAGCAGCAAGCAGAACGCATTTCTTTCTACCCTGCTCAACTATGAGCTATTTAAAGTGGTAAATAAGTAAACAAACAAGCAGCCAGGCATCCCTGCTGGCTCTGTTCAGACCTGGAAGAAGGAGGCTGGGGAGCTGCCTCCCCTGTCCTGGGAGCATTGTGATTTAGCACGGGCTGTGCAATGCACACTAGGGGCTGTCAGAAGGATTTAACTGCTAACTGTGTGAGGGTAAGATCAAAGGCTTCAGGCCCAACAGAGCTTTCATCATTTCCCTCCATGATTTACTCCTGGCTCATTTGGCTGCTTTCCTTTTTCCTGCCACACGGTTGCTGGTAGATGGCCTGACTTCCAAGCAACAGGGACAGAAGTCATTTACCTGTGTGCACCAGGCTGGGACACAACGCAACAGAACAGAGCAGCCTCAAGCAGGCAGCAGTGCTTGATTTTGCAAGGAAACAAGTGTAAGATTCATCTTTTCCTCCCTCATTTCACAATATCCACCCTTTGTGGTGAAATGCCACCTCGAATTCAGAAAAAGTTCAGTTTCTTCCTAGAATAAATGTTCTCTCCACTTACTAGTCCTGAAAACCTGTGCATTTCCAGTGCTTTCATGAACTGCAATGCCTGGTGCTTAGGCCAGCAACACCACCCCAGGACACAGTTACTGCTGTAGGACAGCTGATTCCCCTTTTTTTTATTTCAAGAGTTGCAATGCAGAAACATAAAGTCACTGTTCCATCTTCATGGGGAAGAGCTCCTTGCAGAAGCTGCTCAGGACAAAGAGAAGTGTGGCAATGCACTGATACAGATCCCAGATGCAGCCCTGTTTCCAAAGCATGCAAAGCAATTGCTGAGTGAAGGTTTGTCAAAAGGTTTGAGAAGAAGGGGACTGCAGCACACGAAGGCTTTCATCACCTACTCATGGGCACCGCTTGAGCTTCAAAAGCAGAAAAAAACCCTTACACAAAACAGGAAAAGGTGGGGGGAAGGAGGCAGTCAGCAAGAAAGGGGAACAAATCTGAAGGGGTTTTTCAGATGTGTTTCATGTCCTTCCAGAACACAGTGGACTATCAAGTGTACAGCACAGAGCTGCTGGAAATGCTCAGTTCTAATAACATCCTTCTGCAAAGAGTGCTTGTGATGAAAGAAATAAAAATAGCAGCTGGCATCACAGCATAACACTGCACTTGTTGGGCACAGAGCCTGGGCTGCAGCCAGGGGGCAACAGCCAGGGACCTGCATGGCACCTGCAGGACGCAACCTCTGCCCTGTCCTCAGCCAGCTCTGCACCCTGACAGGGGAGCTTCAACTCCAGCAACACCTCTGAGCTCAGCATCAGTCTCATTTGTTGTCTGCAGGATGACTAACACAGCAAATATGCAACGGTGATTTTTCACCTTGGAATTTGGGCAATGTAACCCTGCTGTGAATCAGGGGTATTGCTGTGAGAAAGCTGCGCTCGGCCTTCCTGACCAACTCTCATCATTTCATCATACCTGCGATACAAGGGAAGATGGTTAAGCCCAGCCCCCAAAAGCAGGATCTGGGGTTCAATCCCAGCCTTTGAGAATGGAAGGTCTCCTTATCATTTCTTCTCGTTTTCTCACTTTCTCGTCTGGCTATACATCCTGGACAGAAAACAGAGAGACCATGTGAAAGGCTCCTTCTGTTGGCTCAGACAGAAACTGGGAGGTTTTCCAAGGCCAGTTCTGTAGACTCCAGGAGATCAGATTGTCTGGAGAAGGTCCGGGCACGTATCTCAACATGCTCACTGAAGCACATCAGAACGCAGAAACTTGGGTTGTCCATCACTGCTCCCTATCCCACACTTCCCAGTATCCCTCACTTTAAACCTGTATGTGGCCCGAATCTGCCACCTGAATGTCACTTACCATAGAAACCCAGTGCAGTATTTCCAAGCCATACCAATCAGCTCTTCTATCCTGCAAAAGCACTGCCCCAAATCTGTGACACAAACTAACCTGAGCCAAAGGGACCATCTTCCAACCAAGATAAAAGTACCTATAGGAAACTTGCCCTGCATGCAAGAGACGCAGTTGTATTTGCAAGTCAGGAGTTGGATTTGCTGCTCCGCAGCTGAGTTACTCCATACAGGTTCTGAAGGTACCTGTGAGGCAATCACACCAAGTTCACACTCACCACTAAGCTCGCTGGCTTTGCAGTCCCTGGGAATACCACACCCTCCTACAACCACTAACCAAATCAGGATAAATAATGCTTTTGGCCACGGTTCAGGCTCCAGACAATGGCTTTTCATTGCTACGCCTTAACCCCAGTGGATCTTTTCAGACCCCATGATTCATTTCAGAGGCTGCTGTGGGGTTTTGTCCTCCCCGCCTGCCCTCTAGCTCCGCTGGTGAATGAATTCCCTTCTGCTAGATCAATCACAGTCGCTTTGCAAAATGAATGCAGGGCTGCAGAAGAAGCAAGCAAGCTTTCAGCCCCGTCTCCCAAATTATACTCAAAAAGGCTCCGAAATGGAAACAATTGACTGGATCGTGGTATGCACCGCAGTCCCATCTGAGCGGGACAAAGTCCTTTTCAAGCAAGCCAACTTGCTAATATGCTGCACAGGGAGCTTCAAATAGAGACAAGTGGAACCACATGCCACTTTGCAGGGAGGGTTTATAGGACGAGATGTGGTGTGTGTCAAATTAATGCCAGAATAACCGCTGGAGCTGCTGACTGCAGAGGGCATGCCCACATCCTCCCACCCTGCACGCTGTGCCCTGCTCCTGGCAGTGCTCCCATGCTTGGAGGGACCTCTCATCCTTCCCACCAGCTCTGTCCTCAGGGTTTGAACTTTGTGCCTGGCCGGTTCACTCTGTGTGTTGTTTGGTCTTCTTACTTCTGGTGCTTTTATTTCAGTGCTAGGACAGCATCAAACCTTATGCTCAGCTTGCACATCCCGGATCAGCATGCAGCAAGGCAGGCTGTCCTGGCATCTGTGCATACAACACAAGCAAAACACAGGGACCACAGCAATAAACTCACCGTGGTCTGGCAGGCTCTCCTACAAAACTCTCTGCAAAGTGTAATGCTCATCAAGCAGAGAGCAGTTACGGGACACGCAGTGCTCCCAGGCACGAGTGATGGGGGCACACAGAGCCTTTGTGTGCACTGATGCTCACAGCAGGGATACGAAGCTGATAAGCAGAGGTTGATGTGATGGTGGTTAAAGGTCAGGCCGGGGCAGCGCGCTGCAGCTCAGCGCTTCCTGCAGCCACTGCTGCCCGCATTGCCAGCTGTGTGTGCGCACTGCTATTCCCATCCTTACCTCTCTAAACGACCACATCCAGCACTGCAGGGACCACTGCAAACAGCAGCACTGCTCGCCTTACCAGAACTGTCCCGTACACAGCCTTCACGTGCAGGACGGGGCAGGACTCCGGACAGCACTCCCACGGATAAGGAAAACGAACACAGGAGGGAACGGGAGCTTCGGTTCTGCGGTGCTGCTCCTCCACACCGATGTCACCGCTCCGCTATTGCAGCGAATTCCCCGTGCTTTCAGCCCCGCGCTCGCAACGCACCGTCCCTCCGCCAACTTCCACCCGTGCTCCTTCCGTACCCGATCGGCTCAGGGAAAGCTGAGATCACTCACCGCCTCTCTCCGCAACCTCCCGGTGTCCCGAAAGCCTCCGCAGAGCTGCCGCAGCCTCCCCCGGCTCCGCGGGCGGAGCGCTGCCGTTGCCGGCCCACGCGCGCTGCGCTGCGTGGTGCTGCCCCCCCCCCCCCCCTCACAGCCCAGCCCGGCCCCGCGCGCGCCCTGGGCACAATGTAAGCTGCAGCTGGATCCTGCCTCGCGTGGGGCAGGGGGCGGGGCCGCCCGAGGAGCGGATGGCCAATCAGAGAGCGTATTTCTCGTGACGGAAGGAGTTGGCCGTCCCTCCCCGCACACCCCCTGCGGAGAGGCGCATGTTGGGGGCGGGACAAGAGGAGCGGCCAGGCCAATGGGAGGGCAGGGGGGCGGGGCTACGGAGGCCTTAGAGGTCCTAAAGCCGGCCCGGGGAGAGCGCGGGACGCTTCTCTGCCCGGCCGCGGCCTTTGCTCCCTGACTCAGGGCTTTGCTGGGCCTGTGTCCCTGAGGCGGCATTGGTGCTGGGCCAGGCGGGCACCCCAAGTTCCAGCCTCTGCGTGCTGCTCGGTCGTTTCCAGCCCAGCCCTGCAACCCCCAGGTCACTGCAGGATGGAAGGATGCAGCCTGGTGCCCACCTGCAGGCATGCGATGTGGAGTTGCATTTTACCTCATGGAAGTAAGCTTTTTCAGGCTCCTGCATTGCAGAAGTGTCAGCTTGGTATTTTTTACACCAGCTGGACACGGGAGCAGGCAGTAGGGGGCTGATAGGGGCTGAAATCCCAATAAATAGAAAATACAGCCCTTTTTCCCAGCTACAGCTGGCAGAGGCTGCAGACGGTAAATAACAAAGTACACCGAAATGTGGATGTGTATCAATTTCCTGGCTTTTTGGTCTGCTGTAGGTCATTGCAGCTTAACTCTTAGCACTGCTCCTTTGCCAGTTCTCAACATGGCTTCTCCCAGAGGGCCTACACATTGTTGTGGGGCTTGTTAATGCCTTTAATGAACTGCTGAGGAAGACAGCAGGGATTTGTGTACAAGGTAGGTGTGGCAGCATCCTGAGTGCAGCTGTTATGTAGCAGCAACCCAAAAGGCAAAACTGATTTGTTCCCTTTTGCTGCTGAATTCCACCCAGCTGTATGAAAGAGCTGTGGAACAATGTAAGGTTGTATGTCTTAATTCCGAAATGCTTTCAGGGAGCCGCTACAAAAGCCCACTCCTGGCCCAGTAAGCTGTGTGGGTGAATCCAGCCTTCCTTCTGGACCAGTTGGTCACAGGGAGCTGCAAAGCTCACAGAGCTTCCTGCAAAGCTGTGTGAGGAGATGTTCCCAAGACATAATGCCTAATGCTGATCTCCCGCCCACCAGCTTTCTAGCTATGCTAGAAATCAACATCTAGCTCTTGATCTCAGCGCAATCACTGCTGACTCCTGCCAGTGTAATCATCAGCCCTGGGTCTGTAATTCCAAATAGAGCAGCCTGGCCAAGTTCCACCCGCTTGCACATTGCAGACAAGTCATGCCCCTGCTGGGGGAGCAGAAAGGTGGTTGGCAGATCCTGGGGTTGTGGGCACATGGCAGGGCCAAGAGGGATAGGCTGAGGCATCTGAGAAGGCAGTGGGAGCGTAATGGGAATGCTTTATAGTGAAGGAAAAAAAACACATGAAACCCTAGGCAGATAGTTTAAAACGTTTTTAAACCTCTTGTTAAAGAGGATTTAAGATCTAAGCGTGTGTAGGGAAAAGAAGCTTAATTTAGAATGAATGTTAATACGAGCTCCTTACATACGATACTGGCCTCCAGCATCCCTCAGGGTATTTCAGGGACTGGTGCTGTGGTTGTGGTTTCAATGTATTGAGGAAATTCTTTTGCACTGTTAAACAAATCATGCCCTATGTTGACCTTTGGCTTGATGTACATAATGCATAAGTGGTGCTAGCCAGCTGGGGGACAGTGATCTGCAACTAGTCTGTGTTTTGAAAATAAACTGGAAAACTCATCATGACCTGTCAAAGGCAATATGGGTTAAATATTTTAAAAATTGGGAAATAATAAAAAAAAAACAACGAAGTTTTAAATAAGTAGCATTTACCCCATGGCTGTATTTGTTAACTGTAACATTGATCAATGATGGAGCATTTAAACGTTTGCAAAATTAAGTATTTAATCTGACTTGTTATAGAAATCAGCCCTAATTGCTCTGTTCCCATTAAATCATCACTTTCCTGAAGGTAGACAGCCCAAAGGTTTACCCTACTCCTCATTCCCTAGCTGCTTTTATCCATTTATATCATAGATCTAGTCCCTGAGGGAGATGACTAAGTAGGTGATGTTCACAGAAGAAGCAGGAAGGGTAAAATCTGGCCAGCAAATCATGTTACACCATTTTCTGTTTTTCACTGAACTCTTCTATAACATCTAGCTGTTCAAGAGGTTAAACAATAACATTTATTTCTTCCCTCCCTAGGTCAGCGGTTGCAATCCACCACAGCCCATGCTGCAACCAGCTAATGGCTGCTAAATGGTCCGTGTGAAATCAGTTTAGTGGATTTCAAGCCAGACAGCAGTTGATAAATGCCTAAAAATCACTTCTCCAATTGACTTCCTTGTTGGCAGTCACAGCAAGTTAGTGAAGGACTGAAGAGGCCATGTAAATTCAGCCATTCCTGGGGCTATGAACGTGGACAAGATTGCTAGTGAATACTTTCACCCTGTTGTGAATGCCAGAAGTCTTCAGAGGAGATCACAATGCTATAGGTATGTAGTAGAAATGCTGTTATGGCCTGAAACGGTGATTGAGCACATGGTGAAAAGGCAGGGCCAACCCAGGGGAGCTCAGGTGTTTGCAATGCATCTGAGTGGTGAGAAGAGGTGGAGCCAGAATCCACCCTTTCTCAGACCTCATTTAAGGGTTGGCAGGGGGGGGTAAAGGTATTTTGCTGGAGATCCCTGCTTACTGGGAGTTTTCTAATGGTAAGCAATTTTATTCCTTTATTTCTGTGTATACAGCTGTTGTATTTGGGCTTTTTCTTATTTGCTGCAGCCTAGGATTGTGCCACCCTGCTGTTATTGTGTACTTTCCATCACGTTATAGTTTTATAGCACTACAAGGTGCCAGAATCTGAAGACCATGCTGTCACCTGTAATTCAGACATTTAGGGAAGGGTAGTAGCTAAGGTAAGAAACCCAATTGAAGAGACCCAGCAGAAGCAGCCTTGAGGTCAAGGAGGTGATGCAATGGAAGACTTGATGAAGGCTTTCACACCTGGTCTGGTCCTGCGCAGGAGAGTAGGCTGCAGATCTGTCAGTCACACTGTACCAGCTCAGTATTCCCTGCAGTAACAATAGAAATCCAATCTCCCTCCATTCCTCTTTGCCTTTTCTGTCCAATGGCAAATTTAAACAACCTTACTTTTTTGGCAGTAGGATACTTCACAATTAAATATAGAAGCAGAGCAGACTTTCAGATGGAAATTGCAGCAAGAGAACAACAGATGGCATTGTTTGCTGGGCTGGATAAGCTGCATCTGCTCCTAGAAGAAATGCTAATCAGAGCTCAATTAGGCATTCAGAGGGAACTATTCCCCAACCCCAGGACAATGGCCATGTGTACACGATCCTGAAAAACGTGAGGAAGTAGATACAAAGACATCAGAAATCCTCCCTGGACCAAATCCAGATGAAGTGCATAATGCAATAGGGTAACCCAGAGAATTTCCTCATTCTGAAATCTATCCAAGCCACTCAAAATAAAAATGTAATTGGCAAAGACTTATTTCATTTGCAAGCGGTCAGTGATTTAGTTTTGGATTTCAAAGCAAACAATTCTAGCATTACGCTGCAATCAGATCCTGCCCTGACTGCTCTCTGAGGTGTGGTAAGATTAAAGGGTAGCCGAAATCTTTACAGCAGCTACCACAAGTGGGAATAATAGAGTCAGAAAGATCGATAATACGTGCCTTGCCTAGGATAATTGATCTCTCAGTACACACAGCAAGGAAGAAAAGAAGCGTAAGGTGGAAAGCGTGGCCTGGTTCATCTCAATTAGGTGTTCAACCACAAAATGTGCCCTGTGGTGTGCAGCGTGTGAGGATGGCTTAAAGCAGAGCACTGGACACTGTTTCTCCTCTTCCCCAAGGCCATGAAGCTTACACCTAGACCCTAGCTGACAAATTGGCCTGCACCACAGGGAACCCCATTGTGCTGAGGTTTTGCACTTAACTGCTGGAGTTCTAGCAACGTGTGCTAGTGTGGTACTTGGGGTTGTTCTGTGCATTTCTGGGCATTGCTAATGGGGACCCTGGTTCGTGCCCTATTTCCAGTAGTCCAGTATATGCCTGAGCATAGCTGAATCCCTGCCTCCATTCATGCCTCTTAGGCCTAAAAAATGTTCAGAAACAGAAATTGTTGCTGTTTTCAAACAACGCTCTCCAGACATTGCTAGAAAATCACCAGAGATCAAAGACATTTTGGAACAAGTGATTTAGTGCTGCAGTAAAGAAAAGAGTTTTTTTGGCACCAACACAACTTTCAGCAACTTGAAAGAACGGTGCAGAGATATGTTACAGGATGTCCTAAAACACTTCTTTCTTCATCACCATTCTGCTTCAAAGGAGTATCACGTCCTGGCATATACCCATGATGGGTTGGGGAACAGGTACCAGGAGCAGATTCTTGGGGAAGGGTATCCACTGTGGGTCAGGGACAGCAGGGAAGCCAGGTGCAGCTTACCCATGGACAGGCAGCCCTGCCCTCAGAGGCTGCCCAAGCAAAGTATTATTTTCATGTAGTGAAGATAGAAGCATCCAAAGCATCCGAGCTGCCATCCTCATGCTGTTTGGTGCCTATGTGGTTGAGACCAAAGAGAGAGGTCCTTGTGCCATGAGGTTGTGCCAAATGAGGCCAGCCTGCCAGTGAGGCCTTGGATTTAGCTGCTTTGTGAGCGTGGAATCTCAAGGGTCTGGCAAATAGCGAAGAGCACAAGGTCTCAGCTTTCCAAGGACAGCTGGAGAGCTGGTCCCAGCGCATCCGCACGTAGCGGCACATGGGGCTCCCAGCAGGGCTGCCGCTGTGCGGTGTGAAGCTCCCAGCACTCGGGGTCTGAGAGCAGATGCAGGCCTTGGCTGGCTGCCTGCAGCTTTCATGTCTGTATTTTAGATCCAGGCTTCCTTCTGAGTGGCTCCAGAGGGGAAAGAATAAACAAAAAGCATTCCCAATAACCTAATTCCTCTGTCAGTGGCCAATTTTCTGCCATCTCTTGAATGTGAGAGAGGCAGAGAGGAAGTGGGAATGGGGAGCACAGCAGCCTTCTTGTCTGCCCTCTTTGGCTCCAAAGGGAGCCCAGGGATTCTCTATCAGCCCAGACCCTCTCTTCTGTGTTGGAACAAGTGCAGAAAGCACAGTGCTGAGTCCAGGAGCATCTCGGCATCCTCCTTCCTTGTAGTGTAGCATTTGAATTTTCGTCTGTCTTGAAAATGAGGTCATTTCTTCTCCACGTTGAGCAGGGCAAGCTGTTCAACCACAATCTGGCCTTGTCTGGGAGGCTGTTGCAAAAGCTGGCCGGGGCTCAGCACCTAGGGCTTCTGGAGCTGGCTTTATCTTTATCTGGGGAGAATGGGATCTATACTAAAAAAAAAAAAAAAAAAGTGGAGAGACAATTAACTATTGCTGTAGAGTCCTCTAGTGGTGAACATTTCACAAACCACCCAAGCCTGTTCCCAGATGAACTCAACCTCCCAATTCTATTTTTTTGCAAAGTAAAACCACAATAATGAAAAGTATATTCCCATAAAAATGAAAGAAAAAAACCAACCCACCACAAAAAAACTGAACAACCGACCAAATAAACATTTAAACTCAATACAACTGTTTTAACCACTTACAAATGGTGTCAAAGGTAGGGATCCAAAATCAAACAAGCCAATCTTCCTTTCCACTATCCCTCAGTTACTCCCTTCCCATTTCTAGATGGTAGGGCTAGGTGATGCTCTTCCAGATGTGGGCTGCAGCCCATGCATTAGAAAATTCACGTGATTGCCCATTCAGTTTATGTTGTTTCTGCTGCCCAAAGGAATGACTGAAGAGCCCATGGAGTTGAAACGTCACCACACCTTTGCCAAAACATTTTCTGTTTTAAAATCCAGACAAATCTGCCCACGTGGCTTAGCATTACAGGGCTCAGGAGCATGAGCCACCATTGGTCTCCAGCAGCTGTGGCGGTGGGTTTAGGTGAGCAGCTGAGTTTGGATAAGCTTTAAAACCAAATCGTTTGCAGTTCGTGTCACCAGTCTTCTTTTTGTCTCCTTTCCCCTATGTTGCTCCCAGGCTTTATTTCTGTTCTTATGTCCACAGATGTGGCCTCATGCAAAATCCATACCCAGCTCTGACAGCAATTTTAGTATGCAACAGATGAAAAAAAAAGTTACCTGCTTTGAGCTCCCTCTGCTAAAGAGAAAAGCACTAATTTTAACAGGATATTTCTCTTCCTAATGAGACAGTTGTATCCATGCCCCACTCTTTCCCTTCAGGCCTGAGTCTTCTCAGCTGTCATTCAATTTCTTCATTAGAACCATGGAAAAAAAGAATCTTACAGAGGTTTAAGGCTTCATTACAAGATATGCTCTCAGATGCTGCAACCAAATAATTGAGCTCTGTTTCTTTCATAGCAGACTTTTCTTTTTCTTCTCTTTCCCTCTAAATAATCACCTACAAAAAAATGCCCTTTGAGTTTCAGCTTCTGCGTTGGGATAGCTGTATTAGCACCTGCTGAAGACAGCCTGCTTGTCATTGCCAGAAGAAGCACCAAAAAAATGAAGGAAACTAAAGAAAAATGGAATTTTAGCAGACTTGTGGTTGCTGCCTCTTGTGCAGCACACGAAAATGACATGTAGTTGTAGACTTATGTAATATCCTATTGTGGCAGGGACCACAGGTCATCATTGTGTCCCATATGCTGCTCAACACAGCCCCAGCCAGAGCAGGTGCTCGGGTACAAGTAGATTCCTCCACCTCTCCTCCCATTCAGTGCAACACAGCATTATGCATTCAAATCATTAATACAGTGTTTCATCTTTTCATACAGTCGGACCTCTCTCACATTCTGAGCTCTTCCAGCTGAAAGCTGCACTATTTGGTATGTATTTGAATTTATAAAGTCCCTTCCCACTGATTTCCTTTAATTATTTTCCTCCAGTCTCTATGTCCCCCCATAACCACTGACACATCCTTGAATATTTCTGCTGAGAAGGGAGACTTTAAGCTTATATCTGCCAAATGCTTCACAGGGCCCAGATGCTCATTGGTTTTGCTGTTAATTAGACTGATTTGGGGGGTGCTTACTGTAAACTTAAACAGAGTTGCCAGCTACGTATCAGTCCTGCCTGCCTGCATTAATTTAGACATCCCCTCATGTCCAAATCAATAGTCATATGTACTGGTAAATAGTAATGCTTTTATAAAGCTGAAGTAATAGAGATTGAGAGTGTTGTTTCAGCTAAAGAACCGAGCCCCTGGGGTTTGTTGTTTGGCTCTTGTTTTTGTTGTGTCCCATAGGAGGATTTGAAAGTGCTTTCAGAGGGCCTTTTCACTGGGGATTAACAAACAGACCATTGCAGGGGCCCTGGGAGAGCAGATATTGTTGAGTTTGAGTGGGAAAGTTCCTTTTTTCTTCTTCCTCTGCCTTCTTCACACCAGGGGAAATTATGGAGTAAACAATGTACAGCATTCGTGAAACCTTTCTTCTACTTGGCACTAAATTTCAGTGACTGATTCTAAATTCTGTTATTTAAAATTTTCTGAAGCTTGAATTTTTCCTCTTTTTTTTTTTTTTCCTTCAGTAGAAGTTTCCTAACAAAAAGCATTGTGTGCATTTTAATTTATTTTCACTGCAAAAACTGCTCACTGTAAATTTCTCACTGGATGCCTTGCTTCCTTTTTACAGATGCAAAGATTAAGCTTCAGGAAAGGAAAATACTCAGATGCTGATAAGTGACATGGCAGAACAGGTAGGTTAAAGGAGAACCTCTGGGATAGCACATTTGTTTGATAAACAAGTTCATTTTTAAGGTCAGGATAAAATGCAGCTGCTGACATTCAGAGCAGGTCCCTTCCACACTGTGCGGAGAAGCAGGATGAAACCTGGTTCTCCATGTGCTGGATCTGTGGTGAATTGTAGTGGGTGTCTCCAGCAGCTTCTGGCATTTCTTGTTTTTCCAAAAGAGACCAAAAAACCCCTGGGACGTGAATGCCATGGGAAAGCCATGCTTGTACACACAGAGTAGACAATGAACTCTGCCTTTTGATGGGTTTTCAGAGGCACCCAGCTGAGGCAGCCTTTAGAGCAGAGTCCAAGCATCATCTTTCAGAAGCACCCCTTCCTTCCTTCTAGGAATGACGGTTTCCAGAGTTTGTTATTTATTTGGGATTTTGCTGACACCTCGACCCAACTCACGTACTCACATACTTTCTGGGTGGTGTTCCATAATCAGATTGGTCTGGGGACTCAGTGGGAGCATAATGACTTCTCTTTTTCTCCATATCATCTTGCCTGACTTCATGCCTTGGAAAATGTGCTGGGACAGTGTTCTGCCATAATAAGCAAAAACATAGAGGCTGTGTTATCTGTAGAAACCACACCAGCGGATGCTTGATCTATTTGCAACTCTGAATTTATTATCAGAAAAGTCTCCACACATCTCCAATTTATATAAATGATAAGAATTGTTTGTTTCTAATGCCTCACTGTAACTGCAGCCTGTGTGCATTCCAGAAATGGCTCCCGAAGGGGAGTGCAGCCAGGCAGGGAGGGGAGAGGGGATCTTCTGCTGGTGTATAGAGTGTTAATCAGAAATATTTGGGGCCTAACACTCAAGTATTGAGGAAGGCATATGGCGAGCCTGTATCCCAGTCTCCAAACACTGTGCATTCAGAGGTTGCTGCATCCCACACGTGTGTTCCCAGAAGCCAGCACTGTGCTGATGATCAGAGGGCTGGAAGCTCAGGCTTCTCCAGACTCTGCTTTGTATTAATTACTTGCTATGTACATCTCATGTAATTAAAAGCCAGAGCATTTCCTCCCATCCTCAGCGCAGAGGCGCCGTGCTGCTGTTGTAAACACACTTGAGATTGAAGCAAGGCATTTTGCTTCCTGAGCTCTTTGCTTTTATTTCATGTTAAATGTTGGCAGCAATACTACCTGCACTGGGCAGGGGCAGAGGGTTTGTATTAATTATACGTTGTTATGGAAACAGCACATCAAACTTAGATTGATTTCTAGGGGAGGGACAGAGCTGCTCATAAAGGAAAGGCTCATGGTTAACAAGAGTTTGCCAGTTTGGGTTTTTGTAAAATTGCTAGAGCCTAGAAACGTTTCCTGGGTTCCTCTGCCCTTTCCCTTCCTGTGGCTGGTGATTGCTGTCTGCATCAATCCACAACCCTGAGCCCTGTGAAAAGCCCCCGTTTGTTGGCAGATCAAATAATAATGTTCCCCGCTAAGCGTTCTGCACGTGCAACTTGAACAAGACAGAATTAACACTGATTGTGTAAAATCATGGTGTTATGGCTGAGTGCCAGATAAGGAAGAAGCTAAAGCTCTGTCCCTGGTGAAAAATGGGAGATTTGTTATAACTACAGAAAACTATGAGCGGGTTTAGGCAGGCCAAGAAAAAGCATGTCCACTGCTGAAAATCCTCTGAGTGGTTTCTACCGGTAGGGCTGCTCGCGCTGAATGCTCCATCTCTCTCTGGTTTGGTCGCCCACGAGGTGGCAGTCGCCACCAGCACATCACTCATGTGCTGTCAGGGCCACGGATTGCCCGGTTCCTCCGAGAGAAGCATGGAGGGGAGAGGATGGAAAAGACATGCCTGCTTTCCATTGCGAGCCTTCCAGTGCCCGAGCCCAGCTTCTCTCAGCTCTCGTGGTTTCAGTGTAGGTATACCATAAACAGCTCCATCCTTCTTCCCTCAGACTGCAGCAATGAAACAGACAGGATAGCAGAGCCCCTCCAGGTAGAATTTCTTTCTCCTGTGCATCCACATTTTTGCTATTGGGAAAATCCTCACAAATCAAGTGTGACTGGTGGAAATGGAAGCGAGTATCTCTGCATAAATCAGCTATCAGCATATTGCCTTCTGTGAGGGTGCCAAAGGAGCAGTGCAGCCAGCTGAAGCTGCAATGTCCGTCGCTCCCTTGGAAGCCTCTGGTTTGCTCCAAATACATGAGAGCATCTCTGGGTTAGAGCATTTTAGACTTTGTAATATAGGAGTTGCAATTTCAGGATTTCTTTGTAGTCTGTGATTTGAGAACCATTTTCTAGTGGGCAAATTGGCCACATAAATAAGAAAAACACACGATAATTTAGGTAGCAACATTAATTAGCTGATTAGTTCCACTCACATAAATGTGTGCAACTTACAGTGGAACATTCAATAATGCTGTAGCTTGGGCGCTGATGAGATTTCTGTATCACTAAAAAATGTGCCAACAGTTCTTAAGGAAAGGTCTAGTAAATTGCCTCTAAAGTACAGGAAATTGGCTTAACTCCTTCTGTGTAATATTTGTATTAAGAAGCACATCACAGGCAATAGGGCTGAGAAGAGTCACTGAGGTCTGAAATACGTGGACTCTTGCAGCAGCAATATTACTAGCACCTCTAGGAGAACCTATGGGGTTTAATTTTGCTACAGACTCTCAGGAGAACCATCAGAAATTGCTTTATGAGTTGAAATACCCAAGCTATTGTACTCATAATTTGATACTGCAACCCCAGTTACTTGTGTTTCTGCAAATCAGTCTCTCCTTTCTGTCTGCAGTGTTTCTCCACTCTCTGCAATACAATCCTCTAAAGAAGAGGCTAAGTTTTGATAGTGGAACAACATATTGGGATGACGTGTTTCAGGACACCACTTTTAGCATATAGATAGCAATAGCAGAAATAATCACTGCCTTAATTGTCTTGTAGTGATAATTGTGACTTTCCAGAAGTTGCTGTAGTTGAATTGTTGGACTTTTCCCCCACTCATCCATATTCACTGTCTCAACAAACCAAGCTGAGAAGCCTAAACTGGCTCATGTGCAATAGCCACCATCATTTCTTAGTTGTTTAGCTGATACATCTGTGCCATGATACCTTTAATCAGGGTGGTGGGTTTAAGTGCTATGAGGGAAACGTGCTCTTACCACACAGATGTGGGATAAGCAGCATTATCCCATTGTTAGTTACCTCCAACTGCTTTCAGCATTTGCTGTACTCCCACAAAGACTTTTTTTGGAGAAGAGCATTGGAGTATGGGTTGGCACATCCCTCCCAGTTAATGTCTAAATATTAAGTACGTTGTATTGTCTTCCTCTCTCATTTGAGTTGCAGAACAGATGAGGTAGTGCCTGAGTGCTTCCTCCAGGGGATATTTAAAGTCAGAGAACTTTTCTCATTGTTCTTTTCCCCTGATTCCTTAATCTAACATCAAATTCTAGTTAATGTGCAGTTTCCAAGGCTAACTCAGTTTTGATCGAGTTGTGTTAACTTTGAAAAGCTGACTGAGTCCAGCTTAAAATGGATGCACTTAGAGGAGGATGAAAGGCCTTTTTTATCAGTGTTGAAGGAAGTAGTTCAAAAGCAGAAATGGTTTCTTTCTGAAGACAAAGAAGCTCTTTCTTACTCTCCTCCTGCCATGAAAGAGATCTTTTGCAGCTAACTGCCCCTCAGAGGAGAATTTGATGAACTAGAGATGAAGTGGTGGTATATTGGGAATTTTATTGCTGTTGCTGGAATAAAGGAAATTTAGTGTATGTCTATGCCCCTTCTCGCTCTCCAAACACTCCCTTACTTCAGTCTTTTTTTGAATTGTCTTTTTCTTCCCCTCTTTGGAAGCCAAACAGCAGTTTTCCTATCACGTTGGTCAGAGAGAACTACTGGCCTTCTTGTTACCATCTCATACTGTTAATAACCCTAGAAAGCATTGTGGAGAGAGAGAGAAGCATAGAGATTCCTCATCCCAATTTCTACTACAGGATTACAGACTTAATTATGAGACAAAACCTTTTTGCACAAGTGAGATAATTATTGGTGGAAAGCGCTTTTTAGAAGGGCTGTATCTCCACTGAATTGATTCCATCACTTCCTAAATGAATATTTAATTGTTACCTATTAAGATGTTCATTGTCTGCAAAGCAGTCCATACCATACCATACTGTTGCTGGGTTTCCAGCCGGTGAGACTGGTGACATGTTAGATTATAGCAATAGATCATGCCTATGCTGGAGTGCCCAGCTATAAATATTATAGAAATTCAGCAGGAAAACAGTTTGGGTTTTGTTGATATTCATAAGATAAGGATGCATAACAACAGTACTAGATAAGGCTGACTTAAATTCCTGCTTGTCCTGCTTGGGAAAAAGCTTCCTTAGAACTCCCTGGCTGTTTCGACATGGGGGCTTAGAGTTCTCTTTCTGCATTGGAATTACGGAGGTCTTATATAAGATTTCTTTGCTTAAGTGGCTTCAAAACTGGGAAGAGACAACACACACAAGCACACACAAGCACGCACACACACGTACAGAGCAGCACATAAGCATATGAAGCATGTTCATATAAATTATTAAAAGCAATAGCACAGCAAAGTTGGCAGAAATATATCGCACATAATTGGCACCAGCGGACTGCATGTGTCAGAGAAAAATAACCAGGAATTAAACGGATATCAGAGCAATTCCAAAGTGGTTTCTTGGTTTGACAAGTGAAATTCAAAGCAGGAGGGTGTGAAAAACTCCTTTATTTCCGTAACCCTTTTTAACAGCCACATACAAATACCCACACTCTGAGCACGTATCCCTTCTTTCCTACAGTTATCTGGCCTGCAATCAGAAATATGTCAGCCTGCTAATTAGCTGCATGGTTTTAGCAGCTGTGTGATTTGGTGTGTTGGTTTAAGCACGTGCATGTCAAGCATATATGTATTCTCCTCAACCTTTGGGAGTTCAGAACAGGGTGCTATATTTTCAACACATCTAGCATTCTTTGTTTTGAATTTGTGCTTCACAAAGACAGATCCTGGCCTTCCTGGAGCTACTGATGTTCATCAGCATTGTGAGATACCTCTGAACACATTGAGGTGGAGCTGCTAAAGATCTTGCAAGGCAGAGAAAGGGCAGTGCGTCACCAGTTTCAGCTGAACAAGGCTAATACTCAGCTACTCATTCCTGATCTGCACAGTGACTCCCCCACTCTCAGCTCTGATGTTTGTTTTTTACCATATTTCCTCCCCAACCCTTTATGGCGATTCGCTTTTCTGCCTCTTTATCATCCTCTTTCATCACAAACATATGGCAGGAACACACCTGGAAACAAGACCTGCAGCATAGGTAGCTTCTCCAGGAAAGTAGGGCTGCAATGGGTTCTTGAGCGAGAGTCAACAGTTCACTGAATGTGAACACCCTGTGAAGCAGTGGCAAATGGTCTAGGGCGAGCATTAAGTGTGTAAGCAGAGAGGTGCCTCTAAAGGCATACAGGCAACCAGTAAGAAATAATAGGTGAAATTCAGTTTACTGAATCTAGACCTAATTTTCCATGTTGGCAACCTGATGATGAAAAATCAGACGGAGTGCAGGCAGGACATCTAGAAGTGACTTGACACATTGAGAAAACACCATGTAATTGGAATTCTTAGAAAGCTCTGTTTAGTTCATCAAACATCAAAGCAAAAGGTGACTTAACTTGGATGTATAAATACATTTATAAGCATAAGATAGTTAGTGTTAAAAGTCTCTTTAATCTAGTGCAGAAAGGCTCAGCAAGACTCAATGGCTACAAGCTGAAACCAGACAAATTCAAATGAGCAATTAGGAATACATTTGATAATGGGGAACAATTAACCACTGTAACAAACTACTAAGGGAATCTGTACTTTCTTCATCAGAAGATCCCTTCAGTTCCCAGACCAGATGCTTGGACAATCTAGCCAGGAACAAATTCATGTACTCAACAGAAATACCAGAGTTGAATTCAGTGGTCTGTGACTTACAGGAGCTTAGAGAGTTTGAGCTAATGGTGCTTTCTGTTTTTAGTTAAGGACCTAGGGATCTTCCTCTCTCCTCGTTTTATATCTGATATGTGTTAAATGGCACCAAGGAACCTGTTTAGGATGAGCACACATGACCTTGAATGACAAAACTCAAGGTACTGGGCTCAGACCAAAGAGCAAGTTCCCCCTCCATTTTGGCTGCCTGTTTGGGTGACAGATTTTGAAGTAGAGGTAATAAAGCCTAATAGCAAAGGCATGAAGGAATAGCACAGTTTCTCTCCACTGCTGTTTTCAGCCAGACGCAATACAGGCAGTCATCTCATCCTACTCGATCTGAATTTGCATGATAACAGATTGTATCCATTTATCATTTCAACATACTTAACTCTTCAGATACATTTATTTAATGTATTTAATTCCTTTTGATGTATGAACAGTGAAAAAGCATCCTGATATGGGCTGTGAGTGCTCTGTCAATTATTTAAAATTACACCCAGAGTGCATTGTAACCTGCTTATCTCACCTTTCCAGCAACTGCTTGTTTTTAAAGATAACATCCCTTTGCTTCTCTTCAGATCCTCTTCCTGATCTCGAAAGACCAGAAGTCCACGTTCTGGGTAGAATGCCCAAGGCATTAGTAGCCCTGGCTGTTTTTTCCAAAGCTAGGAGGGAGGATTTCAGAGGGTTCAGATTTTCCTTGAAGAAGGCTCCTGAATACATCACCTTCATTGCAGGGTTATGCATCTGTGTCACAGCCAGCTCCAAGACAAGTTACCATGGGAAGGTGGTTTTCCAAAGGGTGTCAAAATTAGAAATCTTTGCCTCACAAATATTTTCCTAGACCCCAATGTCTGCTCTCAAGTATAGTCAGTGAGGGACTGAACCAGAATACAGAAAGCAGCCAATGCTGTGAGGATACTTCTCCCGTGCATAGCAGCCTTTGGGGTCCTTCTTTCTTCTTATGTATCATCCAGCTGAAACATCTCACCGTCCCCTTGAGATCCTGCCCATGCCACCCCTCCTACGTACACCCTTTGATTTCAGATGCAGGTGGGAACTGGAGAAGAAAAGGGCAAAACTATGGGAGTGAGGGTGTAGAGATCAGTGATACATATGAAATGGAAGGTATGAGTGTGTCCTCTGCTCTGTAACACTGTACCTTGTTTTCCAAGTTTAAAAAAGGAGAATATGCTCTCACAGCCAGCGCTAGAGAGGAACTCTTGCCATTCCCTAACCCGATAGCAAAGTTAGTGGCAGCCTCTGCTACATTCATATACATCTACTTATTAATTAAAAATACATAGGCTCCAATTTAAAGTTAAACTGACATATTTAATAGCATCTTTCAGAGCTTGCTAACACTCAATGAGAACTTGATAGTCATAATAAGTTTGTATAATAAAAAATTTTGGTCCTAATGTTGAAGTACGACACATTATGCAACATGCATGCAGATTAAGGAAAGAGGAAACCTCTGCATAATTTGTTCCTCTGCCTTCCTAGCTGCAGCAGAAGAGGCATTAGTCAGGTGCACTTCATTTCCAATTTGTGCCACTGGGTTATATGAGCATCCAAGTATCTGCATAACTTGATGGGAGAGAGTACAAAGGAAGAAAAGAGCCTGAATGTTCACCTATGCCTTTGAATGTGCTTTCCCATATGTTTCTGGCAAATCTTGTATTATATGCAAAAATACAGAGGTAGATTATCTGCACTGGATCTTAAGATTGGGCTCCCAGGGTTTGTGTGAATATGAAAGTCAATTCTAATTTAGGCAGGTTAGGAACTGCAATGAATTTTCTGTGGGCTAAAGTTAACAGCACTAAGGTCTCCTCTTATCCCCAGATCATAACATTTCTACACATGTACTGTTCATAGCCATTTGGAAATGAATAACTTGATGTGTAGACAGAAATATGCAGCTTAAATAATCTTTTGTCAATGTTAAGGGAATCCTATTTTCACCCTATTTCAATATTTATGCCTTCATCTCAGCTCAAGTACTTGAGAGACTAGCATTAGTTTCTGCTTCATGACAGTTTTGGAGTCGGAGCCTCATTGTTTTGGGCAACTGGTTCCCCAAACCAGAGTGAAATATTTTTCTTGCATTGTTTGTTTGTGATTCCTGACATTAGAAGTTACTACAGCATTTGTAAAACAAGAGGCTTTTTATTTTTTTAAGATTTCACTAGCTATTAAACTTTCAGAAAATCTAGGGAGTTTTCAATCTTTGGTGGGTAATGATGTGTTCTAAAACACTTGGTGAAGAGTTCTCCCTTGACAAAGAGTAAATAATATTTTGTATTAACGGAAAATCCTCCAAAGCTTTTGTCTTTCCCATGTTTATTAAATCTTAAACAAAATATGAGCCTTATAGTATTTTTTATGGCTCAGTTTAACAATAACTACTGTTTTCTTTTAACTAAATGCTTTTGTTGCATTGCATGCTAATAAAAATAAAGACATAAAAAGCGACTGTGCTATACGGTATTTTCTGCTTTGTTCCCATATGCTGAGAGGTCTGCTGTCTGCAGTGAAGATGAATTCAGCATGCTTGGAAAAAATAAGAGAGTTCATGCTTTAGGAGAAAAGATGTTTTTTGAAAAGGCGTGCGTTGACCTCTGCTACGAGGAGCAGGGCAGCTCTCTATCTGTTCTTCAGTCTGACACCACGTTTTTCCTCTCTGACTGCTGCAGATCTCAGTTTCTCGCTGTGGTTTCCTTCCTCGTGCATCTTCCTGGGGGAGTTCTGCTTGACTCCCATGCAGAGCAGACTTATGAGTGGTCCGCTGCTAGGCTCTGTGAAGTGGGACAGCTTAATCCTACTAATAGTGTTATTCTCGCATCTAACCCGGTCAAAGTCTTTTGTGAATATGATCCCCCGATCAAAACACACTCTGTGCACCTACAACGAAGACCCAACAGAAAAGAATATTATTCTGCATCATGTCTGAGCTGCACCATTTCTACTGGGGGAGACTGAGGTTATTTCCATACTTGTTTCTCAGTAGCATACAAAAAGACCAAAACGTGGCTGGGTGATATTGATATACAATACATCTGTACAGCATCCATGTGCTTGTACACTGACCCAAGTTGACTTCTCTCTAAAGATGAGCTTTCAAGTGAACAGAGGCAGCACCATTCTCAGCAAAGTGATGCCTTGGAGAAGCGATACAAGTAGGTTGGTGAGCAGGCAGTGCTTCACTGTCATCTCAATTGCTCTGCCAACAAACCAGGTTTATCTTCTTGAGCTTTCCTGATGGAAAAGACTTGTTGGAGTATCCGGAGGAATAGTTGGACCATGCAGCATGCTCAGACATGGTCTCAGCATACCCTGGGAGCTCTTTTGATGTTGGAAGTTTTGAATGTCTGAGTGACTGAGTGGTGATGCCAAGATAAAATTGGGATTCATAAAATCATAGAATCGTGGAATCATTGAGGTTGGAAAAGACCCCTAAGATCATCTAGTTTGTCAGCCCATCCCCACCATGCCCATTAACCACGTCCCTCAGAACCACAGGTACTCTTTGCTTGAAACCCTCCAGGAACAGTGACTCTACCACTTCCCTGGGCAGCCGGTTCCAATGCCTTAATCCAAAGCAGTTGAAAGTTACAGAAAGGAAGCTTTGGGGAAGATGGAGGTGTACCTCAGATCTGTGGACACCTGCAATGCATTTGGGGAATGCCACGTCAAAGAGCTGAGTTTTTCATTTATTCTTAAGTGACACAAGGCTTCATAGCATCTTTATTTTTTATGCAGTCTACATATATGAAGGAACCAGATCCTCTCACCATGACATCACCACCCACCTGTAAATCAACCTATTTCACAGCCTCCAAGAGCGCTCTCTGTGAGTGAGAGAAAGAAGAATGGGGTGGATGGACCCAGCGATGAGAAAGCTGTATCTACCGAAGAGATAAGAAGCATCTTAATGGCAGAGCCACTGAGGTGAGTGAAGAGGAAAGAAGAAAACTGGTATTTGGATTTCTTCCTTCTGGGTCAATAACCTGAGACTAAATAGCCCCTTGCACCTTTTGCGCCAGGAGCTGTTCAGCGTGTCAAGATGGGAATTTAAGGATATTAAACTCAGCTCCTAGCGCAATTACTATGCAGATGGTGGAAAATAAGTGCTGGCAGATTTAGTGTGGGTGCTTGGTGAAGCTTGTATCTATAGAAGAGGCAATGGGCAAACACTGAAGAGGAAATTTCAATTTCTTCACAGCTCTGGAAGACCTGAGATAATCAAAAATATTCATAGAGGGGCTGTTTAGATTCTTCTTTTAGAGAAAAACTCTGTAAGCTGCTAGTCCCTCTCTGTTTTGCTGTCATGTACGGGTTATCTGCAAAGGGCAGATAATAGTCTGGGGGTTTATTTGCTGATTCACAGAGTGTGCTGTTGGAAAGCATTCCTCACTGCCCTGAGCTGCCCTGGCTACTTCTTCCACAGTGTTCCATGTCCTGCTCTGAAGCCCTAGAGCTGCTGCTCCAGTCCCTTGGTCTGGCAGCATCTCATGTAATTTGGGGACAGCCCTCAGTGCCAGCCTCTTCCTGACCATCTCTGTTCTCCCAAACATGCTATTATTGGCTATTCATGTGGATCAGTCAGCAGGCACAATAACCTTTCAGAGTCTTGATTTGAATCTAGATCTAAGACATTATGCAAATTCCTGTCTTTCTCTTACCATCGTATATTCATCTCAGCTGAAGTTGTTTCTTGTTTTGATTTCCCACTTCTCTGAAGAAAAGGTTGCAAACCTCCCATTTAGACAGAGTTTCACAAAGGATTGAATTTTTCTTCTCTATTTACTTCTAGTCCAAAGCAGCCTTGGTAGGCAGCCTGACAGCAGGAGCTAGTCCCTGCATGAGCACTGTGACTAATGAATATTCTGTCTAAGATATAACATTTTTCAGTGCTGATTAACCTGAACTGAAGCGATGGATACTGGCTCCTGGAAACCGTGCTATTGGAGAGAGCAACACAAACTGAATTTCGTGGTGATGTTTGGAACTAGGCCTTAGTAGCCAAGTGGTAACAGCACCATCTACCATTTAAGCTCTTTGTAACTGTACAGTGAAGTCATTCCAGAAGCACATGGGAGTTGTTCAATGGCCACGCTGTGTAGAAAATCCATCAAAGCCCAGTCACACTCAAGACTGAAAACCAGGCTTGGTGGCAGCGTAAAAACTTGAAAGGGAGAAATAAATGCCTGCTTAATCTCTCAGAGAAAACAACAGTGGTGATTCAGTGCAGACATGATATAGTGCAGCAGTGGCTTCATCTGTCTGATGAGAGAGAGGAGTTTTAGAGCTCTGCAGAAATGACCCACATGAGTGAGAGTGCTGGAAAAGGCATGGCCAGAGACTGCACTGTCCATGGGATGGCTAGGGCTTGGACACAAGATCACCCCCATCCATGTCAAGAAGGGACAGCTTAGGAGCAAGAGATGGGTTGTGGCCCCCATCTGTCACTCAGCGATGGCTTTATAGAGCAGTCAGTGCAAAAGAGGGGTGTTTCACACACACAGAGCTGGCTCTTCTCCACTGACCTCTTTTGCCTTGCAGAGAATTTTTGGATTATTATATTGCTGCACTAGAACTAATGAGAGCAGCTTGATTAAGCTGCCAGAATGAATCAGGGTTATAATGCTGCACTGATATTCTAGCATACAGTCTATTTTCTTTTTTTTTTTTTTTTAACTTTAAATTGGTTGAAATCTGATTTTGTGTCTCATTTTTGCACTCAGTGGGGGAATTTTCTGGCAGCGTTTCAGTTTGGAGAATTTGCTTCTTGAATATCCTACTTCTTCCAATCTTAAATCTGGAGGGAGGTCAAGCTGGGCAATATTCCCTTTGTGTGTGAAGAGAGATGACCGTGTCATCTCTAATGATAAACTGTTTATCATTAGAGAAAAGGCAGAGTTTGGAGTCTTAGATCTGCACACCTTGGGTTGCTGAAAATGAGCCTTTCCCCACAGTTCTGCTCCAAACCTAGACTGGACTGGCTCCATCTTGCTCTACTCTGTAAGCTTTCATATTTCATATGGCTTGGTTTTGAACTTTTACAGTCTTGTAGGAAAAAAAACCCAACCACCATCAACAGCAACAAAAAAGCCAAATAACCAAAAAAGCAAAAGCAAAAAGAAGGCACCCCAAGAAATATCTGTTTCATCAATATTCGTCCATATGTACCTGAAGAAAGTACCATTTCAGCAAGTGGACTGACCACTAGGCACCTTCTCAACTGATTTACCAAAACAACTAAAGCTGTGCCTTGCTTACAAACGTGCAAACACTTTCCCCACGCTGCATCTACTCTCACCAGGATTGCCAATATTCCTAGTAATGAAGTAAACCAGAAGCAGTAAAGGTCCTCCTGGATGGCAACTTCTGACCCATCATAAGAATATCCCTTAACCACTTCAAGAAATGCTTAAATTCTGTTAAGGAAAAAAAAAATCTAAGCTGAGTGAAGAAATCAGGGGACAACATTCCCCAAGGATTAAAGATGACGGATTTCACCTCAGTCTAGAAAAACATGTAAGATTAACATTTATTTGGGGTTGGATCTTAAAAAAAAGATCTTTTTACTTCTAACATTTGTCTTCTCTTTAAAGTTTCGAAATAACCCGAAGGAATGCAAAAATGAAAGCTTAAATATACCAAGCTGACACAAGAAATATTTCACTTAATAAGTAAATTTAGCTTGTGTGTAGACTCTAGCTTTTTCTTCCAACAGGCAAAGAGAAAAAGCACAGGGTTAGTGTTTTTCCCACTTATGCTATGTAGTTTGTATCAGGAGTTGCCTCTCATGAATATGTTGTAAGTCTTCTGTTTTTTTGGTAAGATGTTTGTTGCTGTTATGGATCAACTCTGAGTCGAGAGATTTCTCTCAAAAAAGGAAGACAGAAGTTGGGAAGCTTCTGGCGTAGCTTTAACAACCAGAAAAAAACCTGTAATGTTAGCTCCATCGATACCCAACAGAGATAGACATCTATTTGCTGTCCAGAAATTGCCTCTATTTACCTTTGTCATATATCCTAGCACACCAGAAATCCCTCTTTGTAGGGCTATCTCTCTTTTTTTGACTAGATGGGGAAAGCTGTAGGTGTAGCCCTAAACCCTAACCTGTTCATTATGTCTATGTCAAGCAAGAAAATCAGTCTAATAGGAGTGGAAAAGTAGAAGCAGTGGATGCATAAAGGCTGGGGATTTTATTTCAGGCTAGATCTATCTGGTCCCATGCAACAAATGTCCCCGTTGTAAATATGATTCAGAGCTGTCTAAAGGACCAGACATCAGCTGGGTCATTATGTCTTATGACTGCCTTGAGGTCTGGAGCACATTTGCTGCACTTTTGGGGTGGAGATTCTAGTTTAATTTTCTCCAGAAGGAATCTAGTTCATGAGCAGCAAAACAGCTCTGCAAAACAGAGCCAATGTGTGCTGAACTGATGACTGGGAGATTTTCTTCAGAATCCCACTCCTGTTCTGAAGAAAAATGTAGAGGCAGCCTTAATGTGATGTGTGCAAACAATTCCTTTTGTCCTTCCAAGTATAGCTTGATTCTTTTGTGTATGTGCGTGTGTGTGAAAATATTTCCCACAAATGAGATTTCTGTCTTCTGAATAGCTTAGTCAACCCACAAAGCCAAGAGCAGGAGCCAAGAGAGTTATTTCAGCATCCTGATGGGGAAGAGGAGAGCAGCCACAGTGGGTGAGATTTAGTAGCACATTGTAATAAATGCATCATCCTTCTCTGAAGCTGCTGCTCCTGTCCTGTTGCATTAGTGGCCATTTCTTTGACTTCTCTGCAGGCAAGACTCCCTGAGAAGCTGGGTCTGAAGAAGGCAGCTTGATTTTCTCCCTGCTCCTTCAGCTGGGTGTTGTACTGCTGCCGGCGGTTGTCTGTCATTGTAAGGCTATCCCAGTTGGTTTAAATCCTTACAAACTCTTTGACTCGTTGACCTGCTGCAACAGCTAATTCCACGGGGTGTCTGCAGTGTGCTAAAAAAATAACAGCTTTCTTCGCATCACTTCTAAATTATTTGCCTTTTAGCTTCATAAAAATGTCTCCCTCTACTCTGGAATGAGGGGAAAAGAGGAGCATTAGGTCAGGATTCACCACAGAGTTCATTTTATTCTTTAACTGCAAGCCACCCTTTAAAGTTTGAGCCTGCTTGCTTTAAAATTAGAGGCAAAACACCTACCGAACTGCAATGGGAAGAGTTGCAAGCTTTTACATTTCTCCTTTTTGTGTTAAAATCACTCCCAGCCTTTGTGATCTCTTTGCAAATAGAAACTTCTGCTCCCAAGGGAACTGCCACAAAAATCTGGCTGCAATCTGTTCACACGCTGACGAGTCCATGTGTTTTGAGATGCACTCCCAGTGCGCAACACAGCCAGAAAAATAGACTCCACTTCTTTGGTTCTCTTCTTCCCTCTGGACGCAGACATCTTCATTTGGTTACCATCAGAGACTCCTGGGTCTGTGCTGGCAGTGAGGCTTCAGGCAGGGACGAACAAAGGAGTTTTTGTCATCTCTCAGGATACAAAGAGGATTTATAGCTAATTCTATAGAGCCAAACAGTGTCAAAATAAGTACAAGAAAAGCAAAGAAGTCTGCTCAGTCTTGTACAGGCCTAGGCTGTCAGCTACCTGCTGACATTACCAGCATTCAATCAGTGTGCTTTCTGCTCTTGTCTCCCTGTCCACTTAGCTGCTTCTCACTGTATTTTCTCCTCTCCTTCCATGCAGAATTCTCACTGAAGTTAATGCCAAGATCCTCACCTATTTATTTCACAGAGTAAAAGTGAGATATGCATGTTCCACTGGATTTTGTCCTGCATCACTCAGCCTTAGGGACAGGAAGCCAGCAACACTTGGCTGCTGAAACCAAGAGGGTGAAGAGATGCTCTTAATTTCGTAAGAACAGAATATGCCCTTCTGTCTTCAAGGATCACGGCCATCTGGAGAGATCCAAACAGTGGAAAAATAACCTTTGCAGAGTTTATCTTTTGCAAAGAAGTGAGAATATTTATGGAAATGGTCATAGCTGCTTTGTTAGGATCACTGATGCAGGTATGCTGAAGCAGTATACAGCAGTCAAGCTCTGAGATACAAGTCATGGAAACAGACAGGGACTTGGGTTTGTTACAGCATCAGAAGTTTTCAAAAGGATTTGTTGTTTTTTTTTCCCCTCAGTGTGGAACAGGAACAGCTTTGCCATTCTGGAAATTTGTCTGTGGGTTTGGAAAGACTTCCCATGCCTGTTGTTTGTGGTCTTACATCTCACAGTGCAATTGTAACATTGCACTGATGCTGAGTTGCAGTCTGCTGTTTTGAGTAGCAAAACACAACAATATCAGTGTGGCTTTGTTCCCAGCAGGCTCTGAGCCTAGGGCCTGGCTTTCAGCACTGAAATAAGTAATGTGTGAACAAGAGGCTGATGGATCTGGGACATGCAGAGTGTGAGGGACTGTGCCTACATAAGACCTTGCTGGGAGAAATGGTGCCTGTAGTCAAAAGTTCTTGTGAGGAGAGGTGGTGATACATAAGATGCTTTCTGAATTTCTTCTTTCTAGAACCAGTGCATTTGAGCCTGGCCTATGCCACAAAGCAGCTTATAATAATGACCATAGGTGTTCTTGTTGCCCATTAGAAGTACAGACTGAACACTGCTAAAAATGAAGTCCCAGTTTTATTGAGGTTGCTCCAATTTTACCTCCAGAATGCCCATGATGAGGGCTGTATTTTGAGGAGCAGAAAATGCACAGAGGGAGTGATGTATGCATGACCTGATTCCTCTGGAAAGGACAGTCAGTGCCACCGTTTGAGGCAGTGGGGAGAATGTTCCTACTTGGTGTTGTATGAATACTGCAGCTTACAGGATGATGCTGAGCAGGGATCTGAATTATTAGATGGGATCATTTGCTCGTTCTTTTATCTGATGAAAAGTATCTCCATAACTCAAAGATCCATGGAGATGAAATGAAATGTAAAGAAGACTCCCTCACTGTTGTATCTGTTCTTAAACAGATTGGAGATCAAACTTCTGGAGCCCTTCTTTGCTCAGCTCCAAGCTTGTGTGTTTTACAGCTAAATAGGAAGCAGGCTCACCGAAAAAATGAATTACACCATAAAACATATACCAAATATTTACCAAACCTTCCTGTGTTTTAAGAAAGTGGGCAGGGGGGTAGGACCCTATGCTACCTTATGTGTGGAACATGGCCACACTTCATCAAATAATTTGGGTTTTTTTGTAGTCCAAGACATTTGACATATAAATGAGCTGTAATATCTTGAAAAGCAGAGTTTATGTTGCTGTGTGAACTTTCAGTTTTCCTCCACCTCCATCCCTTTGTGGAGCCAACTGGGTGTTATTCTTATTCCACTCGTGACATAACTTGCCAGATGTGTTTGTGCCTCAAGCTGCTTCTAAAATTTGTTTGAGGTCTGTACACCAGTGTCTCAACAATGCACTGCACCAGGATGATAGTCTGTGTCATGGTATTTCAAGCTGATAAGCTGGAACATACTGGCTGCTTATATTTAGTAGCTGGATGATGTAATTGTCCCGTCTGCCCTAAAAATTGATCAGTCAGTGAAAGGCACATTTTGACCTGCAGACTGCTTATAAATGATTAGCCATGAACAGCGTTTGGGGTACTTGATATTCATAATTTATTACTTTGGTTGTTTAGAGTAGATGTTGAGGTCACATGGCACGTATCAGTTCCTACGCTGGTCGGATCCAGCTCCTTAAGACAGACCTCTGAACTGAATAATGGCAAACAGTGACATGATGACTAGTTTAATAGCCTCCTTGAGGGGAGAATTCAATATTTGTCTCTCTAACATTCCATTTATAATTGCTTGCTGGAATATTCATGTAAAAGTGGCACCACTGCAGTCAAAACAAATCCCCTTCAGGCTCTGACCTGATACTTACAGATGATTATTTTTTTTCAGTTTCTATCTTAACAAGCACAAGGTGACACAGTAATTCTGGTGCATATAAGCTATAGTACATCATGCAGTAATCAACAGGTTTCATATGGCACAATATAGACAAGAACTCAATTTAGCGTGATGAATGGATAGCCCAGAATCTGTGGAATTTTTGGAGGACCATCCTAGGCTGGAGAGATATTTTATACAACGTTTGGAAACATTTGACCCTCCAAATGTTTGGGGTTTCTACGTGCCACATTCACACAAGGAGGAATCTTTGGAATGAAGAAGGTAATGGAGAGATGGTAATCGCATCATTTGGAGGTTATACCTCTGGGCTCAAGCCAGCTGGGCCAGGCTTTATCTATATTTGAAACATGCACTGGTTTTAAATGTCCTCCTATTAGTTTTAACCCCTTGACTTGGCATGCAACAAATCAATGAGGGCTGATAGACTGTACAAGCTGATGGTGGCAAATATTTACAGCTGTGGCTCCTTCACTGGCTTGAAAGCTATAAAGTAGCAATGCACATTTTCAGAGTGGAAATGTTATCTTTCCATTTTCTGCCCTGACTCAAGCAGCACGAGCATAAAGAGGTACTCTCTTATGGGTGAGACAATAGTGTTCATCCTTAGGATAGTTATTCTCTCAGTGTCATGGACAATGGAGCAGTCTCATCTGTGGCTCCGTAACTGTTGTGCGGCAGCTGATTTTAAGAAGCTGTCAAGATTTCTCCTTCCTGCAGAGCTGAAAGGGTATCAGCACTGTAGGATGAGGAAGCTTAAATGAAATATATGTATATAATAAACATATGTGTATACATAACAGAAATGGGGCAGGGGAAGGAATGAACAAAGGAACAAGTGAGTATCAAAAGCACTTTGGATCCTTCAGAATGAATGGTGCTACAGAAATATAAGATATTATCACAATTACTTTTATCAATAGTACAATATTCTCAGCTTGCTTACTTCATTATAGTCCCATCGCAACATTGATGTTGTCACCCAGCCTATTTTAAAATGGATTGGAGTTTAGTTTTATCTTTTGCTAGACTAGAAACCACTCTGAGAAGTCCAGCTAATGTGCTTTGGAGTGACAAAACAAGTATGTTTTATGAAGCCAAATAAAAGTTTGCTTCATCAACAACTTCAGAGTATAAACAACTGCCAGCCATCTAAGGGAGTAGACATCCTTTTATTTAATCGCAAATTAAAAAACATAAACCATCTTAAACACAGAGCTACTGTCACATCAAATCAATACAATAACTGTGCTCCAGCAGTTGTAAGGCACGCGATGCTCAGCATCTTGCATACTAAAAATAAATCAATCACCAGAGCAATAAGCAAGTTTTATAATATATGAGTAGATTATGGTATATTAACACATTTTGTATTGTATGACTGCTTTTCCCCATTTGCTGAATGCATTTAATACAAAGGGGGAATTTTGTCATCAGAAAGTTGTTAGCAATTCTTTTCGTTCTAGTGAGTTCCTGTTAATAAGAAAACCACTGGAATGAGGCAAGAGATGCTCAGGTCACACTCATCCCACAGCCAGGTTTTGCTGCACAATCTGAGCTGTTCTTTACAGTTTGGTAGCCTGTTGGATGGGAGGATTTAAAATATTTTTATTAAATATAATAATGAAGAAATGTCTTGGAGACTGAAATCCTGGATCGTCCTGGATGGCTACCTGCTGGCTTACAGAAAAAAAAGATCTTAAAACAAATGGATTCTGCCTTCATCAATAGCCCAGGGTTTGGTCTTGTTTTCATTTGACCACTGCAGATGTCTCATGGGAATGGAGGGAGAGATGCTCTCCTGGTGAGGAACGGTAACTCCATGGATCACCTTGGGTGAGAACACTGAGGGCTCAAACACTGGATCTAGCTGGAAGCCTGAAATCATACTGAAGTGCTTAAAACATCCTTCCAGACCTCCTTTACCCTGCCCACCACTTTTCATTTGTGCCATTACCTGAAGGTAAGTCACAGAACTACCTCAGTGAAGTAAGACAAATGGAAGAACAAATTGCTTTCTCACTAGTGCACAGATGAGAGGACTCTTTTGGGGCAGAAATCGTGCTGGTTGATTCATCGGATGCCTGAGAGGAGTCTTTGCTGTTCCCCAATGTACAGCTCAATTAATGTTGCAGTCTGACTTATCTTGGACCTAACTTCTGGCAAAGTACCAACCGAATTGCCTTGCGTAACTCTTCTAAAAGCTTTTGGTACCTGCTGTGTTGGGAACAGTAATACAGAATGATCAGGGAAGCAAAGGTGCCAAATGCTCCAGGGATCACAGCTCACCTTTTCTTCAAAAAGGAGACAATTTCTGCTTTCCCTTGGGACTGCTCCTTCTCCATCCAGACACCTCTTAGCTCTGCTCTCTTACACAACTGTCTGTAAGCACCTTGCCAGCAAGACCAGTAAGAGGCTGAAAGCCTTCCCTTGATGCTGAAAGTCACCGGCTTTCACAGCAATGCTGTTCTCATAGCTTCTGCAAATGCTGATGTTAATCCACAGCTTTTCTCATGCTCCTTGTAAACAAAGCTTTAGAAGCGCCCGGCATTAGCAGGATTCAGCTGCAGGTAGCTTTGCCTTTCTTCTTCCTTCTGTTCTTGCTGTTCCTGATATTATAGTCCCTCTTCAGCCCCTGAGTAGCCCTGCTGAGTGCATTTTGTTAACTCCAGATGTACTGGTGCATATTGCTGCTACAAAGAGGGATGCAGAGGTTGGGCCAGGCTTGCTGTTTGCTCACATTTCTCATCACCACTTTTTCTCCGAGATCCATCTTAGAGTGGCCAGATTGGCAAAAGCAAAAGAGCTGTCTCAGAAGAGCAGCTCCACTTTGCTCTCTGCCAATCTCTGCAGCCAGGGAACTTGAAACTCATATAAAGCGTAATTAAAGGGAGGTTATGGAGGTAGAGCTGGAGAAAAGCCTAAAGGAAGCTGCTGTACAATATGGAAGTCAGTTTTCTTCCTTCTGTTAACTGAGGCTACGCTTTTCTCTTTGTATCGGTATGATAGTGCCATGAAGTGAGAGAGATGAAAAGGTCTAGTGTCTGCACTAGTGCACTCAGACACTAGGACACCACTGCTGCTAGGTGTTTCCCATCCACAATGCCATCAAATATTTTACAAAGATGTCTGCAAGCTGCTCATGGGAAACAAGCATAACAATCAGAAATGTGTTCCTCTGTGCAGCAGAAATGTCGTGGCGTTAAGCACCTGGTGGGAGGGCAGGGCCAAGCCTGGGGAGCTCAGGTGCATGCAATGATGCAATGCAATGCAGTTGAGTGACCAGAAAGGGGGGAGGCAGAATTCACTCCTTCCCAGCCCTCATTTAAGGGTTGGTGTTAGAAGGCAAAGGTGTTTTGCTGGAGCTCCCTGTGTACCTGAGGCCATCTAAAGGTAAGCAGCTTTTTTTCCTTTGTTTCTGTGCCTGTTGCGCTTGAGCAAATCCCCATTTGCTGCAGCCTGGAACCTTGGTGCTCTGTTGCCATTGATATGCTTTCCATTGCGTTGCACCCTGAAAACCAAAGGCAAAGCCAGGTGAAGAACCTAGATGTCCTGAGGCTCCTGTAGGTGTTGCTGCCTGTGCCACATGTTCTTGCTGATCCTGAGAGCCTTTCGCTTTCTGTTTGAAGGTTGTGCCAGGGGTTGTAGCTTGGGGAATTGCCACAGTGCTGTTCCAAAAAAAGCAAGCAGTACCAACCTGAGGCAAACAGAGATTTATGGGGGGGGGATAAAAGTATTAGTGAGGAACTAAGGTGCCCCCAGAACAAGCCTAGGAAGCTTTTGGCAACCAGCCCTGGGTTCTCATCTTTAGCCCATTACCTTACTTACATTTTGGGAACTGTGGAGTGATAGAGTCGGCTTACCAGATGATACCAAGGAGGTGATAAAAAGGAGTCATTAATTAACTCGAGTTACAAGCGATATGTAATTGGAAGCATACAGCCCTACAAGGTTCCTTGGGAATATATTGCATGAGGTGCTTTTGCAGCCCTAAGCAATGGCTATGTCAGCACTCTCCCCAGGGCTTTAAGCCTCTCACTACAGTGTTATCTATGCTGTTAAATCCTGAAGGCAGGCTGAGGTGTCCTCACAGTGGTGGTCAGTGTCCTGTGTGGCCAAGGTCCTCTTTCCACTGGGATCAAGTTGCAGGTGGCAGTGCTTAGACTGGAACCTGAGCTGGGTTTGCCCTGCCTGGTTCATACAACTAGGCCACTTGTTGCTGTGGGCTGGAAGGGGGCCTGGGGAAGGTGAGAAGGACACGTTTTGATCTGGGAGGGCTGGTCAGAACCCAGCTATGGATGCTGGGTGATTGAAGTTGCTTTCAGGTCAGCATCTTAATCTTCACTGAGCCAAAAAAAACCGGGAAACAGCAAGAGGGGCAGTTTTCAGCCAGGTTGGTTTCGATTGGCATCTTTTTTATGAGTTGTACTTTGATGGCAGATGCCGTGCATTAGTGTTATTTATGCATTAAGAGACCTATAATTGGAGACCAACAAGTATCCTCATCAGAGTTGACCTTATTTATTGAAGAGCTGACATGTGAATGTCAGATTTGTATCTGTGACTTTTTTCCCCTTAATAACCACTTCAACCACTTTTTTCCACTTAATAACCACTGCAAATAGTGAGTGGCAAAATAATGAAAATAAATAAAACAGCTATTCTGGGTATCTCTGGAAAGATTTGTGTTTGCTGCAACTTTGGAGGCTGCACTGAGATTAGACTGTCACTTAATCAAGAAGTAAGTGAGAAAGAAAGGCATTTCAGATGCAGGGATATGTGAATTGTGAATTGTAAATAGCCTGCAGTGCAATCTAAAGGAAGAAGAAAGTATAAAGCATATTACAGAGCCATTTGCAGTTCTTTGTTCAGGTATAACTGACGCTTACAGTTATTTCGTTAAATATTCTGTTTATGTGCTTTTCCATCCTGAATAAGGAGTTATCCTGGTCCCTGGAGTGAAGGAGATTCACAAAATACCTGCATTCGTGCTGAAAGCAAGGCATTAATGGAGCCATGTAACTGCAGGATATGAGGCATCAGCAGGGGGAAGATCAAGGGAACAAACTGTTCCCTATTGCAATGATAATTTTGCCAGATGATACTAAGCAAAGAGACAAAAAAGAGCCTCTGGTGCTAGGTGTGATCTGAGTAGGAGAGTTGGAATTTCATGATGGTAAAGGTTGTGATCAGTCAGAACTTGGGCTTTCATGTCTCAGAATGCTTTGGGAAGGCCTGCTCTGTGAGCAGAAGCTCCTCTGCCATCGCAGGAACATGACTTACCATCTCTCTTTCCCGTGGTTCTTTCCACTGCTCTGCTGCAGGGTCCCAGGGATCAGGGGCATTCACTGCACTATCTGTGACCGCCCCAGGCTCCCTGTAAAACTAATGGTGACAGATAAATGCTTCTGGATGGTAATTTGTATCCTCAGCAAGCTGAATTGGCCTTTCTCTTTTCCATGATTATCTGGACAGGTGATAAGACTCCTAATTTGGTGCCTGAGGTAGCAGCCTAACTTTGGTGGTATGAATCGCTCCCCTAGGGTTTGCAGTTACATCTCCAGGGACACACAATAATAAAACAAAACAAACAGCCCAGGGTTTTCCAGGCGCTCTCAGCACAGTCCACTCTTTGTGAGGAGATCACAGAATACAAACCAACCTGACTCGGACAAACCCTGTCTGTTCTCCTGCTCTGATTTCCTTCTAATGTGTGCTTGGTCAGAGTCCTGCTGAATCCTGAGTGTCCAAACTCCAAATGGAAATACTCTAATAAGCCTCTGCTCTCCAGGGAGGATGGAGAAGAGGGCTGCCTCTGATACGCTGAGGGCTAAATATGTTCACTCCTTATTTCATCTGAGCAACTGCCCTTTTTGTGATGGACTGACAGATATTGCTTTCCTTTGCTGAGTACCATGACATTTTCCAGACAGTGGGTTATCTCTGCAGCACAACTATGGGCTTTTGATACAACCAATTCACATTGAAAGTTTGTGCATAGGGAGATGACGCAAATTACTGTGTCACAAATCTCCCAATTAATATTTTCAGAATTAACATTGAAATTGCTGGAACACTTTTTTCCAAAACTTCCTGTGTTCTTTTTTTTTTTTTTCCAAAGCTGTAATAAATTTGCATTAAGAAGGTTAGTTGTATGAAACAGCAGACTGAAAAACATCTCAACATTGTTACACTTCAAAACCTGATGACCTGATGCTAATTCTTTCCACAATACTGTTTTTGGAAAACTATCAGAAGTGAGACTTAAGAATAAGATTCTGCTTAAGGTGCTTCTCTGGCACCTTTAATTGTGTGCATAGGAAAACACACTGGCAGTGGTCGGCATGGCCAGAGTTTACATAATGGAGTGTCAGGCACAGGTGTATCAATGCTGTTATAAGAGAAAAATTGGGTCCTTTCCAGTACAGAGGTTTAATTCTCCTCCATCATGTTAAGACGGTCAGAGGACTGGAGCACCTCTCATATGAAGAGAGGTTGAGGGAAGTAGGCTTGTTCAGCTTGGAGAAGAGAAGGCTCTGGGGAGACCTCAGTGTGGCCTTCCAATACTTGAAGGGAGCATGTAAACAGGAGGGGGACTGGCTGTTTACAAGGGTGGATGGTGATAGGACAAGGGGGAGTGGTTTTAAACTAAGACAGGGAAGGTTTAGCTTTGATATTAGGAGGAAGATTTTCACTTAGAGGGTGGTGGCACATTAGAACAGGTTGCCCAAGGAGGTTGTGGATGCCCCATCCCTGGAGGCATTCAAGGCCAGACTGGATGTGGCTCTGGGCAGCCTGGTCTGGTGGTTGGTGATCCTACACATAGTAAGGGATTGAAACTAGATGATCATTGTGGTCTTTTTCAACCCAAGCCGTTCTGTGATTCTATGTTACATCAATGAGAAAAGCATCTATCTTGCTGGATCAAAGAGCAGGGTGCTCATATGAACTAAGTTTATCCTCAAAGGGGCAAGGAGAGACTGTGGGATGAGCTGGCTGATACAATGAAGAAAACTAGGGGTTTCACTGTGTTATTTGCAGAGACCTTATCTGCTCGATTTGCAGATGGCTGGGGGGAGATGCTTTCAGGGCCTCACTGGCAGATTCATCCATGGAACTGAAACCTGTCAGCATGTGATAATTTGTGTTATTCTATATTTAGTGCAGCAAGTCACAGTAGCAGTTGTTCGTGTCTGGTCTTTAAAGTGTCAAGGAGAAAGCAAGGCTTCCTCAGACAGGTCTGAACGTCCCTGAACAATTTCTGCAGAATAGATTTTGCTGCTTTATTTCACCTCAGTCAATACCACTGTTTATTGTGATGATCAAACACAAAGTTAAATAAGGGTTGGCTGTAATTAACATCTGCGACTCGCATATCCAGACCTATTTGTGACACATCTTATTCTCATCAGAATTGTGATTCCTTGATCCAAGTGGATGATCTTGGCCAGACAAAGGCTGTTTCACTCTATCTATGGGCCTGAGTGTTGTCAGGATCTGAACTCCATGGCTGGCTCCTTTCTGGACAGCCAAAACCAAAATTACAGAGAAGGTCTGTTTCCACTTGGACTTCTTTCTGCCAAATCTCTTTCATGACAAAATATGGCTGGGATCTTGGTGTTCTGCTTAAGAATAATTTTTAAGTCTAATTCCGCCATCTGTCTAAGATAGTGCTGAAAATACTGGAAATACTTGAACCCTCTCCACATCCCAACATCCCCATTAATCTTGGGTCAAAGTGTAACATCTCAACGGAATCGAAGCATTTAGTTCTGATGTCAGCTCTTTAAAATAAAATTTTTTTAACAAAAGAAACATCCATTTTCTTCTCAAAAGCATGTTTTGAGTAACAGCATGACAGCTTTCAATTCAGAGACTGTTACAAGTGGGACATGCTGACATTATCTGTTTAATTTTCTGTAGAATTAAATCTCACAACCATCAGGAAATTGTTGTGATGAAAACAACTTTCTGAAGATCTTTCCCTGTCCCCCAGCAATCTGACAAAAATATTCTCCCTGTTACACCCCTCCCAACTGAGCTCTTTGCTTTTTTTTTTTCGGCCTGTCAGTCAATGTGAGTTTATGCTTGATGGCCTGGCTAATCCTTGGCTTCTTTGCTTGGATCAGCTCGGTTGCAAACCTCTGTGCTATGTATACCTGTCCTCCAAATAGGGGCCTGAGGCAACCAAAGCATTTTCCATGAGTCATGGAATAGCCACCAGATAGCAGTACTATTCCATTTGGGACTGAAGCTGTATAGAGATCCTGCCTTATCTGGCACCTCTGCTGCAATTCTTACCGCTAATCCACCCTTTTCTTCAGTTTCTTAAATCTTTTCAAACAGAACAAGCGCGTGAAAGTAGAAAAATAAATGGAAATGCTACCTCTATTGCTTCTGCCATAACAAGAGAATGTAAAACTTTCCACAAAAGAGAAAGAAATAATCATGACAGGATTCAGTAAATGCTGAGAATGTTGAGTCACAACAAAGAACCCTAATTTGTCTGTTTTCTGTTTGTTTCAGTGGCAGGTGAAGGAGACTTGATTTAATTATTTTTTAAAGAGAGTGAGACAAGTGTTGATTTAGCAGTTTAGTCATCAAAGTAATTCCACTTACAGAGCTGCAGGACTCTAAAGAAACATATTCACAAGCTAGGATTAACATCCTGCATGTGGCAATGTAAGTGCTATGCCAACTTTCTCTGTAGCATTCAATAAAAGGTTTTTTTTTTTTTTTTTTTTTGTAAGGAGGCTTCTATAGAAACTAGATTACAAAATATTTCTTAGGATGGAATGAGGCCAGCCAGCGAACAGAAAAAAAAAATATACAGAAAATAATACTCATAACGACATTGCTTGGTGAATAAATTTCAGCATTCACAGGATCAATAGTAAAGTATGAGTCAAATTAAGAGGCAGATGCCGGGAGAACAGGAGAAATTAATTTCAAAATGAATTTTGAAGTGAAATGGAGGCCTGGTGTGGAAGGGAAAGATGAGCCTGATCCTTCCAGGTGGCAGAATTTCCAGAGGAACATCACATCTCCTGCTTGGGAAGCAGGAGGGAGCCTAGCAGGGTGCACGGAGATGAAAGCAGCCCTTATTAAGCTGGCATAACAAATTCCTGTACACTAAAATATCATGCTTTTATGAGGTACAATGAAACATATTTTGTACTGCCTCACAGAGTCGCTAGACATGCATCTTGCCCTGGTGACTCCCATGGCAGCTTGTGCTTTGCAGCAGCGGAGGGCAAGGGAACGTGTTGTTAAATGCCAAGGGCTGTTTTCCAAAGTTGCTGGCACCTATTTTATGAATATGGAGTATGCACACCCAAGATCTCACTGATCCTTTGGCTGTCTGGGCTGACTGGCCACATGGGCATGAAAGGCATGATTTTTATAGGTGCAACATGCATCAAAAGTAGAAGTATGTGTGTACGACCATGCCTGTCTGTATCCCACTTAAAGATGATAAACAGCATAAAACATACATCCAAGAGAGCAGGTGTTGGGGCGGGCAGCAAGCCGGGCAGTATTTCTGCTCTTCATTATGCAGTGCCTCATTCCTTTGCTTTGCTCTTCACCTTGTCCAGAGAGCTGAGAGAGCCTCATAGTCAAAAAGGGTGAAGTTATGTTGGCTGGAGATCAAGTTGGGGATCCATTTGATAGAGACTTAGTCCAAATCTTTGCACAGAAGCTGTTGGAAAGGGTGTGGTGACGTCTTGCATCCTGATTTGTTGTGAGCCCAAAAGCAAGTTCTGAAGAAAAACAATATGTTTCTTCTCACATCCTGCTTAATAAAACAACGTCACTTTATGATGTTTGCTTTTCATTTTTGTTTTTCTACCGCCTCTTGTTTAGCATCGTATGAACACTGTGAGGAAAAACAGCCTGGCAAAAGAATTTAGAAAGGCGATCACTGTGCTTCATTCCTTCTCTTAAACCATTCACTCTTACCAAGTGATAAAACCAGAGATTGGTTATTAGGATGCAATGGAAGGAGCAGGTGGAGTTATATTCATGAAGGAAATAGTTGCCACTGCACTGGTTTTTCATCCTCTAAATTTCTTCATAAAGTTGAAAGTGAAATTCACTCTTCATTTTCGCTTCTTAGAACTTGAAGATTAATATCCCATCCTAGGTATGACAACTGCTATTCTGACTACCTCTCATTTCAGTCATGGCCTTTCACGGTTTAAGACCTATCCTTGTTCAGAAGCTGTAAAACTTATGATTAGGCTCATTTTCTTCTGAAAATGCAGTACTTCTGGTCCTTAAATAAACAAGAGGAAAGCTCTTTTGCTAATTTCTGGCTTCAGTGGGGAAGCAAGCTCCTAGCATTTAATATTTTTTGTCCATTAAAATAATTGCAGTAATTACACAGTAAAAAACTACTTAGATAAGCTCAATGGTGGCTGTAATGCATTCGTAGCTGATGAGGCTTACTGTGTTAATCCATTGCCTCCAACTCAGAAAGATGCCAGAAGTGGGATGGGATGTGGTTGTATCTAATTCTCAACATTTGAAAGAATCTGGGTGAATGTGCATTGCTGCTGCAGCCAGTCTATGGGTAGGAAACAGGGCAAAGTACAAGCTATCATTTATACTATGAAAAGGAGAGAGAGAGAAAACTTGCTGCACAGCCCAATTCCAGAAGCTCATGAAATGTCAAAGAGCAGGTGCCCATAAATAAGTGAAATATTTCTTTTTAGATCCTTCATGCAATTTTAAACATCTGCTGAAGTAAAATGAAAGGTCTGCAAGCTGAAGACCTGTACATCCACTGGAAGCAGTACACTGTATTGTAAAATTCACCCTGAAATCTTGCTCTGATCCAGCCAGTCTTTTTAGTAGCAATGGAATTTGTTGGCAATTTTGAAGGGGTTCCTGAATTTTCACTAAAATCCATCCACGATTTTTCTGGATGCTGTGATATATTCAAGGAAGTACAGTTCAGTTTGAGAATCAGAAGAACTGGACTCACAGATGGTGAAATGCCAAAATAATTTACTCTTGTATCACTTAACACATATTTAATATGTGAGTCTCACTAAAAAAGTCTGCTTTTAAGCAAATAGCAGCTTACTGCGATAAAAACGAAAATAGACTGTGATAGCCTCTAATAAAATTCCTAATTTGTTGGTTTTTGTTTAAAAGCAATCTTGAAATGAAACCTTTCGTATCTGCAGTGGACCCGTACTTTAGTTTGTGCTCTGGAACAGGAATAGGTCAGAAGCTCTTCAGAGATTCTACTGAAACAGTATCTTTATATGTATCTCATTGGCATGAGCAGCCTCGGTTTTATGGTGCAATAAAGCCTGTTACTCAGATTGCTTAGATACTGATGTCCTGTTGTCTTGACTCATTGCTTTGTTTTCTCTCTGAGTGTATTCCTTAGAATGTGGATGGTGTTAATCATCACCTGCTTCCCCCTTCCTCTCTGGGTTAAATTCCAATAGACTCTTATTAAAGACCATAACTGTGCACAGTTTTTAGGCAGTTTCCTTTTCACAACTCGCTGTAATGTGCCTTCAGCAGAACTACATATGTCCAGCTTGGTCTGTCTATGGATTCTCCCAAGAGGGGATAAGTGGCTATTGAATTTAATGGGATTCTTGGTGCCCATCAGAGTTAAACACCCTGTGTTTATTTGACAGGACAAGGGTTTTAGCTTCTTATGTTTATGGAACACTGAAAACATCTGTCAGTATTTGATCAATAATAAATAATGTCGATAATAAGGGCCAGGGTGCAATGAAACCTATCTTGTGTTTTCAGAGCCAATTAGGAAGACAGGTATATCTTCTGTGCACGTGTGGTGGGCTGGGACAGTAAATCAGCCACTGATCAATCCATGCTGTGTATATCTCAAGGAATTATGTGTATCTATAATTTTTGACTCTTTTGTTGGGGAGAATCAGATGGGTCGTCATTATCCCTGCTGTTAAATGCGTAACGACTTTTAATGTTTCATGATGTTTTTATGGTAATCATTGCTTATGTAAATCATTGCTCAGTAGTTACTTAACTCCTCAGAAAGGGGCAGGAATCTGTATCCCAGTGGGGCAGGAGTGACAGCTTCTAACTGAACCTTTTCACAAAGCAGAGCTTTTGCCCAGAATCAGCTAAGCAAGTCCTCAGTGCTGAACTAGCAAGCATGTGAATTTCATTATCTGCAATAAAGTGCATGAAATGAAATCAGGAAGCGCCTATTTGTCATAAACACCAAGAGCCATTAAATCAGTGAACTATGAGATGACACATTTGTTCCTATTAGGTCTTGAAATGTGAGACCAGTGCATGTTGCTGCCCTGTCTTTTCTGATCTTGCAGGCTCAGTCCCAGCATGGCGGGCAGCAGGCACTGTGATGGCAGAGAGAGAACACACCTAATGTGGGAAACTCTGCTGGGTGGCTCAAGCAGGGAAAAGAGTGGTATAGAAGCAGTGCTGCTCTTAATCAAATCATTGTTTCTGCTTTTAAAGGTGTAAATCATGCACTTACAGGCAGGGTGGGAAACTGCAGCATTGGGATTGGGAGTTGTAAGATCAGAGCAGTCAAAAGCAGAAAAAAGCTGAACCTGAAACTATTAAACAAGATAAGGTGAATTCAGCCTCCAGCTTAGCTCTTGCACATAGTTCAGTACAGACTTCTTCAGTATCTTTCTCCTAAGTGGGACTTTAATGTCTGTATCTGTACCCCAGTTTCGCAGACGTCAGCAGGATTGCTGAGGCACTGAATGTCAGAGGTAGAGGGGCTGGTGGCACTGGGATTGCTGCCAAACCAGCTGAGATGCACTCAGCCAACAAATGCTGATTCCATCTGTCCCAAGGTAATAATCCCGATGAGCTGGTATGGAAATCTAACTGGTCCAACCAGTGTATGCTGGAGAAGCAGTGCTGTAGGGATGCAAAACAGCCTCCTGGCCTCAGTAGCTGAGAAAGAATTCAGAACTGGGCATCCTCATGTAGCTTTTTGTGCCTTTGCATGCTCAGCTGCTTCTGGCGTGCAGAAACATCGCAAGTGAATTTTTTCCAGTAGCATCCTTCTAATGGCAAGACGAACTAAAAGAGAGAAAGAGGAGAGTCTGGGCACTGCCATGGCTTTGAGAAACTCTCTTTGGAGGCAGCAAGTATTGTATCTACGCCTAAAAGGATCCTAATGCTGCCCTGTCCTGGCAGAGGGTCAGATGTTCAGGAAGCAAAAAGGGCATCTGGAGCATATATGCTGTTGCTGACTCAGCATTCTTATTATTTTATTTTGCTACTCAGTGGCTGCAATACAGCTAAGGAAGGCATGCATAGACAAAGTCTCTGCCCCAGTCAGCTCTCATTTTTACTTTACAATGCCACTTCTTCAAGCCTCTGTCATGGATGATGTTGTAGGCTGGTGTGTAGACTGATGGAGTCCATTTTTACTTGTGAAAAATTATTTTCTTTTGAGTTACTTTTTTTTTTAATTGATCCAGTGTCTTTTGATGCTTTGTATCTGTTTTTTCCTGCTTTGTCGTGGAAACAAAAGACAGATTTATAGCTCCCTGTAAAACTTCAGCCTTGTTCATAAATTGCTTTTGATTGATTAAGTAATAAAGATGCTTTTAGGACAGGGAGGTAAATCTACTGGCTAATTGCTCAGAGCTTTGCATTATAACCTTGTTACAGCAACTGGGCCAGACAGGTCTGCTACTCCTATCTCCACTCCCAGTGGAAATATCACCCCCAGTACATTGCTGTGCCCTGACTGTCAGAAGCCACAGACCGATAATTAATGGGTCAGCAGGCAAAACAAGTGATGCAGCTGAAACACAAGAAGAAATCTTCCTTTTTCAAAGGTGATTTCCTAGGTGGGGGTGATAAAAGCAGGTGTAGTGGAGTAACTTGGAGACACTGATGTGCTTCACATGGAAAATGCTTTCTTAGCTTGACTGTGTGTTTTCCTTTTGATGCAAAGTGGGGATTCAGATCACATTGGACTTCAGGCACCAGGATGTATATTTCACAGGACTTCAGCAATCCTGGAGTTATGTTTGCCAAACCTAAACTGCAGGACAGAAAAAGAGGGCTGTGCCTTCATTGAATTCCTTGGCCAGCCTGCTGATGGAAGCTAGCACACACCTCTAGATGATCCTTATGAGTCCTCTCCAACTCTAGATATTGTACGATTCCATGATTCCACAGCCCTCCCTCACTGCAGATAGATGCTATTATGTGAATCCAGCCTCGCTTCAAAGGCCTCAGCAAGATACCAACTTCTTTCTCAGGGCCGCAGACCCAGGGATGTAAATGCACTTCCACTCTCTCATTTTTTTTTTTTTTTAACAAGGTCTCTTGACTTTGTTGTTCATCAGCATTGGAGGCAGGAGGCTGATTGCTGGGGCTGATTGCAGCATTGATGCTGCTGATTACAGGGCCTTAATTGCGATGATGAGAAAAAGACTAAAAAGTCACCGAGCCTTAAAACCTGAGTGGGCATTACTTTTGTGCTTGGACCAGCACCTCTCCCTCCTCCTTGGATGCTCCACAAGATGTGTAGTGGTGAAGGTTAGTTCAGAAAGAGCCTCTATACCAAGGACTGTTTCTGGGAGGGAAATGGAAGTGGCTTTCTCACAGATCATCTAAGCCCAACACCAGCAGACCTGTCCTGGGACTGCTGCACCTTTAGCAGATACCTCCCGTTCACCTGCCTGAACAGGTAAATGAAATTATCACTTGTTTGGATTTTTTTTTTGCGCACCTGCGTGGTAAAAGATGATCTAAAGGCAAATGAATCCTCTTTATCATTGAAATCAAAGTAACACTCTGACACGCAGTCTGCCAGCAGGCAGATCGGCCTTTCATGTGCTCACAAACCTTGGTGCAGCGTGGCACCCTGGTGTGGAAGCTGGTGGCTTGGGGAAAAGAGCACTGCAGGCCTCTGGTCTTAAATATGCTCTTTTATACTCTGTGTAACTACTTTACATATTAATTTTCTTAATTATATACATTATTATACCCCATATTCAGTTGTAATAGCGTTTACTCATTTATATTTGCACTGTATTTGCATTAATGTCCCTGTCACAGCTTCATTATTATTATAGCCAGTGCTTGCAGGTATCTTTATCAAAATGCACAGGACCAAAGCCAACTGGGATCTAGTTTACCTACATTCCAGTCTAATGAGCAATCATATCCTTATTGTCTGCTCCCCAGTTAATGCAGGGTCAGACTGCAGATTTCAATTAACACAGAGCTACGTTACCCAATCTGGCTGAAAATCAAGCAAAAGTCATTGTGCCCTTTACTTATTTACTTATGCTAGGTAACAAAACTCCTAATGAATGAGGCTTCTCTGGGGTCTAGGTTCTCTTCAGACTATAATGCTTCAAAACCTTCATATTACCAGTAAGACCCATTTCTTCTTGACATAAGAAAACACCTGGACATTGATTACAAAATGCACTCTTCTTTCTGCTCCTGGCCTTACACATCCCTTAGCTGCTTGCACATATCTCAAAAAGCTTTCACCATCCTTGCTGGATATTTTACACGTTTCTGTTGAAATTTAATTACATAATAGCTGAGCTAATCATTCCCAGATGTAATAAGTCACAGGAGACTGTTTTGTTTCCTCAGTCCCCACCTAACACATGCTGGTTTATACAATTAAGCAGCTCTTCTGCATCCCAGTGGAGTGAATGCCAATACCTTGGTCAGAAAGCTCAGGCAGTGATGCAGCCTCAGAATGAGAGCTGTCTTCTCACTTTCTCAAGCACTCATAGAAAATTAATGAGAATTCATACTGAGGGGGAAAAAACATATATTTTATTTTGCTGGCAGCATGCACATACAATAAAAAGTATCTTTTTTAATAAAAATCAATGATGACTTAAAACTCACAATAAATGTTGCAATATTAATAAGAGATGCTACACGTAAAATTAGACTTAAAGGTGTAGTTTTCCCAGCTATTTACAACCCACATTTTGGGTCTTATCATGCTTCCAGCAGAGAGCGAAATGGTCTAAAAGAGCTATTAGATGGAATAAAATAAATATGGCCTCAGCGCAAATGAAACAAAAACAGCATACCAAAAGTTCCTGACTGATCTCCAGTGTCACCTCCTCTCAAACTGAAGAGGTCAGCATGTAGCTCTGAAGCACACGTGTTACTACCAAGCAGTTATGGAGGTAAACTGTGAGAAGCAGCAGTGGGTTAAACAACATGGCAAGGCGTGCTGTCTGAATGCAGGGCTCTGAAGGAGCAGCACACCATATCTGCCTACTTCAAGGAAGGGTTGGTTGTGTTATATGGTGCTTGATAGATGTCTGTGTAGCTAGTTCTTGAACACTTGTGTTGGATGCTGCAGTCTACTCCCACAGTTTATTCCAGTGCCTCAATAGCCTTCACATTACCTGGTTTACCCTGCTATCTGATCCTGGTGCAAGTCAATTTGTTATGTTTTGTACTGCCTGCTCTGAACTCAAAGGGCATTCCCTTCTCTGCTGCAGCCTGTATGTGCAACAAGCATAGGTTTTTGTTCCTCTTCAGTCAGCCCCCCTTCCCTCACTGGTTCTCTGTAGGTCCCATTCTGCAAACCGTTTTTGCTATTCTGTATTTATTTTGTTGATCATCCTTACTCATCACTTTTATGTTGAATTTTAAGCTTGCCTTCTAGTATAATTTCAGTTTCTCTGAGTAGAATGTTGTGTGCAAATTTTAGACATTTATTTTCTATTTTTTTTTCATTCTGGTTATTAATGAGCAGTGCCAGAACTAAGATGCACCACGTAAATTCTCTGTGAGGCATACCCTTCCCATCTAACAACAAGCCATTTATTATTCTGGATATGGCTTTTCAAACATCTCTTCACAGAAAATATGGGTTGGTTTGCTCAGTTTATCATGTGAAACTATAGTTAAAATCTTAGAATGCCAAAATGCAGAATAGCTACTGTGTCATCTTCAGGCATGTGGTGTAGAAAGGTAGTAGAATAGTTTATCCTGATTTCCTTCACATAGACACATAATCCTCTTCTGGTTGTACCCCAACAGTGGAAGGAAACTGAAGGACGGGTCTTGATGCAAGAGGGAAGGCTTTGCCACGCAGAAAATAATTCCAGGAGGGACTGGCAAGGGGGTAGGGAGAAATAAGTGAAGAGAGGACAAGCAAATCTCTCTCAGAGTCATACCTAGTGCTCATAGTAGCACTTTTTGTGCTGATGCCATGGTAACTCTTAGGATGCACACAGAAAAGGGTAACAACAAATACAGTTTTTATTCTGTTCAATGATATGTACCTGTCTTACTCAGTGAAGCAAGCACAGCATGAAAAGACCATGTGCCATGCACTGGGTCAGCTTAAACAATCACAACGAATCCCTCTGGGCTATAAAGCAAACCAGATGCAGTGAGCTTTTCTTCTGGAGAAAGAGGCTGAGGTCTGGCTCCTTCCAGATGCTGCCAGCTTGGAGGGGAGGCAGGTGATAGGGAGGAGAACCCTCAGTCTGGTGTCCTGCATTACAAGTGCATCTGAAGTCGCTGTCTCTATCAGTAACTCTGAAGTAACTGTATATTATAGTTGCCACCACCTTCTTGAAGGGGAGGGGGAATTTCCAACGACTGCAGATGACTCTATTTCAAGACCTATTTACATAGTTCAATCATAGAGCCAGAGGAGCTGATGCCCTGTTTTGCATCCCTTATTTTCCTCATTTATTTAATGTAGCTCCTTCGTGCACTCTAAAGATTCAATTCCATTCTTGATTGTTTATACTCTTAAATACACAGCCACTTTTATCACATACCCTGCTAATCGTTAGTTACCCGAGAGGGTTATTTTTAGCAATGTTAATCTTCCCTCAGAAGTCACTGCCTTGAGTTCCCTATTCATCCCAGTTGCTCTTTTCTGAGCTCCCTCCAAGTTGTTGGCAGTGTACCATGCAACCTCTTATTTATTTTTGAAGATCCCCTTTGGGTTTTAATTCCAACAGCCACAAAATAGCACGGTGATGCTGGCTGGTGTGAGTCACTGAAAATGCAGAAATAGGTCTGTGGGATGCAGTCCAACCCTGAGAAGCTCAGGGAGAAGCAAGGTGCTGGGGGACTGGGGATGCTGAGAAAACAGAGAGTTGTGCTATTTCAAGTGCATGCAACAAAATCTGAAGTTACAATAACTCAGCTATTTTGAGGCATTGTTAAGAACTGAAAACTACGAGTTGTGGCTCCCTTTGAACAAAGGGAGTTGCTGACTTCTTGGGACTTTATCATTACTTTTTGTCTGTGAGATGCAGTGTGCAGTTCCCAGCTGCGTGCAGCTGGGTAGGGTCTGAAGAAGGACTGCCGAGTCCATCTGCAAGCAGATACAGATTCACACTTGAACTTCGGAGCTTACTGCCCTGCACTTTTGATTCGAATACCAGATTAGACCTCGGAGGAACTGAATAAGTTTTACCACAAGATTTTTCAGCCTGATACTCAAATTGAGAACACCTTTCCCGTCTTGCATACACCAGGCAGAAAGCAGTGCCCCACACCCTTATTTCATTATATTAGCATTTGTTTCACAAAGAAAATCTCTCATGTGCTTTCACGCTCCTTCTTTTTTTCCAGAAACAGGCAGAGGTAGAAAACTGCCCTTCTTGTATTGTTACCATGGAGAGAATAAAGCCCATGAACGTTGTTATTCAGGCTTTTCATGTTATCCATCAGTCAGAAGCCTGGAAAAGCTATATGAGCCTCCCTGACCTGAAGCACAGAGCACATGCAGTACAGCAAAGCCAGGATATCCATCACCCTGTGCTGGTGCTCAGGGTCAACGCTCTCACTAAAGAATAACACCACTTGCAAGATTTAAATGCTCTTGCTTAGACCTCAGATGGGGTTGGAAGACAGAATCCAAATCTGAGCACTGAATAATCTGGTGCAGAAATGGGTCAAAGTGTTGCAATTTGCCCCATTTCTCAAAAGCATGCAGATAGAAAGTCTGTTTCCTTTTCCCTTGTGTAACTTCTTATGTTCCCATTGCTTTGTGTCCCAACACAGTTCCACTTCCAACTCAGAGTAGGAACTGATGACATCGGTACCCAATATCTCAACTATTGACAAAGCCAGGAGTTGATCTCCACTTGCATAATTTCACTGATTCCAATAGGATTTACAGCCCCCAGTCCCTAGACTGAGGATAATAAAGCCAGTGCAGTCTGGCTCTTCTTTATTATCCCTTTTAAAGTTTATGTCTTCAAATATGGTCTGGTTATGAGTTAACAATACTGAAAAGATCAATACCAGAGTCTGACTAGGGGAGCACAAAACATGTTCATAAAAGTTAAATTAGAATCATAAAATGATTATGGGCTCTGAGTTTTCTTTCCTTTTTTTTTTTCCTTCTTTTTTTTTTTCCCCCCCTTTGACTCTGCTGCCTGCTATGGGTGACTGTTTGCTGGCCGGTGGGGATGCAATTCACATCTGTGCTCCCCTTTTCTGCCCCCATTATATCTCATGGCACAAAGGGTTGGAAAAGGACTGTGTGGAGACCCTTCCAGAGGATTCTGTGGGCTTCAGGTCATGTTTAAATGCCCTTTATTTTTTTTATCGTTATTTCTCTAGCAGACTTCAGCAGGTGCCTAATAGGAAGTTCTTCAGAAATGGCAGAGATGAGTGACAAATGCAAAACACATTCTCCATCTTTACTACAAGAACATGATGGGCGGTGCATGTAATGCCCTCAGTACCTTTGCTGGATGATCCAGGCTGAACTGATTTCTGTCCTTTTACCCATTTGTGCAACAGTTACCCCCCAAAGAAACAATTCTGCTAAAAGGACAATTCTGTGCTTTTATTGATTTGCTCCTTTTGCTTCTTCCCGTGAGCCATCTCAGCTTCCTTAGGGGAAGAATACATAACTAAGTTAAAACACACTGGACCATTTTCTTGTAGTGATGTTTCTGTGAATGGCAGTGCAGAAAAAGGCAATCCCAGCTTATTGTTAGTAATCTTACGGTCCAACATCTGTCCTGTATCTGCCTTAGATGTTTCTGTACTTCCTATTACTTGCTGTAATTCTAATATGCCCACTTTTCTCATGTCCAGTGAGTGCAGATTGGACGTTAAGCCAGGTTATCAGATAGCAGGCAGAGGCACAGGACAATAAGGAGATTATGCTCCTTCCCAGCTGGAAGCTATGGATGCAGCACAGAATGGACAAGCTCCTTAACTTTGCAGCACCTTCCCCAGCCTCTCTTTGCCCAGCACGTGTATGAACGTGAGCACCCTCCTGCACGTGGGTGTATCGTGTGAAATATCGAGCTGCTTGAGAACTACCTGAAGTAACCTTGCTCTTGCTCCTAACAAAAAACGCTGTTCGGTGATTTACATTCTTTTGTAATCCGATGCAGTGATTAGAAAATCTCTTCGTTGTATTCTTTTCCCTTTAATGCAGCAACCAACGACCCGTGCACTGGATGTGAGAGAGAAATGTCAGCTCTTCATGTGGAAATGAGTCAGCCAACCATATGTAAACATCAGGGGGAGCAGCGAGCATGACAGAGATTTGAGCGAGGAGAACATGAAATGGGCTTTAATCTGATCACAAATCTTGCTTCCGGGGAGGAGAGCTGCATGCTGCCAAGTGCCCTAGACAGCAGAGACAAGTCCCCAATTATGGATGTGCAGACTCAGAAGGATTCAAAGAAAGAGCTGGCAGGTAATGATATTGTGCTATTTTGCCGTTGCTTTATCTCTGATACCAGCCCTGGCGTCCTACATTAGCCCTGTCTCTCATCACTGTCAGCCCTCTGCTTTTGCATCACCCCTTCCTCTCCCAGCAACCGGAGAGGGGCAGCATCAAAACTGCCCGTTTGGTTTATCTGCAGTGCCCTTGTAATTTGATGGAGATAACTTTGGTTAGCACATCTCGTACTACATCTGAGTACCCTACCAGTGGGTACTCAGAAAGGACTGGCTGGTTCCCGTCCATCTGAGGGCAGATTTCCAAAGGGCCCAGATACTGGGGAGATGATATCCCTTCTAGATAGCTGCAGTGCCTTCAAGATTGAGGGAGAGAAGGAGGCTAAAATATGACATAGCAAGAAGGCAGGGAATAACACAGGTTATTTCCACCAGGTTCTAGGACAGGAGGACAAGGTGGGCAGTTGTGGGTCCACGGTGGTGGTTTATCAGGGGACTGAATTCCTGGGTTGCTCGCAGGAGGAAGGGCAGTGAAGTAGTGAAGTTGTCTTAAATCACTAATAAGAGAGGAGAAGGGAGAACCCTAGATCAGGTGGAGGGGCAGGATGGCCATCACTGCTCACAGAATGGGGAATAACCAGCAACTTTCTGAGGAGAGATTTTTCCAGTTTCTCTTGAAAGAGAATAATGGGTCTGCCTTCAGGGAGGTAAGTATACTCAGGGGACAAAATGTGCAACACAGTACACTCAGGTACTGAGGACCAGAGTTTTAAACTTCTCCACTTCCAACAGTGTGTCCCCTGGGCAGACTCCATCTGTGTTATTTCTCTGTATCATACCTATTGTTCAGCCACTCTGCTGTTCCCAGATAAAGTGAAATGAGGCAGGTTGAAGTTCAAAGGCAAAACCTGTTAGGAGACATTCACCAAGCTCACTGCTGCTGCCATACCAGGGTATGGGAATGCTCTCTCACTTTGGAAAGTGCCTGGGCTGTGCTGGCATGGTGTCACTCCACAGTTTGTAGTTACCTGCAATCTGGCAGCCAGAGGAGACTAATGATGATTAGTCTTGTGACCAGACTGCTGCTGCAGACACCTTTGGTCTTGGGTCATCTATCTGAGCGTTATTCCAGCAGTCAGGAAGGGATCAGCACTGAAGCTTTATGCAACCACAATTTCCCTGTCCAGAACTCTGTGCAGTAGCTCTCTAGCTCTGCTCTCCTGGGCACTAATGGCAAAAACTGCGTTTCTCTGCTCTAACCTTTGGTCATATTCTTTTCCCCATGCTGAGATTATTGCAGATCAATGATTTTTAAGTGCTGACATAGACACAAATTTTACAGCTAGTTGGTAATAGATACTGCTTATTTCAGCAGCATTCCTCCAGAATATAAAATTATGTTTACACTTACATGGCACCTTTCAGCTGAAGAGCTCAAAGTTGCAAAGCTTCAGAAATTCCTTGTGATGTGAATCTAATGTTATTGATGAAGACAAGAGGACACAAAGAGATTGAGTATAACAGCACAAGAACAGCTCTTACGGCTCTACAACTTCAGACTGAAAGTCTGTCTAATATTGTTTCTATGTATGCATACAAGATAGAATGCCTACCTGATACCCTGGGAGCTTTTTGCTTCCAAATGTCTATGGCTCTAAGGTTTTCTAAATGATATCTGTTTTTTATGTCACTAATGATTCTGAATAGTAACTATGGAACTATTTGCAAATCCATCAAGATCCAATAGGATTCAAGGAGCTAGGAGATGTCTTATCATCAAGTTAATGACTCAAGCAAAGTGAAGAAGACAAAAATGCAGAAGTCCATCCATTTAACCATCACACCATACCTTTAAGAGAAAGATACAGAGGTACTCGTATTGCTACCTGATTTTTCTCAAGTGCTGCCAGACTCACCAGGAACTTGGGGTAATGCTGAAAATTAGACCTGTACCTGCAGACTGATGTATGCTTTTTGTTATGAAAAGAGATCCATACTGCAACCTCCAGGCATATATAGGATGATATTTTAAATGAGAAATGATGAGAGTAAATTTCCAGCAAGTACAGAAGAAACGAAAAACCCTTTTGAAAAAGCACACTTTGTTCCCAGCTTTGCACTTCACTTGCATTCTCAGTGTTGCAGGAGGGAGCTGTGTAAATGAAGGTCACTGCAGTTACTTGCAAAATTGTCTGGAGGGTTTCTTCTAAATGAAAGGCTACTTCTTTCTTTTCTTTCTGGATTATGGCTTAAGAGATCTGAATACTGCAAAACCCTGGGCAGGTAGCCCAGCACAGAATAGAACCATGAGCTGAAAATATGTGAAACTTTGGATATTCATCTTTTTCTTGTGATTATTTTGTAAACAGCATTTACAAATTGCTACGCAGCATTTTTGGAGCTCAATTCACTGGTGGAAAGAGGAGTCATTTAAAAACGTCAAAGACCCAATTGTTTGGGAGTTTAAGAGAGTTTAAACATTCCCATCCTTGTTGAGAGGGCAAAATCACTTTAACTACTTGAAAATCATTAGCAACTAATGGACTTGGTTGTGAAGGAAAGCATGACTGCACTTGGGGGTCTCTACCACTAGACATACCCCCACATCCTGCAGGGCCTTACTGTCTCTTCCCACCATTTCCATGGAACAGCTGGAGATCTTCTCAGAAGGCAGCCCAAGGCAATTTGTGTGTGTGTGTGTGTGTGATTACCTGCTTTATGTTGATTTCCCACTGTGTTTAAGGATGCCAGAGAAGCCATTGTGAGAAGATACAAGAACCCCTGACTTTTTGTCTTTTTTAAAGAATAATTGGGAATCTTGCCTCGAAGTCTTGGTGAGGCTCCAGGTTGCCTGAAATTGGGCCACCCCTTAAAGTAGCAGTGTTAATGGAAAAAACAGAGGTTGAGAATGCTTTGAGGTTGGACTGTTGTCTCTTGGGTCACAGCATAGGCATCATCAGAAAAACACTGTAGATGTTTTCCCTCTTCATGCTTTCTGTGGGAATAACAGAGCAATTGTTAGTCATCCAAGGCTTTTCAATCTGGTCCATTTCACCAAGACTAAATTTGTTTTGCAATGTGAATAAATTAAGACAGAACTGAAAAATGTCTGGATGAAGATTAGTTAATCATTTAGAGAGTCCCATCAGCTCTCAGGGCTCTACCATGGAGCTCCCACAGCATCACTAGTATGTTCTGAAAGGCAGCCAATGAGCAAGATCTGATTCACTGCCCGGATTAATCTATATGAATGGCTGTGGGATCCATTTGAAAGCAGCACTGAGAATTGGCCTATAAAAAGACAGCCTGATTTTTTGAGGAAGCTACTTTGGGAAATGAATGAGGACTTTACAATCTCCTTCAGCCATAAAAAAACATACACGTCTCATACTGCTGCTTGCCTATTTTAATTAAACCAATAATTAAATTTTAATGAAATGAAGGTTTTCCTGAAAAAGAGGCAGCAGTGACTGAGTAGTTTTCAGCTGAAGGAGGGAGCTGAAGTGGATGTATCAGGCCACTGGGCTTCCCTCCCCTAACAAGTGTTGGAGGAAATGCAAGGCAAAATGGCTTCATGTAATGAACTGCACAAGAAACACTTATGATAATGAAGTCAAGAGGCAGCTCTCCTTGGCTGTGCATTTTTATCCATCTTCTCCCAGAATAATGCTTATTCTCAAGGTCTTGGCTTATACCTTAGAGGCCACTGCTGCAAGAATTCCTTAGAGATGCCAATGCTGTCATAGCGGCTGCCCCAGGGACAAGTCCAGGAATAATCAGCGCTTGGCTCCATGTTGCAGGGAGGAAGTTGTAGGCACAAACCTCTGTGGCCACTCTTAGTTGAAAAATGTTCTTTGAGATAACTTTTATTTAGAAATGAATAAACCTCAGAATTTCACTGAGCTCATCTCCAGAGTAAGACAGGTTCACATACAAGCTCATGAAATGCTACCCAAAGGCCGAAAAGGTGCAGATGTTTGGATGAACGCTCAGAAGCAGTGATAAGGTGCTTGAAATGCACACAAATGTGCATGCAGCCACAGGCTCATTGACTTTAGATAGAAAAATGCAACTGAACAGATGATTCCTCTCTCCTCCCCAGATATGACCACCTTGTGCTTTTCTGTGGTGACACTGTTACCTTTATTCTCCTTCTGCCTCTGCCACTGATGCTCTGTGTGTCCTTGAGAGACTCCGCTTTGACTTAACAAAGTGTAAGCTGGATCAAAAATGATTGCCTGGCTCCCAGAGAGGGAGTTGTGAGAGCTGATGGATTAATATTTACTGCATTTTATACATGTCAAGAGCTATTGATAGGCACACCAGGGAACTTTCTGGGCACATCCAGTGCTAAAAGGAGGAGCTGCCACAGCTTGAATGGAAGGACTCATCTGGGGATTGTTAGCAATTATGCTGTGTTTGTAGAAACCAGCATTGACCTATGCAGAAGAGGCCTGCATTGCTAACGCCTCTGCACTGGAAGACATCACTGACATACTCAGAGATCACATGAAAGTAGTTTTAGATTAACTCTTCCATAGTTAAATTTACTTTGGAACAACGATGGGCACAATCCTGCCCTTTATGAGTTTGTGCACTCACCCTAAAAACTTACAAACTCATTGGTCTCTTTCAAAATGTGCTTTACAATAAGCAGAAATTCCAAAGGTAGTTTCTAGAGTTTTATTAAAAATTTGTGGCTGAGTAGAAGCGTGACATCCACTACGTTCCTCTGATGAGAAAAGGCTTTTCCATTCAATTCAACACGGCGTAGCATGGTGTATCTTTAGCTAATGTTCCCATTGCCTTCATGGATGTGGGAAACTGGACCAGTTCTTTTGAACTGTTTCTTTCCAGGAGAGTTTGCAGGAAGGTTGAGAGGTGGGATATATTTCTTAGTAGTGTAGAACAGACGAAAGTCAGAAGGACCTGTCCTTCTAAGAGACCATTTTCAATTGCTCCCAGAGCCAGATCTCCCAGGAACCCTCTGTGCTTTCCATCAGTCATAGCAAAATGTAGACAAATGCTGTCCCTCAGTCTTACAGCTTCTCTGTCTCTGAGATGATTTCCCTCCCTGCAGTGCAAATTTCCCTGCACTTCAAATTTCGTTGTATTCCTATTTACAGGACAACCATTCATCATTCAGGATGGAGAGAATTTTAATGATGCAGGGTTGTAAATAACTGCCCATTCTCAGTTCCAGCTGTGCTTCTCATGTAGCCCTCAGCACTGACAGTCTGCTTCCAAGGCCTCTGTAGCACTGACACATTTATTATGTCACAAACCAGCACTCAGGGTCAGTCATAGCAAAAACTTACTATGTATGCAGAGTCCAGCCTTGGAGAATTCAACTCCAGACTTAAGGAAAGCCAGGGGCAGCAGGATAGGAGTTCTCTTGCTTGTCGATGGAAGAACTAGGCACAAGTGCAAATTCCAAAACAGACTAAACTCACAAAAAAATAACCACTTCAAAAAAAACCCCGAACAAACAGCACTTGTCATTTTCTTTAACATTTCTGCCTCATAATGCAGGGATAACGAAGGAGTTTCCCTGGGAGTTTTTCTGTTCACTCCCGATTACGTTAGATTTAGGGAACAGTCACTCCTATGGCTTCTGATCAGCTGGATGTTTGGTAGAGAAAGTCATTCAGTATTGATCATTAAATACAATTAACAAAGTTCAGTAGCCTGTTGCTGAAAACATTGATTGCGTGGGATAAAGTGCTTGCAAACTTACAGGGGGTCACTGCTGTTACTGCTATGGTGAAGGTCAAGTTTAGACATCTAGTGATCAAATACAGATTCTCATTTCATTAGGTGCTCCCTGTCGCTCTGACTCTCTTGAACGTGTCCTTCAGCTGTTCCCTCTGACAAGCTGCTCTGTGTAGCACTAAATATGAGCTAACAGCATAGCATCACCAGTCCTCTGTTGTCTATGCAATCTCATGTTTCTACACTTCGCTCTTTCTTTACATTTTGTTTCCTTATGGGCATTTTTCACCCAACCCAGCATTTAAATGGACTGGAAGATGACTGTGATATTCATTCATTTTTGAAGCCTGTGCCGATCAGAGCAAAACAAGAGGAAGCAGGATGGGCTGAAAAGCTGAATAAGCGTCTACAAAAATTTAGATGGGGAATGTGTTTTGGAGTTAATTCTCTGTGTCCTGATATGGTATCACCTACAACAGCCCAGTTTCCATGTTTTTCTCCACTTGCTGGTCTTGTTAATGTGTAACCCACCAGATTGCTCATTTGGTTTGAGTTCTCTCCTTTTTCTTTGGTTGTTTTTGCTACTTTTTTTTTTTCCCCTGGTGCCTTTGCATACTGGATACTGCTATGTTTGTCAGAGATGCTAAATGTGAGACAAACAGAAGAGACAGATATGCCACAGTTTGTTCTGCTAATGGGAACACTTTGTGTACTGCTGCGTCTAGCTGCCATAAAGTCCGTTTCCTTAAACATTCAACAAAACAGATTCTTCCCTGTCTTGCGCTTATGTCTGTACTCACACTTTTGCAGTGTGGGTGCCACATAAAACTAAATTAGCATAGAAATATTTTAAGGCAGGCAAAACTGATGACACAAGTGACAAAGTAGAGGAGAACTAGGTTGCCGGGGTTGGAAAAATCATTGTTTCCCTTTATGAGCAATTGAAAAGCTTGATACAGGTATGTCTGCAGGAAAATAGAGAGGGCATTTTGTCCAGTACATTTTGTCCAGAACAGGCCTTGCACTGTTGCCTGGAGACTTAAAAAATGCAATTAAGGCATCAGTGCCGTTAACTATTGCTTAATTATTTCATCCTCCTCCCTTGCTTCTTCAACGCATCCCTGCTGTTGTCCTTCAAAATGATGCTGGCATGATAGGATACTTGATGGGAGGTAGGATAGTCAGCCCCCACTGTGTGTGCAATGCGCAGCAAGAGGGTTCAAAGTGGGAACATCTGACAGCAGTCAAATGGTTAAATGCATCTTTCTCAAGATCAGCTGTGTATGCGTGTTTAATATATGGCTGGCTTTTCATGAACTAGATTTAAATAAGAGGCCAACAAAGAATATTTCAGAATATTTGACAATCTGTCAGGGTATGAGAAGCATACATTCTACCTGACAAATGAAAGCTTTTATTCTTAGATGAAGGAAAGGACAGCATGGCACAAAGCCAGCATGTTTCCTCTCCTGGTTTATGAAACAATTCAAGACAAAATTGTTCAACTGCTCAGAGTTTGATTTGACAAAACATTGTCCATTGTTATTCCAAAGGAGATCCAAGGCATGCAGAGGTCATGTGAAATCTGTTTGAGCCTAGCCAGCAAATGCAGTGTGTTTTCAAGCCTGGGTTAACATATTATTATGGCAGATCTCTTTATTTGATTCTATTAATGCCTTTACAAATGGTGTAGGCTTTAGTGATCTGGAAATAAAGAAGTGAGAGCATGCCTTTCTACAGGACCATGCCTCTCAGCATCTGCCAGAAAGGACAGTGACACAAGAAAATATCCTGCATCACGTACTGACACAGAAGACAGCATAGCCACTGTAGCCTCTGATACACCATCCTTATGTCCTGTACATCCTATATCCTTGGTCATCATGCTGCTGCAAAAATGAACTGCTGCATGGCCCCAGATGATGCTCCCAGACCCTGCCACTGTGCAGGAAAAAAATGAAAGGTGGGATGGCAGGGATGTCTCCAGAGGAGCAAAACTCTGATTAAGCCTGCTGTCCCCTTGTCTGCTGCAGGCACCATGTACAGTACCAGCCTCATATTAAACCAGTGTAAGACCAGCAATTTCCAGTGGTCAGTTTCTGACCCAGAAGATATTAACTTGCCATCCAGGGGCTGCAGAAGGTTTGGGCAGCTTCCAAAAGCATCTGAAAATGAATTTTCACATCACAACTTGTGTTTTCATTCCCATTTTAACCATTTCAGTGCTGTAGAAGAGTGATTATTTCATGTGGGGGGGGGGGGGGGGGGTTGTTATTCAGAGAGGTAAACCTCTGCGTAGGCATTTATAAACAGAATATCATCTCCGCATGTATATTGCTCTGGTGATCACTTATGATAAGCATTGTGCTTGAACAAAAGGCAGTGAAAATGAAGGGTTGTTAGAGAAAAGAGCATCCAAATAATACTGCTACTGAGAAAAACCCAGCAATATCTCCTCATTAAGATACATACACATTTCTTGGCTATGTAATTTTGACAGGAGAGCTCATTTCTATATTTAATGTAAATGAAGCATGGACAGTTAACTGGGTATTTTACACCATGATATTTCAATTGTGTTTCATAAAACTCATGCTGGCCTTGGAATGAACAATTTATCCAATTAGGGTTTCTTTTTTCCATTTTTAATGGAATCTGGCTACTCTCTAATCTGTCTCACTGGTTTAAAAATTGAAATAATCCTATTAGAAACCAGGTGTGCAATGTGAATGCAAAATTGGCATCATTTTTATGAGAATCAGGGAAAAAACATCCTCAGGTTATTCACAGGTTTCCACGCTGATTTTTGTTATTTTGGCTTTATTTAACGCTCATATCTAAAAACTGAATGATGTCTGCATTTCTCTGGTGTAGACTGTAGGTCAGAAATGTGAAGTTTGGCTGTGGCTGCTCACCTTTTTTCTGGAGGTATTGATACCGGTCCTACAGTTGCTGTATTTAAGTCTTCCCTGGGCTAATTTTTATTTATCCTGTGAATTACTTTCAAATGCAATTCAGTGTTACATGAGTAACAACAGGCTGAATTCTGGTTTGGAATCCAAAGAAATGTGAAAATAATGCGGGGAATTTATATTTTGTATGGGATTCCCACTTTTAATTTACGAATCAATAATATTACAGTTGCTGACTATCTGACAGAGGGCTTCTGTCTTCCTCTCATCACTTCATTCACAAGGAAAACGTCCAGATTCTCTCATGCAGGGATATTTTTAACCTTTTATCATTCGAATGCAGTGTCATAGTTTAAAACATTTTTAATTTTGGTGTGATGCTTTTGAATGAGGGTTTGCATATTTTATAGCTTTACAACGCGTCAACAAGGAAAACTTCAAAATTGCCTTTTACAGGCAGGGGAAATGTAGGTTTAGGTATAGGAACAAGTTTCTGTGGTTAGAATACTACTTAGCGCCAGCTGATCCATGTTAATGACTTCTGCATATGCTCATAAAATGGAATAATTGGACTGAGTGCTCTTTTAATGCAGGTAAAACCATCCTGCGTTATTTTACCTTTGCTGCGGGCTAAAATAGTGAGCACATATTTGCTGGAGATCAGGTGACATCTTTAACTTGTTTCTGTGTCTTCGCCCTGGGCACAAGAAAAGAAAATTACAGGTCAGAGCTTGTACAGCAACTGCAGAGAGCCCAGGGGTCCTGCCTTTGAGCTTCTAATGCCCTCTGTCCTCCCTGTAAGAACATTAACTCTGGCACTGATAGGAAGCTGCAGTCATGAGTTTAATTTCCATTTTGTTTAAGGATCACATAAACCTGAGGGCACAGGGGAAACAACAGTGGCATCTATATAAACTTTAACAAGCTAATCATCAAGCTGGATTGACAGCGTAATATGAATAGATGGGAGAATGTTGATGCTTTACCTCTGGCATTTACCTCTGTGTAGGCTTCCTAACTTATTCAGCCTTAGTGTATTGAGTTAGGGGACCTCCTGTTCTTAGAAACTAACAACAGATTTGGAAATTCAACAGAAATCTGGAAGGAATGGCTATGAATGATGGTGAATAATTAGAGACCTCTGAGCTTTTTTTGCTTTGAATTTGTTTTCAAAGGGTTTTTGAAGTTACAACTTATGTTGCTGTAAACATCACTGTCACTTTTGGGGTCTTTCATTAGCATTTCTATTTGTTAATCTCCCTGCAAATTCAAATGCAAGTTCCCGAGCTTTGTGTTGTATGATGCTTTCTTGTAGTCTCTGGGCACAACTAAGTTAACTATCCCCAAACTCTAAAGAACAGAAGACATGTCTTTTCCCCAACCTATGCTGTTGGTATTCTTTTTCTCTTGCATTGCCATATGTGTGGTGAAATGTTTGCAATTGTTTCTAAAGCTTCTTCACATGGTAAAATAGCCAAATCGTTGAGCTGTGGTTAGGGCTTATGGAAAATGTGATCTGATAACAGGGGACAGCATTGTGTTCAAGGCAGGACAGAAAGCTAACTACTCATCTAGCATCTCATGATGAAGCAGGGAGGGGTGATCATCTTGTGTTAATTACTAATCCCTGCAAGAGGATGGGGGATCTGGAAGTGTGATCTGTTAGGAAAGGGGATCCAAGACATCCAGACTGTGTTTTGTTTACATCCACCAGCTTTCACTGCCTTCTCAACATTCACACAGCGGGAATTAATAGTTTTACACAGCTCTAGCAGCAGATACAATTGTCACAAGAAAGAGAATGAAGCAACAGTGTGGAAGAGCTCCTTTAAACAGCTTCTAATTGTCTCTGATATAATTTTCTGTCAGCACATTAATTTGTGGAAGACATAGTGTGCTGGCTCTGCTCATAAAACCCATTACCTACTGTCCTCCTTCCGAGACCATTTGAGGACATTGTTCCTGTACTCCCTTGGTTCTCTATCCTCTTTACATAATGGTCTGTTATTAGATTTTATTGAGTCCTGCTGATGTGAAAGAAACCTAAAGCCTTGCTTCAATGTCACTTGTCAAATGTGCTAACTCATATAAAGACTTCAAGACTGGCATTGAATATTTCCCTTGCCTCTAGGATTAATCTTTTTACAAGGCACAAATGGATCTGGAAAGCATGGTACACAGCATGCTCTTACTCCCTGCACCTCTTTCTACCAAACTTAACACCCCTCTAATATTAGAACTTTTTCTCCATTAAGGCCATCTGTGTTTCACAGTTGCTACACTCAACTGTATGATTTCATCTCTCTGTGTATTACCTAAGCTCTCAACTTTTAGGACCCATAGAGCCCAGCCAAACTCTTTCAGTTTAACTTAAGGTAGGTTTTCAGTGTATTTCCAGAGACCAGGGGAGCTAGTGAGATAAGATGGACTGACACACAACAAAAGTATAGTGCCACTCTGCATTTAACTCTTTGGTATGCTGAAAGCAATAAAGCAATATGCCTGCAAAGGCTAGTCAAAATTCAGTGTTTTTCAGATAGAATGCCATCTCTACCTAAAATATGGTATTTCATGGAGTGCAGCATCATTTGCTGTTGTTCTTGTTGACATTAGTCTTTTCATTTAGAAAACTGAAATCTCTGAACCTGAATTTGCATGGCAAATGAGGCTATATAACTTTTTTTCTTATTGCCTGGTTGCCTGTAGAGCATATTATCCATCAATCAGTAGTCCTCATAACATTCTCCATGAATGGACTGCTGTGATTCCATAATTATGCACAGGTATTTCAATTTGGTTAATTTTATATCTCGGTAGTGATGTCCTGGGATCCTGCTGGCAGACACAGAAACCAAGGAATGTCATGCTTGTATCACTTGTTCACACATTGCTGGGCTGAGCTGGAAAGGATTTATCTTAGCATCTGCCTAGAACACTTGGTCAATAACGGTTCTGCAGAGTGTAAGCATAATCACGTGAAAATAGTCCCTGGCCAAGAGTGGAGTGGTTTATTCTTCATTTTACTGCTCCTCAGAAGATTAAGGCTTTAGCTCCAATCTGTGATTGCTCTGCATCAGCAAAGAATTGTGTGCACACATTGACTATCTACCATGTTGCTTTGCAATGCTGAGATCTGTAAGCATTTGTCTTTTGCCTTGAGACCAAGGCTGATGTTACTTCGTCAGCAATCTTTAATTATTCATTTAAAGAGGAAAGGCTCTTACTAGAAGGACTAAAGAGACCCACACCAGAATAAAGTACTTATTTGAAATGTAAAAGACTGAAAATAACGCTCACAAACTGGAAAGACAAGATCCAACCTCCATATCCTGCTTATCAAATAATAATCTCCACTGTCAGTCTACCAATCGCCCTCAAGTGATACCATCCCTGCAGTAAGAAAGCTGAGCTGAAATTTTTGCATCCCTGGGGAAAAAAAAAAAAAAAAAAAAAAGTTTTGTTTGTATTGTGATGTTTTCACATTGAAAAAATGTCCCTGGAAAAACTTCACCTAGCTCTCCACTCATCTTTCTTACCTGCTCCTCCTTGCGTACCAAGTCCTTTGATATCATCCAGCTGAAGCTACATGTGGACTCTGTGCCCTCCTAAGAATCCAAGCTTCAACTACAGCTGTACTCCAGCATGGTTCATGCACCAGGGAACAAACTCTGCTCTGAGCTACAATCCTTACATACATGAAGAGGTACATGTGAATCATTGTAGCAGCCCTTGGAGCAAACTTTCTCCCCAAACTGCACTTTGCAGGGGAAGAGAGGCCGCACAGGATGGAAGCACTCTCTTTCCCTGGGCTTTGCCATGCTGCAGCGCAGTGCCTCTGCATGCATTCCCTGCCCTGTGACTGCTTTGGGGCACTGTCCATGGCCTTCATGGTTGCAACTGGAGAGAAGCGTCGCAGTTGGAAGCTCAAAACTCTCCGTGAGCCTCAGTGATACCACTCCACCTGTCCCTCATGCTGGGTTATCTTCCGTTCGTTGTCAGCGCTCGTTAAGACTGAGGGCATCTCTCTCGCTCGCTCTGCCTTCTCAACATCTCCGGTTTCACAGGAGCAGAGTCAAACAGAGCCAAGTCCACGCAGGGTCTGGAACGGATCAGCTGGGAATGCCTGTCAGGCCTGTCAGGCAGCCAGTGAGCTCCCTCCCTTCTCGCTGGCTTTCTTTGAGGTTTGTAGCTCTTCTGCTTTCTTGTTGCTATTGCCACCCTCCCCACACTCCCCCTTGCCACACACCAAGCACCCAGACCTTTACTGAGCACTTTACTTAATCCCTAGGATTCTTTATATAGGGATTAATCTTCTCGTCACAGTGGGAGAGCTCGGCGGGAGGGGGTACATTTATCTCTCCTGCTGAGGTCTAGAGTTGCATTGCTGTGATTATTGGTGGTAGCAGTGTGCGTGTGTCTGGGGATCTGTGTTTAGCTTCTTCGTTTCTTAAACAGCACAGGGGCAGCAGCCAGGCACGCTTTCTGGCTGCATTGTTTGCTGCTAGCGAGAGAGATTGTGAGTGGGGAGCAGCATGGCAGAACAAGAAGCCAGTGGCTTGAAAGTCCTTCTTTCCACCCTCCAGGTAAGAACAGCTTGAACTAATGAGAGAGGTGCTTGGGCTTGTTTTCCTCTTTAGTTCACCAGCAGTGACTTGTTGAGCTTAGTTTGTTCTTAGGAGCTCCCTGCTGGCTTGTCTCTAAAAGCATCAGCACACAGAAGTCCTGACCTGCACCTCCCACCCTAAAGCACCTTTATGAAACAAAGTTTCACTATCTGAAGACGAACGCTAGCAGTTACTGCTATGCATCAATCACCAAGCCTTGTCTGCAGTACCTCGGCTTCTGCAATCTTGCTGTGTGCAGCAGGGGAATGAGGGAGGTGTGAGGAATCGGCTGCTTTGCGATGAATGGGACCTGACAGCACTGTCAGTCTGTGAGCGAGGCGAGCTGCAGCAGCGTGCAGCACTGCTCCGAGCGCCGTGGAGAATGAGTAAACAGATCTGCCTGGAGGCTGCAAGTTCCTCCCTGTCAAACTTACCTCACCAAGACCCCGAAGCACGCTCAGGAAAGCAGCAAGACCTCCCTTGGGCTTGGTGAGATGTGGAGTGCTCAGCAAATGTCCCCGAGGAGCAGAGGGGAGGGAAATGTTCCACTCCAGGATCACACTTGTTGGACAGGAGAAGTATCTCTTCCTTTGTCTGTAGGGTATCCCCTTGGTTCTCTTTTCTCCCAGCATGTATGTGCTCCTTGTGGTCTCACAGGAGAGGAGGCATGACCCACTCTATGAAATGAGATGCGTGCTTTGGAAGGGAACCTATGCATTCATGAGATACCGTTATGTCATGAGTGGTGGGTGGGAATTGCTCTGCCAGGACAAGTTGCTTGTGCAGAAAACAGCTTTTAGACGTTTATGGTGAAATTCCAATTGTCTGCATTTCTAAGGTGCCCTCATCTGGGTCAGAGCCCCACGGGGACAAGAGTTTGGGGCAGTGTGCGCTACAGGATCTTTACATCTGGGGCAGCAGCATCCTCTGACAGCTTTATGCATCACCAAAACCTTGCACTACTGCATGCACAGGAGCAGGAAATAAGGAGCACGTTGTGTGAAACAGACTTACCTCCTGGGTCAGCCCAAGAGCTCATGTCCCTCAGCCCTGTGTTTCTGAAGGTTTTTGTGACCCGTCAGAAATGTGTATAGAAGGTCGTAAAACCCCATGGTACGTAATTGGCTCCAGAACCATAGCTGCACACAGTGATCAGCCTTGACATCTTTATCCAAGCTTGTGTAACTGTCAACAACTTTTATTTCTCATAACATTGCCAAACTCTGGTTTGCCTTCCATGGCACCCTGTGGCGATGCGTTCTGCAGAAGAATGGGCACACATGAAAGTTGTTTACTGTTCTTTTTCATGGCAGTGTAACTTGCCTGCCCCTGTTGCTCTTTCAGCATATGTAATGCATGTTTTGCATTAGATCGTGTTTTTGCCACATCCAGGTTACAGTCTGTTACTTTGGATAACTGAGAACTGAGTGTACATCTCCTGTTTCTTCTTATACTTTCTAACACTAACAGTCCTGGTGCTCTGTGCATAATCTGGGGACAGAAAGGGACAAGGCACAGGAACAAATTGGGATCTGTGATTTAATATATGTGATTCATTAACAAAGCTGCATGGAAGAGGATGAACCTAGAACCAAGTGAAAGAGTTAGCAAAACTGCAAGGGTATTGGCAAAAACACAAGGCTGCTGAGCGTTCAACCACAGCATTACAAAATCTAACCTTAGTACAGCAACCTTTTTTCCAAAAAATTCATATTCACTTAAAGAAGAGCGACGGGCTTTCTCTCATTTGTTCTGATTCCTCTCCTCCTCTCTTACCTTCAGCCAAAACTTTATCAGTGAATCTCTCCAACGCTGTCACCTGTCCCAGGTACACAAACTCAGAGATAAAACGGACCTTTGCTAGTCACAGTCTGGAAGTGCTGTCCTGGGAAATAATGACTTTTGTTGACATTTGCATTTGCTGATATGATCTCTCCACGCTTTTCATTTTCTCCAACAGCTGTCCAAAACACAGTGGCTTTGTTTTTGTGTCCTGCCAAATTGCCAGTGCTATTTCATATTATTTTATTGGGCATGAAGAACATATCTGCTGAGTACAGCAGGATGTTCTGCAGGACAGTATTACTGTGTATTTTCCCTTTGTTTTATCGCGTAAGTCTCGTTTGTTTACAGAAAGCTTTCAGCTGGAGCATGAGGGAACATTCACCCACCAAGCTGCTCTTTACAGACCTCAGAACAAAACCAGCCTTGTTCCTTCAGTCACACACTGACAACTAGTTTTCTATCTTACTTCCAAGCACTGGCATGGATCATTCTTCCCAATCTGAGGAATGTATCCACCTGAGAAATGCTCTATCACCTTCAGCTGAGAGAGCAGTCCAGCTTATCTCCTCCTGGCACAGACTCCAGGTCTCACAACCTGGCTTTGGTAAGAATGGTCTCGCGCAGACCAAAACTCTTAGAACTGTTAACACTGTGCACTTTGTCACAGAATTCCTGCTCCAGTCAAAAGAAAAAGAGAAGAAAAGCATTTGGTTTTATGAGTTCTTCAGAACTGTTAACAGAGCAAAAAGGGAACATGATCCTCCAATGACAGCAGAAACTCATGGAGCATGACTCGTTACAGATGTTCTGAAAAGTGACAAGGTGAAAAGCAAAAAACTGCTTTTAAAGCGCGGCTGCATTTTGTCACTGAAATGTCACTGCAGGGAAGACGTGACATTTCAGATCCCTAGGTAAGAAGTGCTTCACTGCTTACAAGGTACAGCTTTCAAATGTGAGTTTCAGGTTTAAGAAAAACCTCTCCCTTTTTCACAGGTTTTGTATCAGTATTGCAGTGCCAAACCATTAGGTACTTTCTGTTATTTCTTATTTTGCTTTTAACCCTGATACTTTCTTCTTTGGTCTCTCTTCTTGACTCTCCCTATCCCACCTGCTCCTACAATTATCCCATTCGTCTCTCATCCTGTTCCCATCTCTGCATCACAGTAATGTCTTTGCATCGAGCTCTGCTCTGTCTTTCTTAGCCAGTCCAGTAACCTACACCAAGGCTGGGCTGGTTACTACTCTTCACTCTACTCTCCAGTCAGACCGTGCTAAAAATCAGCATCGTCTCCACGTACAGCTTATGTTCAGGGGAAAAACTCTGATGTTTTGCAGGCAGCCTCCTTAAAACTAAATCCCAGACAGATTTGGGTTTAGATCCCCTATTTATTTTAATGCCTAAAGGAGGTATGTGGGCATTGATTAAAAAAAAACAAAACTATCAGTGGTTAAGTGGAGCAATAGAAAATGCAGCATCTTTTGTTGCATCCCAGATTATTGAATCATTTGTGATTTTAGAGCATCCGTGTTCATACTGCTGGTTATCCCAGCTTCATCTCACTCCATCCTCCAGATGCATGCTAAGTAAGCAACATTTTGATTCTTCCTCTGCTTTCTCCCTGCTCTTTTCCTTGCTTGCCAGGCCGAGATATGAGCCTGCCTTGGTTACTCCTGAGAACATCTCCTTATTGCATGGCAGTGTGCACTGTGTTGCCTGAGGAGTCCCAGATTTCCTGTTGGCTCTCAGCACAGTGTTCACATGTTTCCCAAAGCCACACTGTCTGCGTGCATATTCCACTAAGCTGGCAACCCCTGGGGCTGTTGGCAGATCTTTGGCTCATACTAAACCCTACTGTGCTGGACTGCAAAGGTTTCTGAATGTTATGGTTCAAAAGGAAAGAGGTGAAAATCTTATGTATCCACGAGGATGTGATCTGTGTAAAGGGATTCCTGTCTGAATGACTGTGGTGCCCAGCAGGGAAGAGATGCAGGATTCACTGTTTGCTAACTTGAACCTTTCTGTTCCATTGCGCTGCTTCTCCCGAGCTGTTTTGCTGGCTGGCTGACAAGGCAGTTCTATTGTTATCCTAAAGTCAAGTGGGAAGATATCTGTGCTGCTCCAGTGACAATGAATATAAATGCATTTTGCAAAATGCTTTTGTCTCCTCTGCATCCTTGCACTTATACCGTCAGCAGAGCAGCTGAGATTCCTGGGACTGAGCAAAATGGATGTAAAACACCAGGAACTTCTCAGCAAGCAGAACACCTGCTGGTTTGCACAGGAGGTGGGAGAGTTTGGAGTTTGGTTCTGTATTTTTGGGAGGCAGCTTGGCATGCCAGGGGTTAGTTGAATACTCTTACAGGGAAGAAAACTCAGCTCAAAACCAGATGGTCATTTTCATGTGGTTCATTAACTGTGTTTTATTGAGATTGTTATACCTAAAGTAAACAGCAGTGGATTTAGTGTTCTCCTATTCCTTACAAAAAATATTCTATCTTTGGAGCAGAAAAAGCAGTGCAGTTAGATCAGTGAAGCACTTGGATATGGTGTTCCAAGGAAAATCCATCATAGGGAAACACTGGATGTTCTGTCAGTACTCTCCTGTCTCTAATGCCAAAGTAGCATTGTATGGGAATTGCTAAGTCATGGTCTGAGCCAATGATTGAGCGCCTGGTGGAGGGACACAGCCAGCCCTGGGAGCACAGGTGAAAGCGATTCCTGGTTCCACCCCTCCCTAAGCCTCATTTAAGGGCTGGCTGCCACAAAGGAAGGGTCTCTATCTGCAGGTCCTTCCTTTTGGAGTATTTGGTGAGTCCTCCTCCTTGGGATGGGTAAGCAAATCCTTTTTTCTTTAACTGCGTTGTGACCATCCCCCTTTTTTTCGGGCAATTGAGAACTGGTTATCTGCTATTGCTTTTGCATAAAGACATAGGTTGCATATGCTCATTTTTTAAAGAAGAAATACTCTTCTGCAGGCAATTCTACAGAGGTTCTCTAGATCAGCATCACAGCTTTCAGAGTCACTGCTTGTTCTTTTTGCCTCAGCTATCACATTGTCTCTGTCTAAGGAGAACCTAAAGGTAATTCAGAGCATTTTCTGGCTCACCACCGTGGGGCACTGCTAAGCAGGAGGAGCCCTTGCACCATCAAGAGAGAAAGGAGGCAACATCTGGGCATCAACCCCAAATTCCTACAAGGCCATGGAAGACATATCAACGTTTGGCATCCTTGTGAGTCAGTGCAGAACGCTGAAAGCCCTCAGAGGCAGCTGAGGCACGTTTTGGGCTTTGCTGAAACCCTTCCACCAGCGGAGCTCAGACCAAGCTTTTGTTCTGTTCTCAGGCTGGCTGCAGCTGTTTCTCTGAGCATGCTGCCAGCTCCTCTAACAGTGCTTTCAGTTGGGCTCTTCAGAGTCCCTGTGACTGCGTTAATGAAAATGTAGGACCTTGAGGTGTAAGATCTACCCAGAGGCTGATCAGAGCACCAATAGCTGCAGCTGGGATGAGCAGGAAAGTGCATTGTATTCTGGCCCCAGAAATCTGAACAGGACTTCCTCTGCCAAGGAAGAAAAGTCAGCTTCAGTCTGTCCTTTCCTGGAGACCCTCTGGCTCTCTTGCTGTAGAAATGCAAATGTGGTGGGATAGTTTTGTCACTAAATCACTTGAATGCGGGGCTGAAGAAGTGGGTTACATCCCAATGCATCTGGCTTAATCACGTGTTAAGTTGCTAATAATCCCACTGTGCCTCCCATTGGTGTTAGAGAAGATCAGGCAATTAATAGTTTGGGGGGAGAAAAAAAAAAAAGTGAAGTTTTGCTGAAATAATGATTCAAACAGAAGTGAATCAATAATTCTGTTTCAGTATGGGGCTTGGGTTGAGCACAATAAATAATGTACAGAACCACATGTTAAATGTTGAGGACAAAGAGCTATGCAGGGTAATTGTAAGGGAAGCGTGCACTGCTCATGCAGGAGCAGGGATTTTGTGAAATAAAACAAGTTACTGTGTAATAATAAATAATATAAAAAATGCCAGGGGGCCAAGTGAGGTGACACAAGCAATTTAAAAGCCGTGCTTCTCAACCTGACTTTGCACCTATAGTCAGCTGTTTATATGTAGTATAATGGTGTGCTATACAACAGTGAGCAGCTTTATATTGTATTTTATGTTTATATTTTATACTATTTGGACAACTGCAGCATTATGGACATGCACATTAAACTACATTATGTAAGAAAGTAAATGCATTTGTTTAAGACATACTTAGCTTTCACATACAATTTAAAAATATTCAAATCATTTGATTTCCTATTTGTAAATCACAGATGTTGGTGGTGGTTACCATGCTTCCATGGCTGTTTTGTATGCCTAATATTAATATACCACATCAATATCTTTGTGTCAATGGAATATTTCCACTTTCACCTTCTCTTGGGCTTCAGTAGTTCCCCTCTGTGAAATACATGAAAAGAGTTGTTTTCATACAGAGAGATGTTTGTTTGAATAGATCTTGCTTATGTTTCTTTATATAGCATAATCTTATTTCCAGTGTATTATGCTACGTTGTGCTGTAATGATTTGGCAATCCTTTTCACGCGCTTTTTCTCTCCTATGCATTGGAGCAGTCCTCTTGGCTTTATCTGTAATGGGAAAATATGTCTGTGGTAGAAAATGCTTTCGTGGGCATCTCTGAATGACAGTTTATTACATTACACTTAGCAGAGAGTCCTAGAAGGTTGTATCGAAAAATGGATGGGCTGATATTGGTTAACTTTAGCAGCATCTTGTAACACCAGCAGTTTCATGGATGTGCATTAACAGGGAGAACAACGCCTCCAGGAGTTTAAGAGAAGGGGGTGGATTTTGCGCTGCTCATCCTGAGATAGCAGGGCTGAAAACTGCCCCTGGAGATGTCCCTGTCGTAGGGATGCTGGTTTTGTGAGATCACTCCTGTTTGTGTCAGGATGGGTAGCACAGCACATATCTTCACTATGCTCGTGAGAAAATCAGAGGGAGAATTTGTACTTCTGAGGGAAGAGAAGGTGAAAACCCCCTCTTTTTTTTTCCTGAAGAGCCCAGGGAAAGTACAGAACTGAGGTGATGCTTGCCGCTTGCTCCTTATGAAATTAGCCATGTTCCTTGGGGGGGGGAAGGTGACCCTTCGCTGTGTTAGGGTTGTTGTATGGCTTTCCTGTCTTTGTGAATCCCCTATGTGCAAACACACCGATCACCCATATTTGCTGTTGTGCCATGCCAGACTTTAGCACCATGACTACATTCTTCTCACCAGACCTGGACATAAAGTAATTCCCTGTTGCGTTTCTCTGTTCTGTTAATAAATGCTTGTCTCATCGATAGTCTATTTGCACCTGTTGGCCTACAGAGCCTGATGTGCCATAGGACACAAATCCTGTTCCACAAGCTGAAGCCATTCGGCGTGCTGAGCTCACTGCTCCTCTCCACAGGGGAAGGGACTTTAATTCTTGATCAGAACGGGCTGTTTTGGGCTGCTGAGGGAGATTAGGGCCGGAACAAGATTGGAAAGTGGTGGGATGCACTCCCTGATAGGGGCCTATGATCTTCTCCAGGGATACCCTGATGGTGTAAGGCAATCTCACCTGACTGTCCTTCTGCTCCCCACTGACAAAATCAAGTTTGATGCAGAAAGTGGGGAATGAGTGTTAGAAAGAAGCCATACAGTTTGCTCTTGTACAGCTCTAGGTGTAAATGTCCAGCACAGTTGACAGGAGTGAGTCCTCAGTGCCTACAGTCCTGTAAACTGTGTGCATCAGAAGGAATGCGTGCTTTCATTTCAGAAAAGGCAGTTAATTTAAAGCTCCTATTGAAGCAAGAATATGAATCAATGAAAGTGCAACAAATTCGCATCCATGACTCAGTATTTCCTGCTGATCCGTTGTACTGTTAGGGCTTTTGTTTTACTGGATGGAGACCTGCCATATTATAAAGAAATTAAGGTTTTTAGAAGTAAAAAATTTGTCATTTTGTTTCATGTCTCCTGGAAAGGACAAAGGTAATATAATAGAGACCCTTCTGCCCACAGGCAGTACTAAGCTACGCAGAAGAGAATGAATGTTTTGCACTGGGTATTGATTGACAGAATAACATCTGCTCAACAAGAAATTCCCTGGGCAAAGTGAAACCTCCTTCCCTTAGGGGATTTGGAGAGCAAGGCTGTTTTTTTTTTTTTTTTTTTTTTTTTGTGATTTCTTTTTTGGGAGGAACACAGCTTTTTCTTTAAAGGTGTTGTAGGTTGAGTTGGAATTAATGAGTACAGCAACACTTTTATGGTGAGTCTTTTTTGAAACCTGAGTAATTTTGACACAGAAGAGTCCTGTGGAAGAAATAACTAATCTACCAAGGAGTTCTTGCCTTTTTTCCACCTTTCAACAAGGGATGCTTGAAGGCAGAACATTTGTTTTATTTTTCTGACACTGGAGACATGGAAGCACTACAGCATTGCATTTTACTGCAGTCCACTACTGGGAAGTCTTTTATGTGCATTAATTGTTGGTGTAATTTACAAGCAGAGGTTTCCCAATGGGAATTTGATCCCTACAGTAAATGGAGATGAGTTCTTAACCGCTGGGCTGATCTGCTCCTCCTCACTATTCTACCTATTTCTTCCCTTTCAACATACAGAATGGTGGAGTATTGATGGCCGAAACAAGACTCCTGGACTTTATTCTCAGGACTGCTAAAAACTCTATCAAATTCATTTAATATCTGTGCCTCCTGATTTCTTCGTTTGATTGCTAAATAGTACTGAACTTCATCTGTCAAATCTGAGTGCTGAGAAGCAATCGCATTGCTTCCCAAATTAAAGTGTAGAACAACTTACTCCATGAGCAGATGACAGTCGTGTAGTGGACTCAATGCAGATGGTTCTCTACCACCCTCTTATTTTTGTGGGTTTTCTTCTGGAAGGTCAAAGTGGGAGATTACAGTGAGGATGAAGCTGGCTCTATATTTCATTTGGGATTAACCTGACAAGCAGGAGTGTAACAGGCAGGGAAAACATGAACAGTTTGCTTGGCATAGGGAATGCCCACCTGTCTGTGCTGCAAAGGAGGGGAGGGCGAATGGTCCACCTGACCTTTCCCTATGATTAAAATACAAATCTGATGAAGTCAGAGGAACAAACTGAACTGCCTCTTTCAACCCTCTGTTTTTCCAGTAGTAAACTAGCACCATCCTCATGGTTTCTGGAGAGGGTAGAGGACAGCAGAGGTATTGAATATTTTTTTTTTTCTGGCCTCCTCTTTGGGAAAATCTCCTGCATTTGAATGGCCATTTGCCCCATGTTAGTGTGCCATAACAAGGGGAAGAAGCTTGAGATGCCACATGAAGATTGTGTGCCTGGCTGTGGTTTTCTTCAAGTTTGTGTTCCAATAGGACTTAGGTCACCTGATTTCCCCATAATGCACAAGGATTTCAAGGAGACAGCTGGAATTAGAGATGCACTAAAATGGTTCTCATCTACAATGAAAACCATGCTTATGAGTGGTTTGTTTCAAAAGATCCCGTAGCTAAATCTGTATCTCACAGAAAACTTTGAAGGGTTTTATCTATGAGATGGTTATCTAAGCGTCTGGGAAACTTCCTAGCTGAGTTCTCCTTCCGTGTCCTGACAGAGCTTATGGTGACCTGTTCTACCAATGACCTCCTTGAAATCATGCTCAAACATAAGGACACAACTACATTGTGGTGGTCTCTACGTGCTGGCGTTGGATAAAAGTATTGGATTAGGCTCTGGCATGCACCAAATCTCCTACTGGGGTATTCCCAACATAATTCACCTTACTCTCAGAAAGCAGATACTGTCTCAGACAGAACACTGAGCTCGTATTTTTAAATTTATTTCCTGTCACTTTTTCCTGGAGTACAAACACAGCAGTGAGCTCATTCACTGAGCTAACAAATGCCTGTTACCTTGACTGGCCAACACTTAATTTGCAAATGCTTCTCTGCTGTGGAGCTGAAGTAACAAGAGCTGAAGGAAGTCCCAAACATGCCTGCCTTTAATATGGCGGCGTTGGCTTGCCTTTTCTGGATGACTTAAACGGGATCTGGGTTGAAGATAACAGTGTTTTTAATTTGTGGATGGTGAATGGTGTACCCTGTCATACTTCTTAAAAAACTGGTAGAGCTGAAGGCTTTGCTTTTTAGAGGTTGCTGTGAAAATCTAGACAGATGGGTCTCAGCAATGCAGTTAGACAGATGTTCTGCTTTACATTACTTGTAATACTACTTTGAATCATTAAGGATTTGGAAGCAGACTTTGCTATTCATTACGGATGCCAAATTTCATTTGTTGTTTGATTTTTTTTTTTCTTTTTTTTTTCTCCACTTAGACTGGATGGAAAAAATAGGTTCTTCATTTTCACTTTCACGTTCTACCCCCTAAGAAAATAAGCTGTGACTAACAGTAGTTATTAACAGTATACTTCCATTACCCTAGCCTCAATCATCATTATTAAGTGTTGATTGATTGAAGGCATATTCATTACTGCTCCAGAAAGCACTTCTGAAAGTGGAGTAGGCTGACACATAAGGATGCTTATCTCAGCAAGAGAAAGGACTACTGTGAGTCTCAACCAGAATATACCTTATAGTGCTCCTTTCCATCACCCTGTACAGGTTGGTGTCCGACTAAAGTGTATCAAATGGGGTGTTAGCACTGGAACAGAGAGAGAAGCCCAAAGTGAATGCAGCGTTATGGAAGGAAGTGCCAAGGCAGGCTAAGATTAGGTAGAGGGACTCCTGTGGCTTCATGGTGCCCTGCCTGATCAGGAACATCAGAGATATGAAGACACTGCTGTCCTTGCTTATAGTTCTCTATTTTCACATGCACATGCTTATACTGTGGCTTTATTAAAAAGCAAGTACATCTGGAATTTTTCCAAGGATCGTATTCTGGGAAATGGCTTTGCTTGAGAGGGGGAAAAAAGTCTTTGTTAATTCATAAATCCACTCCTTTCAAAGACAGAGCATTCTCTGGAGTGACAGCTACAGAAGCTCACAAAGAAAAGTTGTAGCCTGTTTCGTGATGCTCTTTCTCACTGTTAGAGGAGAACTACAGCTGAATAGGAAAAACAGATCCTTCCCTGTTAAGTTTGGGTAGCAGTTGTTGTGTAGCTGTAACAGCAACATTTGGATGAAATGTTAATATTTTAAAATAGTTCAGTGACAGGTAAAGTAATATGAAGTGTAGGTGTAAACCAAGGTATGAATCCAAGAAATACCAAGAGGCAGTAGGTGCTAGCATGAGTATGGAAGATGTTGTGCAAGAATAGCTAATGCTATGTAAAATATTAAGTGAATGAGAGACACATGCTAGGCTAATTTAAGGATTAGAATAAGAATAGATCTTACAAGGAAAAAAGTGGATGATATAACATTAAATCCAGTGAAGATTTTTAGGTGTCACAGGCAACTTATGGTGAAATAGATGTCCTCTGAGAATTTACCTGCAGTGGAAATTACAGGAAAAACTCCAGAAGTGTTCAGAGGGATATCTGAAATTCTTCAGAATATCATGTGATTTGATTTTCCTCGAAGTTTCCTCCTTCTTTTAATGCTTCCAACTCAACAGAAGAATTATAAGGTTATAGAATAATGTGCTTTGCCATCAGTTCTGCATAATAAAGGAATTGCTCTATTAGAGGTGTATAAGTGAGAGGAGGAAATGACAAGAACGAACTATATGTGAAGAGGAACTTGTGTAGAAGGATAGCTCTGTATTTTTTTTTTTTAAACTCACAGAGAACTTTGGTATGAGAAAAAGCAAGCAAGAAAAAGCAATTTACTTTGCTAAAGGCATCCAAGAAATTGCAGCCCAACAGAGCATAATTCCTGCAAGCATCTGGGTGCAAAAGCTTTATTAGTGTGATACGTGAACAGTGTGGCACAGATGATGGAAAAACCTTGCTTTGAAGTAATACAGGTCTGGAGACTTGGTGACACAGCAGGCAAAACTGAGGGCTCAGATCACGATCCTCTGTGGATTGTGAGTAAAGTGTAGCATCTCCCCCATGCTTGGACACAAGGATGAATATCACTGCACAAGGAGGGCTAGGACTCACTGATATTATTTCCCAGTTTGGCTTTCAGATTCCCTACAAGGGATTGGTCTCTTCTTCATCTTACTGGAATGGATGTTTCAAGTCCTCATCTGATTTTTGCCACTGACTTACTTAGATGGTGGGAAATTCACTTAGGCATCACTAGGTGATATTTCCCTACAGCCAAACAAGGGACAATGAATCTGATACTCATGAGGAAGGATGTGGTGGGGCAGGTGTTAATTAATATTTGTGAAGAAATCTGTGATCCTGTGATGAAAGGTGTTATGTTAGTGCAATTTATTGCATTAAATATAGTAAGATTCCTTGGCACAGATGATTTCCACAGTGTTATTCACCAAGTTATTTTGGCTGGAGATCAGTTCAGTCAAAGCTATTACATCTCAACACCTTTTAGTGTTTCGAAGGCATTCAGATGTAAGTGTGGACTTTGCTCATGTCTGCCTTGCAGCAGTTCAGTCCCAAAGTCTGTAGCATGTATCTCTTGAGAACAAGACCTAAATCTCAATGATCAGGAGCAAAGTCCAGTACAATAACATGGAGAAAGTTGCCTTTCAGGTGTTGTTTCTACACAGTCCTGGTTGTCTACCCTACCTGCTTGTCTGTCCTTGATGTGAACATTACCTCATTACTGAACCCAGCTGTGAACTGGTGTGTTATAGAAGGTTGCAAGAGCAAGGATGACCAAAAACCTGACCTCAGGTCAATGGTGATGGGGAAAAAGCCCTGCATCTAATTGCATCAGGTGAGAAAGGGAAGGTTTTTTTGAGTGTTTAACATTTCCTTTGGTATAAAATCCAGTAAATCACAGGGCCTGGCTTGGTATTGAGCATCAGTAAGAAGGAAAATGGCTGGTGCTTGGGTAAATGGGGTGTCAGGAATGCTGGACATAGGTGTGAAGGAGCAAGCACAGCTCACAAACAGGAGCAAGGATTCGCTGGACCACATGTCATGCTCTCAGAGGCCCTTTGGCTGCCCTGCATACAGTTTGAGGGCTACGTGATCCCACACAGCTGTGAATGCCTCTCTTGTAGGATTAAAGAGGTCACTTAGGACATTATCCTAGCAGCAAGGTCCTCCTTCCATTCTATAAATAGAGCCTTTCCCTTCCCCTCCTCCTTGGTGTTTCCTGACCTATCTGACTCCTGAGCAGAGGTAATCAAGGTTAGGTGAGACAAGTGCAGTTTACCACAGAGGATGGTGACAATGCTGAGGATATATGGATGTTTTAGGAGCAGGAGAAACAAGACCGTAAGTTCTCAGCATTCCTCTAAGGCTTGATGATGACAGTAATGATGTAACAAAGTGCTTTAGTAATAAAAAAACTTTAGCTGTAATCACTTTGCAATACTTTCTTATTCTGAGGTTCCCCAGTGAAATTCTGGAGATCCCCCCAGTAACAAGAAAACACAGCTGGCTGAATTGTGAGGCTGAGGATGGGGGCACACAGGGATTTTTCTGCTCTCTTATTTTAGTGTGAATTTTTAGCTCCACTTAAATTAGAAAAAGCAGTCTGCTCCAGCAAGATGCAGAACGTAAGGCAGGGAGCCTGGTTTTATGGCTATTTGGAGACCAGGGAGTCAGGTGTGGAAAGATGTCCAGATGGCAAACCCATACTGCTAGTATTGTGGAATAGCTGAGTCTGTGCACACCTTCTCCTCGCTGGTGGTGGAGCATCAGGAGCAGAATCTAAGTGTGGATTCAGTTATTAGGAGCCCAGTAGTTTCTGGAGGTCTTTAGAGCAAGTGAGGAGAGATTGTGCTTGGCCCCTAGGCTTGCATTGGTTTCATTAGGTGCAACTGCACACCAGGATTTCTCCTTCATAGACTCTGAGTACAGGGAATGAGAAATCTTCATGCAGATGCAAGCATCATTACGTGGACAGTTAGTCCAACTACTGCTATTTGTGTGAGCAAATTTATGAAGGGTAAGAGAAAAAAGGAAGGGCATATTTTGAACGTGTCAAATTCTGCTTCCCTGTTTAGGAGCAGGTTATTTTAAAACAAGCAAATGAACAAACAACCTGGAACTGGACATCCTATTCCTCAGCCTATCTAAAAAAAAAGCAAAACAAAACAAAAACTCTGGAAGTTGGTTAGCACGGAC